>NC_133769.1:132701545-132827348 GCF_003597395.2 Chelonoidis abingdonii | reverse complement strand
TCCACGCTAACCGTAATCCGAACTGTTAATATCGAATTTAGCGCTACTTCTCTCGTTGGGGTGGAGTACAGAAATCGATATAAAGAGCGTTGTAGTGTGGACGGGTACAGCGTTAAATCGATTTAACGGCCATTAAATCGATTTAAACGCGTAGTGTAGACCAGGCCTCAGAAGACAGGATATTGGGCTAGATGGACCACTGGTCTGACCATTCTTATGTTCTCCAGTCCTCTTGGGATCTCACCTGTCCTCCATGAATTCTCAAAGATAATTGCTAACTGTTCAAAGATTGCTTCAGTCTTTCCCTCAAGCACTCTAGGATGAAATTAATCAGTTCCTGACACCTTCTAACTTATCTAAATATTCTTTCACCTGTTCTTTACTCATTTTGGCTCGACTTCCTTCCTCCTTATTATTTAGTATTAATTGAGTTGAGTATCTGGTCACCACTAACTTTTTTAGTGAAGACTGAAGCAAAATATGTATTAAAGACATCAGCCTTCTTGATGTGATCAGTTAATAACAAAGGAGCAAGGGACCTATATTTTCATTTGTCTTTCTTTTGCTCCTAAGGTATTTAAAGAACCTCTTCTTATTGCCTTTTATGTCCCTTGCTCGGTGTAACTCATTTTGTGCCTTAGCCTTTCTGATTTTGTCCCTTCATGTTTGTGCTATTCTTTTGTACTCCTCCTTAGCAATTTGTCCATGTTTCCTCTTTCTATAGTATTATTTTCTGATTTTCAAGTCATTAAATAGCTCTTGATGGAGCTATATTGGCTTCTTCCTATATTTCCTTTGCATTGTGATAGTTTGCAGTTGCGCCTTTACCATTGTCTCTTTAAGAAACTGCTAGCTCTGCTGAACAACTTTTTCCCTTAAATTTTATACCTTAGATGTTGACTTCACTTGGTGAATTTCAGTGGTCTTTGTCCCGCATGACATCAGACTAGATGATCATAATGGTCCCTTTGGGCCTTGAAATCCATGGATTATGAAAAACTCATGACCTCTGTTAGGCCCTAAAGTGAGAAGTTGTCCCAATCTCTGCATTTCCCACTTCATTCCCATTTTGTGTGTGTCTGTATTTCAAACTGCAAATCTTTGGGGATATTGGTGGCAATGAGTAAACATATACATTTAAATGATAATAATACTAACAACATTATTAGCATAATGACGACACCTCAGGCAGGAATTCCTTAAAAAGTTCCTGTGTGATTAAAAGCTAAGAATTTGTCAATCCCTATTAAGTGATTATCAACATACAATCCCTTGTTAGCCCAATAATTGGTGTGGAAGAACAAGATTTGAGTTTGGAGGCCATTTTGGGATTCTCTCTCTTCAGGCTAATGAAGGTTACTTTGTCTCTCTGTGTGAAAAGGGAGTTTGGACTCCCTTCTACATAGTGCCTGGCTGCTGCAGCTTAAGAGGTGGAGACTTGTTCTGGTTTGGTGGAGCACCCTAAAAGATCATCAGGGCTACCTCCTGCTCTGCTTAGCATGTGCTTTGCCACAGGAATTTTGTCAGCCAGGACAGGATTCCAACCAGATGGACTTGGACACAATTGGTTTTATGCCTGAGACTGAACTGTAGCCTTCACTGTGCATGCAGGGAAGAACTGCTAGCCAGACTCTGTGAGGTTGCCAGAAGTTGATGGCAACCTGCCTCTCTGAGGTCCCCAAATTCTAAATACCTGATCTAAAGCTCACTGAAGTCAAAGGAAGTCTTTGAGAGACTCTAGCTTTAGTCAGGGCACTAAAATTGTAGTGAACAGCAGGTATAATGAGATCTATGCTCTTTTAAGCAGGTGCAAAAGTGCATGCTCACCATCTACTGGTTAACACTTTGACTGCATTGCATGTGCTAGGAGGCTGCGGACGTCAGAAAACTTCCCAACTCACAAACCATTCTCTCTTAGAAACATGGTTCATAATGAACTCCCTACGGTTGGAAACACGGCAGCCCTAAACAGATCTCTGCTTAAGTGGGGGAGAGCAGATCACTGGGAAAGCCCATCCTCACAGCAGGTGCCTGGAGCCTACACCAGAACAAAGAGAAAGGAAAAAGGAGAAGTACTTAGGCTTGCCAGTGCTTGGCTAGAATATGTAGCTTTGAAAAAAGTTACAGAGGAACTGAATGTATCCAGACTGAGAACTTTTATTAAGAAGCATCATCACACTCCCTTAACCCCTAACCTTCACAGGCTCTGCAAAACGTGCTGAACGAGCTGGTGGACTAGAGTTGCTTTTTAGCCAAAAGAATTTAAAAAAATTAAAGGATGTGGTCTGGAGATAGCCCAAGGATTATTACTGCCCACCGGGTAACAAAATCACTTCATCTGGAAAAGACTTTGTAATGACAAGGCTGACCCGGTGCTTTTCCTCATCACAACAATGAAAACTCAAAGCCTGCTCTTTTTCTTTTGTGCTTTTCATGTTGCTGCTATAGCAGACAGAGGGTATCTAGGCCAGACTCAGCAGTTGGTGAGGCAGGAAAGCATAGGATCAGTGTAGCAGTGAACTAGAGAGAGCATCAAGAAAGAAACAAAATAAGAAGTACAGGAGGTATGGTACCAAATCTGCCCAGCAGATTGTTACGGAAAGACACATTGTTAGAGGATAATCATGGTTACAGTACCTTCATTTCCTGCTGAACCTCTAAGATAGTCAAGATGAAGTCCATGTGTGCACTGTGCCAAAAACACAGCCAAAAACTCTCAGAAAATGTTAACTGATTGAACTGTATTTTTATAATTAGTTTCAAGACAATAAATTTGTCATAATTCAAGACAACTTCATCCTTGGTTTAACTCGGCACATTTCAGTGGGGTAATATGAAGGAGGGATTTAGTCTATTAAGATTAGTATGAAACGAGCATCCTAAATGTATTAAACTAAAGTAACAGTCAAAATCTTGATGGTGGGATGTGTCCGGAGTAGAGCTAACTGCTTTCATCATATGGTAGTTGGTGTACTGTATTGGAACATGCGCTATAGCTTCTGGAGATTATAAACTACCCATTTACAATCACAAAGATAGTCTGAAGTTGCTGCTTATTCCCTTCCCCGAACACATTCCTAGCCGTGAACAACTACACCTAGCCATAGGACATTTGTCACATGTTACACTTGTAATGGTTCCATCTTCTAATTTGGCCTGGAAGCATTATTCTCGCTTACAGTTAAGTGAGGATCCAAAAAGTGGACGTCAAGTGGATCCAAAGGGTCTCACTAAAAACCCCAGTAGAGGTGCTCACATACTGAAGATCTGAGGTTAGTATTAACAGCAGAATTGGCCCATTCTCCATTATTTGACCTCTGGATACTGCAGGTGATTGAAGGCAATCCATATGTCTTTGAGAGGAAAGGAGCCAACTGTTCTATACACCTTTATGGATGCTGTATTCAACTTCTTGCCAATCAGCAGTAGATATTCATTCGTTATCACCCTCATTTGGACAAATAGATAATATGCCAATGAATTATTTTACTGTAGGTATGATTACAACATGGATTGTTATTTAATGTGTAGTAAACTAAATTTTAGCCTACATGGCCTCCTGATTAGACCAAGAAATGATGGGTCAATCCCCAGGCGCCAGAAGTCAATGGGAGTTCTGTCATTGACTTCAGTGGAGCCAGTATTTCAGTCAGGGAGTCACCAATAGTGCAAGAGGCGGTTTTTTTTTTCCTTTGCAGTGATTAGTACAGATCCTTTCCAGAGGCAGTTTAAACAGGTTTGAATCATTTGAGTTCTGGGTTAAAATGAGCTAATAAACTCAAACCAAATCTCACTGACCATGAACATGAATACTCAGGGTAAAATTCACTCCATTCAGAAGGCCAGCTCAAAATCTAGGGTGGAATTTACATCAGGGCCGGCTCCAAGCACCAGCTAAGGAAGCAGGTGCTTGGGGCGGCCAATACAAAGGGGCGGCACTCCATCCGGGTCTTCAGCGGGAATTTGGCGGCAGGTCCCTCAGTCCCTCTCTTCCTCTTTGAGCTGCTGCCGAAGTGCCGCTGAAGGGGAGAATGAAGGACTTGCTGCCGAACTGCCGCCGAAGAATGGAGCGGTGAGATTGAGCTGCCGCTGAAGTGCTGCCGATCAGCTCCCCCACTGCCACTTGGGGTAGCAGAATACCTGGAGCCAGCCCTTTTGTATATGCTGCATAGGCCTTGTGTGGGCCCACTTCTGAAGAAGGGTGACTTATACCCTGAATGCTTACTGTTATCCTTGGTACTGGTGTACCATCAAAACAAACAACAAAAAAAAAAAAAAAAAAAAAGGAAATCTCAGATAAAAAACTGCCTTATTTTGGGTGCTAAAACAGAGCTGAATATGGTTTCCACCAGAAGCAAAACAAAACATAAAAAGCAAACCAACAAAAATCAGCCAAGGTTTTTTCTAAACCCACTCAAAAGGTTTCTCATCCTTAGTGAAACTTTTGGCACGCTAAGTCCAAAGAGAATCCAAGCTAGTGTTTTTTCACTTGGATTTATCCATGTTTTGTTATTTCACACAGCTTTTATCTTGACTCTTAGGTTCCCTTCCTTTTCTTCCACTGACTGACTATGTGACCTTGGGCAAGTAACTGAACCATGCCATGTCTGAGTTTAACCATCCATAAAACAGTGATGATACCAGCATCTACCCCACAGGGCTGCTGTGAGGCTTCATTCATGTTTGTGAAACTCTGAGATCATTGGACAAAAGGTGCTATGGAAGTATTATTAAAAGTAAAGGCTGAAAGTGCACAGTTGCAATGCACCAGGAGCAGACCAGGAACCAAAATGTAATGCTCTGAATGTAAGAAACTGCTCCCTGTCTGCCCCACTGCCTTTTCTCTAGTGGAAAGTAAACTATATGAACTTTGTATCTGTCACACAATGCTGCTTCTTTGTGTTGATCAGCTGCACTGGCTGATACTCCTCCCACAAACTCCTTGGCCAGCTGTGTGGGAAGGGACATACCACCCTTTTGGGTAGTTGGTATCTCATGCTCCCATATTTCCCTGCATGGGCGTATAGGGCAACTGACAACGCTGCCCTTACTTGGTAACGGATATACATTTTATATACTATAAATGCAGGGTCTGACCTGCAGTCAAAGGAACTTTGATGCCAATGGGAATATTTTGCTGAGTGAGGACTGCAGGCTCACTCCTGTAAAGTAGATTTTTTTTTCAAGTCTGAGTTTCTTATGACATTGATTTTTTTTTTTTTTTTTAAAGCTGAACTCCCCATTGATTTTTACTGGGAGTTTTACTTAAAAAGAAATCAATGGCACAATGTGGGAGAGAACGTGTATCTCAAGCATTCTTTTTTCACTTGCCATTTCCTGCACCTGAAAGCAAAAAACAAAACCAAAAACCCACAAAAGTTTTTTTCTTACGGGACAACAATGTAACAATAAAATAGTCCTATCAGAGTTTTTGTCAATTGAGGTCTCTATTCAGCAAAGCACTTGAGCATATGTTTGGTTCTCATTGAGGCCACTGGCTTCTTTGAGATCTAAGCATATGCTTCAAATTAGTTATGTGCTTATGAACTCTGATGAATTGGGCCCTGAGAGCGGTATAATGTCATAATGATACCCTTGTGCAGATATTTTCCCCCACCCACCCCCAAACAAAAAACAGATCTCACCTTTACTTTTCAGGTAGGACACAGTTTGCTTCATTACTGGTGGGATTAGTTGGCCTTTATTTTTGTCCTTGAGACTGTTGGAAGAAAATAAAAGTGCCACTGCATTTAAATGACATTTATAGATTAAGAGAAATGAGTAGCCTCCAAATAAATCTAAAGAGATGCATTTTATACATACATTAAGCAGGTGCCTGCACCACACTCAAGAGTTTTTCTACAATTGTAAAAAATAACCTCCCCACACAAGGCTCTAACGCTAACCTCGGCCCAAACCAATGCCCTATTGAAACTAGAAAGTTCAAGTTTTAGATAAAGAGACACGCCTAAATGCCCTTTTTCCTGGTAGAAATATCTGTCTGTCTATCTACACACACACACACACACACACACACACACTTCATGCCGAGTAATAAGTAAGTGCTGTTTACTGTTCTGAAACAGAGTCAAGGACAAGAAGACAAAATGATATTCCAGACTAACTTTACCCTACTTTTGATTGTTTTCACTCTGGTTATTGTTCTCTTAGATTAGCAAGCCACAGCAGGGTGGCTTATAACAATGCAGCAGTAACAACAGTGGTGATGTTTTTGATTGGATTTTGCTGTACGTCCTTAGTGGAAGGGTTTTAGGAAGGCTTAAAGACAGACAGAGAAGGAGTTTGCTGTGAACGTTTTATAATAAGTCTTGATCAAGGGATGCTGCAAGTTTAGCGGGCTATTATTATGTAGATTTTTCTTTGTCGTTTGTCTCCTTTTAAGCTACTGTGTATGTATAATTAAAAGGATATTGTACTATTTATTTTTGAAGGCAACGTGATGCAGTGAGGTTGAGTTTATTAATGCTCTGAATGATTCCCATGAAATGAGATTTCTCTCTCTCTCTCTCTTTCATGAGTGAGCAGCTGAGGCTAAAATCAAACACAGCGTTTTTTTGATCTAGACGCATCAGAAAATTCTGCAACTATCTCCTTTACTTAAAAAAAAAAAACAACAGAAAAATATGTTTGGCTTTGACAGGTTTTGAAAGGATACCAAAAAGATGGTCAGTATTTGCTGAGCATTCCACTAGTGTTTTAAAGCACTCAACAATCAAAAAGGGCAGATCGCAGGTTTAAACATGGCATATATTTACATACATAGTTGTGTCTCCCCTATTTGAAATCAAAATCATGTTTACTATTAAACCCTCAGCACTAAGAAAAAGAAATGTAGAGGTCTGTGAATGTGTTAATGATCTTTGAGAGATTGCAATCACTGTGGCTAATACACAGAAAATGTAAGATGTTCATCTAGGATCACACATGCATCAAGCCATACCCTCCCAGCACGATGATTATTTGGAACAGCTCATGTGGAGGGGTATGCTTTTTTCATTTCAGATATATTATGATTTCTTCTCTCCCGCTACCTATGTGGTTTGCTTGTTACTTTGTAAAAATAAATGAATTAAATTAGTTAAGGTATATTTAACAAACTCTGAGAGCTGGTAGGTAAAGTCCCATGGGAACAAAAGCTAAGGGAAAAAGGAGTTCAGGAGAGCTGGCTGTTTCTCAAAGAGACAATATTAAAAGGCACAACAGCAAACTATCCCAGTGCGAAGGAAAGATAGGAAGAACAGTAACAGACCAATATGTCTGCATCAGGAGTTCTTTAATAATCTGAAAATCAAAAGAGAAATCCTACTGAAAATGGAAACAAATTGCTAAGGAGAAGTACAAAAGAATAGCACAAAAAAGTAAAAACAAAATCAGAAAGGCTGTGGCACAAAATGAATTACGTCCAGCAAGGGACATAAAAGGCAATGAGAAGAGGTTTTATAAATAACTTAGGAGCAAAAAAGAAAAACAAAGAAAACAGTAGATCAACTACTTAAAGGGGAAGTAGAGCTAATAATGGAAAGAAGGCTGAAGAGTTTAATGCCCATTTTGCTTTACGGCATGTCTACACTTACTGGTAGATCGGCACAGCTGCAATTGATGCAGCGAGTGTTGATTTAGTGGGTCTGGTGAAGACATGCTAAATTGATTTGTACTGCGCCTCCCTGAGAAGCGTAAGGGAAGTCAATGGGACACACTACCCTATCGACACAGCATAGTGTAGCCACCGCGGTAAGTGGATCTAACTATGTCGACTTCAGTTAAGTTATTCACATAACTGAAGTTGAGTAAGTTAGATCTATTTACTGCGGCAGCGTAGATCAGCCCTTGGTCTTCACTGAGAAGGTTAATTGTGATCAGATGCTTAACACAATGTTAACCACAAGGTGGAAGGAACATAAGCCAGAATGAGGAAAGAACAGGTTAAAGAATATATATACAAGTTAGATGTATTCAAGGTGTCAGGGCCTGATGAAATTGATCCCAGATACTTAAGGGAGAGCTGAAGCAATCTTGGAACCATTAGAGAGGATCTTTCAGAACTCATGGAGGACTGGTGAGGTCCTACAGGACTGGAGAAGGCAAACATAGTACCTATCTTTAAAAGTGGAGACAAAGAGGATCCTGGGAATTACAGACCAGTCAGCCTAACTTCAATACCTGGAAAGACACTGGAACAAATTATTAAATTATCAGTTTGTAAGCACCTGGGGGATAATAGGGTAATAAGGGATAGCCAACATGGATTTGTCAAGAACAAACCATGCCAGACCAACCTAATTTCCTTCTTTGACAGGGTTACTGGCCTAGTGGTTGGATGAGGAGAGTTGCGGGGTAGGGGGGGAGTAGTCATGCTATATCTTGGTTTTAGTGAGGCTTCTGACCTTTCCACATGACACTGTCATAAGTAGGGCCCTATCAAATTCACGGTTCATTATGGTCAATTTCACGGTCATAGGATTTGTGCTGTATGGCTGACAGTGCATATGTGAAGAGCAGCAATTACTACTGGCATTTTGGAATAAAAGATATCTTACACTTCCTGTTTAAATACTAGCAATACAGAGGAATAGTTTCATATTATAACTGCATCATATTATAACAATATGCCAGTTTTAAACGGATCAGTTCTAACACATACTCACACACTAGTCAGGGAAAGTATTTTCTGGAGCAGACTCTATTATTAGTTAGTGCAGCATGTTACATGTTGAATGATTCAGTTCTAGTTTTTGGACTAGTGATAACTCACTTAAGGTGCTGAACATTGTTCTCAACCACCATTAAGTATTCTTGGTTGATAATCTCTCTCTCTCTCCTTTTCATTTTTCCCCCTCTATGACATGCTGAGATTCAGTTTAGAATTTTTCTTTCCTCCTGGTCGCACATGCACTGCATACACAAACAAGAAAGATTACAGCAAAAATGAAAGCATCCTGAAATGTTTGATAATGGTTCAGTGTTTAAAAACAAGCTGAAGCTGTGCGATTGTTGCAATTCCTGCATTTCCCCTCTTCTCTTGCCCCAGCCACGGCAATCATTAGATGAACTAAGCATTTTCCTCCCTTTCCACAACAAGATTTTTAATGCCAAATGGAGACAATTGAGAATGATGCCAATAACTAGCCAAGGTCAACACTGTGCTGTGCACTGGAGCTCAGCTGTGGTGTTCCTTGATTACAAAGGCAATAAAGTGGAGCAACAGGAGTTTACAGGAGCTTGCAGCGTGTACGCCACAGGACAATGCCACAGCCTGGCACATGTTGTGATTTTTTAAATTAAGTGTTGAAAATTGGAACCTCATTCATGCATTACAATTGTATTCATCAGATCAGTATAAGATGAAGATGCCTTGGTTTTTATTTTCTTGCATTGTATTTTAATAAAATCTTCAAAGATGGTTTCTTTTGGAATAGCAACAGCGATGCTGCCTCTTTTCATTTAAACTGAGGGAGTGCTAATAGTTCTGCATAACCAATATCCGTGTCTATCTATATTATATTGTGGAGGTCAGCTAGGTGAATGAACGGAAAATATGTTCTGTTTTGTATAGTTATTCTTGTGTACTGTATGTGGATATTATTTGAAATTCCTGGATTTATAAATATGATAACTTAATGATGAGTAACAGCAGGTCTTTATGTCCCACAATACTCAGTGCCCACTTTATCTGAGCATAAAGAAGCCAGTTCAGCAAGTTACTTAAGCTCATGCTTAACTTTGAACATGTGAGTGGTATCGACTTTGAGTTGGGGCCTCACCTCTCAATAAATTAGTGTTCAAAACAAAGCATGGACAAAAAACATTCTGGAAGGGGACAACTCTTCTATATGATGAAATGCATGAAGTTAATTATCAACTTACTGCTTAATTCAGTCTATGTTTTCAAAAGGACAACTTTTTTTTAAACAGAATTTGAAACCTTTAGTGTTGTTTTAGATTAAAGAAATAGATAGAATTTGGCTCCAGAACAATCTGGCCTATATACTAGAAATTCAATTGATATGATATTCTTTATCACACAGTGACAGAGTATTTTGTGCTGTATAGGCATAAATGAGTATAAAGTAGGTCTCTGCTCCAAGGATCTTACAATCTGCCTAAACATGGTAGCCATTTTTAAAGGGAAATGGTCAATCTTTTTAGTCCCTCAATGCCCCAGATTCTAAGGAAATTCCATGCAGCACTTCTGGATGATTTTTAAATGTATTTATTAACACTATTTATTATTTGTGCTACAGTAGTGTCTCTGGGTCCAAAGCAAGTTCAGGGCCCCCTTGTGCTAGACAGTTGATGAGAGCTCTTGCCCCAAAGAGTTTACAGTTTCAATATTATCATCTCCATTTCACAGATGGGAAACTGAAGCGAGTAGAGATTAAGGCCCTGATTAAGCAGAACTCTTAAGCATGTGTTTAAATTGCAGCACCTGCTTCTGTCCCACAAAGTAAATTAAAGTTGAACATGTGCTTAAGGGCTCTGCCTGAATCAGGGCCTGAATGAGAAGTCTACGTCAGAGCCAAGTAGGGTGACCAGATGTCCCGATTTTATAGGGACAGTCCGGATATTTGAGGTTTTGTCTTATATAGGTGCATATTACCCCCCCTACCTCTGTCCCGATTTTTCCTACTTGCTGTCTGGTCACCCTAGAGCCAGGAATTGAGCAATATCTCCTGAGTCCCAGTCTAGTACACTGACCACCCCTCCTCTCATACATAAATCCTCAGAGATGCTATATGGGGTTATTTTAAATTGTGGGTGGCGGAGGGCAGAAGGGATAAATAGATTGACTATGTCCCTTTAAAAATGGTTACTACCTGTAGGCCCTGATCCCATTTATGACTCATGCAGACAGATCTCTGCACTTTCATGGAGCCTTGCTGAATGTCATTTGCAGGATCGGGACATTAAGCAGATTGTAAATTCCTTGGGCCAAAGACCTACTTCATATTCTTTCCACTTACAGAGCACGAAGCACAAGTTTGACTTAAAGTTTCCAGGCAGCACCAACCCAAACTGTAAGAAGTGAGGAAATAAGTGAAGTCATCCAATATACCAGTCCAGTCATCAGTTCCCCTCTCAGTTGTGCCTCAACTCCTTCCTTTCCACTGTCCACATCTTGATTTCTAGCAAAGTTATTTAGATGAAATAATAGTATAACTTGTAAAGGTCATCGTTGTCATCTTTTTTTTTTTTTTTTTTTTTTTTTTTTTGAGGGGAAAAGTCTCTCCATCTATGCAGCTAGACACACAAAATGAAGGCAGCCTGCAGTTAAGGACAGAATGCTACAAAAAGTGGCACCAATAAAATTTTTAAAACTCCTTAAAAATGTCTAAAATAGCAGTTCTGTAAAATATGTGGCATAAACAAAATACCTAAGAGTGTGGAATGGTATAAAAGTTTTATTGGAACTCATCTGGAATGCCCTGTATAACTTTTTCTTTCTGTGGTCTTCATGAATAATATGGTGATCCTTAACTCATGCCAATAAAATCTTTATATAACCACACATCACTGAATCTCAACAGATTCAAAGTCTGTTTTTTCTCCTTCTCTCCTGCAATCCTCCCAGGGAATCTTCATGAAGATTACATTTCTCCTTAAAGGAGAGAGAGATTTTGCTGCTTAAACAGGTTGAGTGTACCAATTTAATATTCAGAAACAGGACTGTGGCCACTGAGGACAGCATAAGGATGAAGAGCTATAAAATAAGTTGATAATAAGGTCTTCACCTCACTTGTAAATTAAGCCCAATTCACTATGTCTGGGATTTCAAAGAAGCCTAAGAGGGTTAGGCCCTAAATTCCCAGTAATTTTCAATGGGATTTAGCTGCCTAATTCCTGTAGGCTCTTTTGAAAATCCTGGCCTACGATGTTAAAAACCTCTGCATGGCCTAATGAACTCTTCTAAGAAAACGAACTACCCCAGACCTGCATCAGTAACCCATGTGAGCATCTCCTCCAACTCTCTCCCCGCCACTTGAAACAAAATACTTCTTCACCTGCCATTTGAGATAACAGTGAGGGACCCTGAATCAATGCTTGTCATTTTTAGATATCCAAGTTTTCATTACAACTCTGGGCACCCTGATTGCTAGGAGACAGAACCAATATGAAATGTCAGCCTGAGATAAATGTTAACATTATAAAGCAGGGCCCTTGCATTTATGATTTTTAAGGTGAGATTCTCAGCCAGGGCAGGCTCTAGCAATTTCGCCGCCCCAAGCACGGCAGCATGCCGCGGGGGGCACTCTGCCGCTCGCCAGTCCTGCGGCTCTGCTGGACCTCCCGCAGGCTTCCCTGCGGGGGGTCCGGTTGTCCTGCGGCTCCGGTGGACCTCCTGCAGGCGTGCCTGCGGATGCTCCACCGGAGCCGCGGGACCAGCGGACCCCCCGCAGGCACGCCTGCGGGATGTCCACCGGAGCCACCTGCCGCTGTCCTGGCAACCGGCAGAGTGCCCCCCACGGCGTGCCGCCCCAAGCATGCGCTTGGCGCACTGTGGCCTGGAGCTGGCCCTGTTCTCAGCGTTGACTTAACTCAGTTTCCAGTGAAGTCAGTGAGAATGTTACCATTATCTCCAATGAGAGCAGAATTAACCAACAGTGAACTAAGGAAAATCCCTTCACTATTAAACAGTATACAGGATTCTTATTGACTGGTTAAGTCAGCATCTTGGAACCTCAAGCTTATAAACTCCATCCTCCAGCCTATAAATGTTTTTAGTACAAACTTTAACATGAGCGGCTTCCCTTCAGTACGCTCTAGCCTCATGTATACCTCTGACAATATGAGTGCTGTTGGACTGGAACAAAATATACTTCTACTACAATCATATAACCAATGCCTGTGAATATAGAGTGGGTGCTCTCAGCTACACTCCACTGAAGAGTTTATATCTGATTTACATTGTTGTAACTGAGGGAAGGATGTTTTCCCTTACTGTAGGATGACAAACCAACCTCTAGTTTCCAGGGCCGCCCAGAGGATTCAGGGAGCCTGGGGCAAAGCAATTTTGGGGGCCCCTTCCATAAAAATAATTGCAATACTATATTCTCATGGGGGCCCCTGCAGAGCCCAGGCAAATTGCCCCACTTGCTCCCCCCCATGGGCAGCCCTGGGAAAAATAAACCTTCCTCAACTTGGCACAAACCCAGTTTTGAGAAAACTTCTTTACAAGGTGTCACTCAGAATCAGCTAGTGCTAAAAGGCACTAAAGCTCATTAAAACGGTTGGACAAATATTTTCCATCAAAACTGTTTTTGGATCGAAAACTAGGGGGTTTTAAAAAGCAGACAATGTCTGCTCTCCTTCAAAATTTGTTGTTTTTTTAAATTGAAAAGCGGAAATTAGTTTGCCAAAACTTGAATATGGTTTGGGGTTTCAGAAGTGTGTGGCCAAATATTTGCTGCTTGCTGTTTTTGATTGTTTAAAGAAACAATAAAAAATTCTGCTTCAAAAAAATCCAAAACTTTTGTATCACCTCAGCTTGTGACCAAATGCCTGAGCCTATCCAGTCAGAGATTTTTCCAGGTTTCTGATACTCTGCTGGCTTCCTTGACTCATATCTGTCTCCATAACTTTGGGTTCATTTAGGTTAGAACATAAGAACAGCCATATTGGGTCAAACTAAAAGTCCATCCAGCCCAGTATCCTGTCTACCGACAATGCTCAATGCCAAGTGCCCCAGAGGGAGTGAACCTAACAGGTAATGATCAAGTGATTTCTCCCCTGCCATCCATCTCCACCTCTGACAAACTGAGACTAGGGACACCATTCCTTACCCATCATGGCTAATAGCCATTAATGGACTTAACCTCCATGCATTTAGCTGTTTCCTAGAGACTGGCTCCATGGGGTCCCTCACAAACTGGAGACGGTTACTGTGGGTTTGTCTTTAGTATAGGTTATGTACATACTCCACGAACTGAGCATTTGATCTTGTTCCAGAATCTGGGATGAGCCTACGTTGTGAAAATTGACATGCTCAAAATAGCACATGAATGTGAATGGACACAGGGTGCTAAAATTAAATTAATCCGGGGTTCTCAAACTGGGGGTCAGGACCCCTCAGGGGGTCACAGGCTTATTACTGAGGTTCACGAGCTGTCAGCCTCCACCTCAAACCCCTCTTTGCCTCCAGCATTTATAAATATATAAAAAAGTGTTTTCACTTTATAATGGGGGTGGGGGGCTCGCACTCAGAGGTTTGGTATGTGAAAGGGGTCACCAGAACAAAAGTTTGAGAACCATTGAACCCCTCTGAAGCCTCAGGGAATGTGTGTGTGGGGGGTCTCCCTTGGTAGAGTTGGGAAGGAGGTAGGTGGTGTGGGATATTGCTCTTCTCATGTGATCCCTCTCTCAGTGACTAATTTTAAATGAAGCTATCCTCCTCTGACCTGAATCTCCCTATGGCACTGAAATTGAATATAAACTGTAATTTGGCATTTGAGAAGTGAAAGGGATGGTAGCCCTAATGGAAAAGCTAACAGTTTGGCTCTTCTGCAAGCCTCAAACTGCTGAATGAGCTTTAGGGTAGGGAAGGCTGTGCCTCCCAAACAGCCTGGCCCTGCTCTCTATCTGACCTCCACCCACTTCCTGCCCCCCTCAGAATCCCCGACCCATCCTGCTCTTTGCCCCCTCACTGTCTCCCAGAGACCCTCCAACACCACCCCGGGACCCCACCCCTGCTCCCTGTTCCTGACTGCTTCAGCCCCTATCCACCCCCTCGCTGAGTCCTGACAGACCCCGGAATGCCCATGATCCACCCCCCTGTTCCCTGTCCCCTGACCGCCCTCCCAACCTTTCCCCCGTCCCTGCCCCTTATCCAATCCCCCCCCTGGCCACTTACCCCTGGCTCCCCCCTCACCCGGAGCGCCTCAGTGCACCGCATCCAGGACCATCCCTGAACAGTGGTGCACCGACAAGGCTTCTGAGCTCCGCCCTGCTCAGAGCTGCGTGGTAAGGGGGTGGGGCTGCAAGCTCTAGCGGGGTCTGAGCTCCCATCCCCGCCCCTTACCACGCAGCTCTGACCAGGGCGGAACTCAGGCCCTGCCGAAGCCACGCTGTACTGCTGTTCAGGGATGCTCCTGGATGTGCTGAGGGTCCGGAAGAGGGGCGGGGGTGGAGTCGGGGCCAGGAGCCTCACTCATTCTCTTGGGGGCCCCTGCTAGTTTCAATTAGAGTTTTGCCTGAGTAAAGACTTCGGGATTTGCTGCTAAAAATCCAGCTCGGTTTGTGACTCTGATCTTGCAAATGATAGTGCACAGGCAGTCTGCCTGTGCACTATGTACTTCACTGTGGCTGCATGTGAGTGCAGCAGTCCACACACTATCAAGTGCAGAACAGTGGCCCAAGTGCACTGTCCCTCTAAGTTCCAATACAAGGTGCAACTCTGCAGTTGCCTGCTGAAATCCCGTGATGGAATAATTCACAAGCACAGTAGCCACGAAGTCACTCTGCTGTCAGTAGATGTGCATTCCTATTTGCTACACGATTGTAAAACTACTTTCTCTCTGTTTATCTCCTAAGAAAATGAACAATCTCGCCTCGTGAGACAAAGACTTGCAACCTGCCACTTTGCAAGAGAAATGTGAGATCACTAACAGATTGTGGATGCAGGTTACAGTAATCATAAGAGGAGACAGAATGAATAAGAGCAGCTTGCTCATGAAGACACTGAGGCAAATTTGATAATTTTCAGTTTTACGTTTGCTAAGGCTCCCATTAAGTGTCATTATTCCTCCTCATTAGTTTACCTTTCTCCATAAATCCAATTTAAATTGATACATTTATTTCTCATTTAGAATGTGTAGAGGTTTTGTTGTTTTGTTTTTAATTTTTATATGGCACCATTTCACTTGCAAGAATCACTTCTTTGATGGGGGTTTGGCTAACAGTTGGGATAAATATCCTTGTGTACTTGAACGTGACTAGTCTGAGTGATCTGAATTGAATTCAGACATGAATGGTTCATTAAATTGCCTAGGAAGGTTGTGGAATCTCCATCACTGGATATTTTTAAGAGAAGGTTGGACAAACACCTGTCAGGGATGGTCTAGATAATACTCAGTCCTGCCATGAGAGCAGGGGAGTGGACTAGATGACCTCCTGAGGTCCCTTCCAGTCCTACAATTCTATGATTGAGGGAAAGGTTCTAATCACACCTTTCAGAAAGCAAGTTGTCAACGGATGAGTGAAGATGGATTAGCCTTCAATCGGTGGGTGACGTGTTGATTGCTGCTAGATGGACTTGAAGCGAGCTCAGAGAGAGAGAGAGAGACTCTCATCTTGAAAGCCAGGAGATAATTCAAAATAGCTGGAATACCTGCTGTCTCTGGAAGCATGGGTTTTGCTGGGCCAGATCAAGAAACATTTCCACTTGGCTAGATTCCACCAGGAAGTGTTATCTTTTCTGCTATTACTAAGAACAGCTTCAGCTGCTTCCGAGCTCAGGGGCTCTACATCTGATATCCAGCCAAATACCAAATTGAGATGAAGAGAGTCCAGGTTGAGATGTTTGAGCTTGTCATTCTTCTGGGTCAATAGATTTGGGAAGGATGGAATGCTAGTGGGTAGATGGCTTGACATCTGTAGAAAGCTTGAAAACCAGTGCTGTTTGGGCCACTTGGGAGCAATTAGGATGATTAGGGCTCTGTCTCACCAGATCTTTTCCAGAACTCGAGGTGTTAACAGGATGGGAGAAAAGGCATCTCTCACATGGCCATTCCAGGACAGCAGAAGAACACTGGGCTTGGAAACCTAGTCCTCAACTCCCATGGAACAGAAAGTATCACATTTCCTGTTTGTCTTGGATGCGAACAGTTCCCAAGTATGGGTTCCACATTGAGCAAAGATAGCATCCACCACTGTGTAGTGTAGCTTCCATTTGTGATCGGTGGCAAAATATGTGCTGAGGCTGTCTGCTGGTGAATTATGGGCACCCGGTAAGTAGACTGCTCACAGGGTGATGTGGTTCTAGATATACCTTCACTTCTCCCTGCTTGTTTACATAAAAGACAGTTGTTAGGTCATCTGATATTACCAGGACATGTCGGGATCATATGAGTGGTAAAAACACTTTGCAGGCTTTTCTGACTTTTCTTAGCACCAGAAGATTTATATGCAATCTGTTTCCACAAAGTATGCAAATGCCTTTGTGGGTGTGTGAACATCCATGCTGTTCCCCCCGACCCTATCAGGGAGGCATCTGAAACTGTTTTCTCCGGTGTGTGGGAAGAACTCCAACTCTCACATTCTTCTGCCACATTAGTGAGGCTTTCACCTTGGGTGGGAAGCCACTCAAGTCACAGTCACAACTGTGTTCATGCTGTGTCTGCTTGGAATATATACCGTTCAGAGCCAAGCTTTCAAGCAATGGAGGTGGAGCCTGGCAAAAGGTGTCATAGAAGGATACGATGCCATGTGTGCCAGCAGCATGAGGTACATACTGTCCATAATCTATTTTATCAGATTACTCATGGGGTGAAATCTGACCACAGAGAAGTAAGCTCTTGCCTTGACCAAGTCCAGAGTTGCACCTACCTATGAATTCTATAGTTTAAGTTAGTCAGCTTGGATTCCCAAGGATGCTGGGAGATGAAGTGGTGATGAAATCAAAGCCAGGACTTCCAGACACAACATACCATCAGAAGCCAGTCCTTTACAGACAGCAACATAGTGGTGATGTTGCATCTGACCTATGCTGCTACTATTGAAAACACTTTTGTAAAGACCCTGAATGCTGTTGCTATATTGAATGGAAGCACCTGTATTGGTAATGCTCATGTGCTACCATAAATCTGAGGAATCATCTGTGGGAATGGTGAATGTTCACAAGAAAGTATGCATCTTTCATGTTGAGAGATGTGACCCATGTGTCTTTGTCCAGAGATGAAATTCTAGATGCCAGTATGACTATGTGGAATTTCAGCTTGTGAAGAAACACGCTGAGCTGTCACAAGTTGAGAATGGGTTTCCACCTCTCTTTTTCTTGGGAATCAGGACCTATTTCAAATAGAACTTGTTTCCTTGATATTGAGGTGGCATCTGCTCTACTGCACCATGGTGAAGGAGAGATTCTACCTCCTCAAGGCAAATCACTTCATAACAGTGGTCCCTGAAGGAAGACAGGAAAGGGTTTTTATGAAGGGGTGAGGAACTTGCTGGTATAGCCTGAATGGATGATAGCACTCATTTGTCCGTTATCTCCCTCCAGTTGCAGGGAAAGTGTGCTGGACAGCTGCCAAAGTGGACACTGGAATTGGGTGGAGAGGACATCAACATGGATTTGCAGTTCCCAAGCACCTCATCAAAAGTATCCTTTCGTTGGGCGGGGGTGGGGGAGAAGTTGGGTGGATGCAGCCATGTACCTAGGTTTTTGCACTCCCTGTTCTTTATGATGCAAGTCATAAGTTCATTGGTGGTAGAAGGGCTGTGGCAAGGGCATGGGCTTATACAGCTACTCGTGGTGTTTCCTCTTCTGGGCTGGTGTTTATATGTACCCAGAGAATGGAGGGTTGCCTGAGAGAGTCTTTTAACAAATGCACAGACTTATCTTTTTGCTTAAGAGTTTACTTTCATCATAGAGCAAATCTGCTACCGTATTTTGAGTCTTTCTTGGGAATCTCATAACACATCACTATGTCAGCAACATCAGGTATGGCTTATAGTGAACTTCTGGCCACCAACTTGCCCTCATCAATAAGGACTTGAAATTGAGCCATGTGCTTTTGAGGAAGTTTCTCTTCAAAGTCTAGGAACTTTGAATAGTTCATAAAAATCATAGCTGGCCAGCATGGTAATGCCAGAGACAATGAGCCGTTCATTTGCATCTGAGGTAAATATCAGTTATCAGGAAGCAAAGGAAACAGCATGGCAACTCAGGACCAAGATAATTAACTTTGGGGAACAGAAGGAAAAGCAAAAAGGCATCTTCTTATCCATCACTGAGGGCACAAAGAGGTCAGGGTCTTCGCATCTGTGAATGTTGGATCCCCAACCATGTGGGCTGGTGATGCTGAGAAGCAGCTATAGGTGAGAAAACTGCTTTAGACATAGCTTTGAGACTGCTAAGGTTATATGAAATCTCTTAGAAGTGTGTTATACTTTTGCATTATTTGTAGCCATTTTCTGTTTCTATTATCTCTGATTAGTTGTCACTTAAATCTCTGTTCTTTATTAATAAATCTATTCTTGTTTTATTATAAATTAATTTCAGTGCTGTTACAGTAAAATGAGGTATGCATCCTTAGCTGCATCAACAAGCTTGGGAGTATTCTCTCTCTGGACATGGCAGACTTGTATTTCTGTGGGTATTCAGTGACAGGGACTGACAGCTGCAAGGAGATGCTTCTGGACAGTTTTGGAGCTGAAGAACACCAAGGGTTTATCTGCAAGGCAAAGTTAGGACTGGCAGAGTGCTAAGGAGTTTGTTTGGCAGGCTAGCAGACTGGGATTGCAGAGAGTTGTCGCACAGTGCAGCACCAACAAATTCTTATTTTGCTAAGGCAGAAGAGTGATAGGGTAACTTACACTTCTGGACTCCCCAAGAAAGATCACAGGTGTTAGGAAGGAACTGGAGAGACGGCTGGTCCACACAACCCCCTATACCACCAGTATGGAGTTTAAGGAGAACAAGGGTGCAAGCACAGACCAACAGACACTACATACAAGATATTTCCAGTTTCAGACACATGGAGCACATGCATACCCTACAGTAGAATACACACAGGGACCAGCACTTGAAGAGTTACATAACATCTAGGCTTGCACAAGTTACTGTAGGCATATCATGGAGCTCCCAAGGGCTCTAGGGGTATGTCTACATTGCAAAAAGCCCACCCCTGGCAGTAAGTCTCAGAGCTGGGGCCTAAAGACCCGGGCTTATGTTACAGTGCTAAAAAGAGCAGAGTAGACATTCCGACTTGGGCTGCAGCTCAGGCTCTGAAACTTGGTGAAGTGGGTAAGTCTTAGCACTGGAGCTTCAGCCCAAGTGGGAACATCTACACTGCTATTTTTAGCACCATAGCGCAAGCCCCATCAGCCTAAATCTGTAGACTTGCTGCTGCAGGTTTTTTTTTTTCCCCCCAGTGTAGACTTACCCAATGCCATGAATTCACCAGATGTTATTGTTTGGCCTTACAAGGTACCAGCTTTCACTGTTATTAAAGAGAGACATAGAATATAGAGAGAGGAAAAAAACCATGGTGGTAAATTAATTTCCAGATTTTGTGTGATGTGAATCCACGGTGATACAGTACTTTCCAGAGTTTATTTCAGAGGTATGAGCAAAGAAATCTTACTATTGTAGGCTGACCCCAAATTGCTGGGTAGGAAGAGGAGGTCTTGGTGGAGGAAGCTTAGCTAAAGGTGGTGGTCTCCCCTTCTGTTTATCCCGAAGATTTTGATCATGTCTGAAAACAACAAAAATCACTGACTTTGTACGTATCAAGAGTGAAACTACAGCACACACTGATTGCATGATCACTCCTATTTCTCACAATGCTGATTTTCTGTAAGACCACAAATACCTCCAGTGAGTTTTAATTTTAGTATTTGTGAGACCTGTGAAAGCATTGGTGGGAGAATCATTAAGTAACACATGAAAGAGCTGTTTTGCTTCAATCAATAAAATATAGTAATAAACATGTCCAAGAGATAGGAACAGTCTTATAATTTAAAAGCAAAATTCAACCACAGTTGCTGCTCGGAAGCACAACCCCCTCACGCAACCCTTTTTATAAACGCAGAGCTGTACTATGCTTTTTGTTATTACACATTTATACAAAGGTGTCCAAAAACCCCACACAGCAGTAACACTCATAATAAAAAGCTTCCAGTTATTTTTACTCAGCAGTGACATAAAATCACCTTCTGTCAATACACTAAAGAGTAATAGGTGAGATTTTTTTTCTTCTCAATAAACAGCATTATGCACATATACAATAAGTAAATTGTATGCACTATTCATAAGCAGTAATGACATATGGCAAGGTTTTGTTAATGAAGACACAGTGACTACAATTACATTAAGAAAATACTTTTGGATCTGAGGTTAAGAGGATATTCCAAACCTGTAGAGAACTGTACAATGTTCTCTTTTGTAAACATTCAACATCTTTACAGGATGTCTTTGCTGACAATGCAGTTTTCAGAGCCAAATCTAGGCAAGGACAAATAGCAAATTTGGCTTTTAATTGTTATAGAAATTAGATTAGATCTTATTTCAAAAACAAAGAATATTACACAACTCTCCATTTCAGAACATGTATCACAGGATATGTTATTAACTTGCAACATACCGAATAACATCTTCAGGGATATTAAGCTGGTCATATTTGAGATGCTCTCTCAGGTCACTTAAATAGTTCAAATAGGTGATCTTTTTCCCAAACTTATGACTAAACAAAATAGTGGGAAAAAAGAACACAATCAGCATGGCAGGAACATCAATGAAAGGTTTGTTTTCTATTACAGAATGTAAGTGCAAATGAAACTCAAAATTAAACTATAACTGAAGCAGCTGGAGACACAAGATGTATTTCATTTTCACATGATCAAACATACACAGTGCATTTCTGAGAGTCTGATTTGAATAAAAAAATAACTCACCTCCATCTGAATGTTTTGCGATTTGCATAGATATGGAAAACATTAGTGTGAGAACTGCTGAATAACAGCTTTCGTATGGGGCTAGAAAACTTTTTGAAAAGGAATATGATAGAACACTTTTTTATGTAAACTTCTGGAAAGAATGCCACATTGCTGATAGAAAAACATGTATGTGTCACTTTAATCTTGCTCTCTATTGAAAGAGAAAATAGCAGGACAGTAGATATTATAATCCAATAAATGGAAGGCTTACATTTTCCAAGAATGACTATTGATTTTGGGCATCTCAACTTTTGGATGCTTAGCTGTAGACACCTTAAAAAGGCTTGATTTTCAAAGACGTGTTGTGAAAAATCAGACCCCTTTAAGGAATCATAAAATGGGACTCCCAAAATTGTGTCACGAAATATTGCTAGGCAAAGCTGACAATTTAGTCTGTAAAGGCCCATTTACTGACTTGGGCGTTCTAAGTATGATTTAAAATACATCAACATCCTCTGAAATAAGCCTCTTTTTCTGTAAAACAAAATCTGTCTTGTAATAAAAATTAAAGCATCAACAGAAATGTGATAAAAAACACACACTTCTCTTTTCTTTCTATAAGTTACTCAAGAGAACTGGGAGACCAATACTCTTGCAGTAACTGGCTCGTTGCCCAGTCATCCAACATATGTACACAAGCTCCCTCTACTGGAAGAAAGCGTGAATTAAAAAAAGTTAATACTGTAATTTAGAAGGTATTAATTAAAAGAAAGTGCTAGGTTTTGTTAGCAGGGAAGTAGTTTTGCAACATGAACAGATTTCAGCCTGAATGTGTACCATCTCATTTGGGCTTTTCAGCAAGTTTTTCCAATATGGTCTATGATTCTAACATTTTGTGCAAGGCAATTAGCTAACTGTAATATAGACTTCATTAAATGAAAAAGGAATGTCTTTGAGAACTCGCTCTAGTAATACAATTTTATAAAATGGGTAATTTGCAGTTCACTCACAGACAGTCATGAATTTTTGTTCTGTAAAACTGCTGCATCATCATTGCTGAATGAGATCATGTTGTGCTATTTTTAAAGTTTTATGGCTTTTACTAGTTCATCCTTGGAGAACAGCACCCTTTCCCCTTGATAGGTTTTTGGTTTTTTGGGGGGGAGGAAAGGGGGGATGATTAGAATTATTAAATGCTCTCTTTTTCAATCTCATTTGGATGTTAGAAGAGATCAATGAGATTTTACTGTGGCTCAAAAAATTTCAAATAAATATTTACTTTTTCCTTAAATATATTCAAACAATTATTCTACATATTTTCTTATTACTTTTGTTCTTTGATCTAATAAGTCACCCACTTGCTTATAGCAAATGCTCTGTTCATCTATGTTATACTCCTAAAACAAGTCTCAAGTGCAAACAGATACATTTGAGTTACGACATTTAAATTCCATTCAGTATTTTTGTGAGGAACAGTAGTAGTGACCTTTTCTTGAGTTATGGCTATAACTGAGCAGAAATTATGAAAAACAAACTCTGGTATTTCCCCCCCTTTCCTTTAGTGAACTTTGGCTTGCTGTTGGTTTTTAAATCAAAGTATAAACTGTCAACGTAAGATCACTCTGAAATAACCTGAAAGCAGAGGTACATTGAAGGGTACAGAAAATTCCTAACGCATACTATTCTGGTAAATTAATGTTATGTATACGTAGGTTTTAATTTTTAATACAACCCACTAGCAATACAGCATTAATAAAGAGAGAGCTCTATAGCCTGGGACTCAGACACAGACTTGCAGATGCACTTGATTTCAAATATCTTTCCCTGCATTTTGTGTTACTTTAAGAACAGTGAAATCCTCCTTAAACAGAAGTGTGAGACAGTATTTGACACTTAAATAACCTGCAGCAGATAATATTCTTTCTAGCTTTTGCGTTTTATGTAGACCAAATCTTCATCTACAGAATGTATAGATACTTTCAACTTTTTGTAACCTCATTCTTGGTTTCAGGGTTGTTTTTTTAAACGTTGTTCACAAATTTTATTGTAAAAGAATATTACAAAATTATAATGGCAAAAATTCAAATACATGATTTAGATCAAAACAAATATTGAGATGCACAATGATAAAAATAAAATTAATGCAAGGATAATGCATTATGCTGAAAATTTAACCATAACAGAGGCAGAAGAAGAAACTATATTAAACAAATCTTGGTCAAAATTTTCTATCTGATATGAATGCTTATGCTATATTAATATTACACACATTTCAGTAGGCAGATGGATTTAAAACCATTGATCCAAGAACAATATTCATCTTCTTATAGACATACTATCAAACTCAGAAGGGTGTGAGCACTTGGAACAAATACCAGTCCCCAAAACTAGGAAGCCATTACTTAAATGGATACCCACTGATGTTAACCCACTGTAGCTCCATTAACCACCCTTCCAACCCCCGTGCATTTGAAAGATTCCAGCTTCTGGCAGGAATAATTTGCAAAGGCTTGGAAGTTCAGGGAAAGTTTTGTATGGCTATATATGCGCAGTAAGTACCAAATCCTGAAGTCACCTTCTGGTCCCAGTAGCTGAGTCAGTCATTGTGCAATTGCATGTAGGGTTCGAGAGACGGAACCACAGAAATATAGGGCTGGAAGGGACCTTGAGAAGTCATCAAGGCTAGCCCCCTGTGCTAAGGCAGAACCAAGTAAACCTAGAGCATCCTTGACAGGTATTTGTCTAACCTGTTCTTAAAAACCTTCCATGATGGGGATTCCACAGCCTCTCTTGGAAGACTATTATAGTTAGAAAGGTTTTTTTCTAATATCTAATCTAAATCTCCCTTACTAGAGATAAGCCCATTACATTTTGTCCTACCTTCAGTGGACATGAAGAACAAACAATCACTGTCTTTTTTTTATAGCAGCCCTTAACATAAAATTAAAGACTGTTAACAGTCTTCTTTTCTCAAGACTAAACATGCAAAGGTTTTTTAACCTTTTCTCGTAGGTCAGGTTTTCTAAAAGTTTTAGCATTTTTGTTGCTTTCTTTGGACTCTCTCCAATTTAGCCACATCTCTCGTAAAGTTTGGTGCCTGCATTGGACCCAGTATTCCAGTGGAGGCCTCATCAATGCTGAATAGAGGAGGACAGTTAGCTCCTGTGTCTTACACATGACACTCCTGTTAAAACACTCCAGAAAGTTACTACTATTTTTTTTTTTTGCAACTGCATCACGTTGTCCACACCTATTCAATCTGTGATAGCTCCCAGATCCTTTTCAGCAGTAGTGCCACCCTAGTTATTTTGTAGTTGTCCATTTGACTTTTCCTTCTTAAGTGAAGTACTTTGCACTTCTCTTTATTGAATTTCATCTTGTTGATTTCAGACCAATTCTCCAATTTGTGAAGGTGATTTTGTCCTTCCAAGGTGCTTGTATTACTCCCTATGTCCTAGATTCATCAAAGCATTTAGGTACGTTTAATTTTAAGCACACGGGTAATCCCGTCTCCATTCATCAAAGCTCGTGAGCACATACTTAAAGCTATAGGTAATTTATTAGTTATTATTTGTATTGTGGTAGTGCCTGGGAGCCCCAGTGAGGGATCACAGGACCTCATCTTATGAGCAGCTGTACAAAAACAAAGACAGTTCCTACCCCAAAGAGCTTACAATCTAGCCATGTGCTTCAGTCACATTTACTTCAACGCACGTTTAATTGCTTTGATGAATAAGTATGGACGTAAGCACATCCTTAAACTGAAGCACATGCTGAAGTGCTTTGCTGAATCAAGACCTCTGCATCTTCATGGAAAAGGGAAAAAAAAATCCCAAACTATTTTTACATCCCACTCTGATTCCCTCTTAAAATATATTACATTAAGCCACACTTTAAATATTGTCTGGTATCTTACTTGAGCAGTGTATTTTTAAAAATACTTACTAAAAGACAAACTGCCCCCTAACTTATATTGGAAACTCTCTTTAATGAAATCACCTATACCTTATGAGAGGTTTAAAAATGTTCCACAGAATTTTTATGAAGTTGGTTGGATGTACAACATAGAGTGCTTTAAGATTTTTCTTATACCTGTGAAAAGAAAATTAAATTGTTAGAAAACTTTTAATATCATACGCTGAAGCATAAAGTAGCTGCAATTGAATGGAAGGGTTTTAATACTGGAACAATAAATATATTCCTTTCAAGTACACTAAAAAAAAAAGTCTAATTCAGAGGAAATTGAGTGTAAAATGAAAAAAGGAGCTGGTCAGTCCTGATGGCAAAAAAGTAGGCCAAGATTACCTTACTACATTGCTAAGCAATGTCTGGGTTGTTTTGCGGATTTAATAATGGTGGTGGTGGGGAGCATCATTTAAATGACAAAAAGAGCTTCTTGAAAGTTCCAGTGAAAGAAATAGGTATTTTACTTCATTTTCCATTCTTTTCCATCACTGAGTTTCATATTGGGGAAAATTTTTATTCTTTCAGAATTAAAACCTACATCCTTTCATTTATTTCTTTTGCTATGTTTGCTTTGGTTTATTAGTAATTACTGAAGACATTTGGGGCAGATCACCTGCTAGTGTAAACTGATATCGTTCATCTGAAGCCAATGGCACTATGCAGATTTACATCAACTGAGTCCTGGCTCCAATGTGTTTAAAACAAAATCTCTCTTCCCCCCATAATCCTGATTGATCCTGCAGTGACGTATCTGATGTCATAAATAAAGGATCATAGCAGGGCCAAGCAGGAAGGGAAACTAGGCTGCATAAAGGAATAAGATCTTGTATCAAAGGAGATACAGAAAATGAGAGGCCAAGTTCATTGGTTTTTATATAAATTGCTGCTTTTCTCTTTTAAGTTTTCCCCAATAGGGAAGGTCCCTCTTGAATGCTGACCATTAAAAGATCATCATCAGAAACATATTCCACTGATCAAGAATTGCTAAAGCCACCTTTTCATAATAGCTTATATATTTAGAGGTGGGTAGGAGGAACCAAGCACTTAAAGCAGTTTCTTCTTTTTTATTTTAATTGCACTCAAGTGGTTTTGAGTGTAAAAAAAACCAAACAAAAACCATATTGTTTTCATAAGGTTAGCATCAAAGTTTGGAACTGTGCACCTGGGAACACTTTGAATAATAAAAAGCAGTTGTTTTACTGAGTAGAAGTTCACATTTTGAGTCTATTTTATACCTGCAGGTAACAGGTGGACCCATTTCTTTTGGGAAAAGCTACATATTTATAATCTTCTTTTTCACCTATGTAGCATAATTATATCCCCCGAAGACTGCTTTGAACCTGTGTAGTAAATAACTTACCTGAAATTTTTCATTTGAAACCCCATTTATGTTGACTATTTTTATTTGTAACACTCACCAATTGGGGGGAGAGAGGAGTACAGGGGACAAAATTTAGTGCAAGAAGTACACAGGGTATTTGTTTAGTTTTTCCTTTAGATAGCACAACTGAACATGAATATTGGGCTGTGAATATTGCTGTGAGCTTCTCAATATCAATGTGCTAAGAATTCCAACTGTGATTCAAATAATGAGTGTAAGGTTGCCTGCTTTTGCCCAATTACGCACTCTCATCTGGTTCCCTTTCGTTCTCTAGGTTTCTGGCTGGGGAGGAGGATGGAGAGAATTGGTTTGGGCAGAAATGAAGGCCACATTGTGTCAATAAGATGCAAATACTTCAGAAGCCAATGCAACTGAAGATATTTCCCCTCTGTTGCTTCTCCCCCATATGGTGACTGTAAATTTGGCATGGCTTTGTGTAAAGTGTGTGTGTGACAGGACGGGCTTACAATTTCATATGGTCATTCCTTTACAGGGAGAGACCCCAGCACAGCAAAGATCACTGTTATACATAGTGAACATAATATAAGTCCCTCTCCAGTCTCAAAACCAGTGACTAGCTTGCACTCTCCATTCTGAGAAATCTACCAGCAAAAGCAAACTCCCTCAGTCTGCCACTGAGCTGAGAGGGATATGACAGCAGTTGGACGTTTCAGATGACAACATCGCTCTCCATATTTGATGGCTGCTAGGCAAAATTTTACTTTATGTGTGGTGGTTATTTAATGTTTCAGTTTTTTGTGTATGAAATTCAAAAGGGTGGTAAGTTGGGTGTTGATCTCAGCCTCTTGAATATACAAAATTGGGCTACGATTCTCATGAGAACAGGATCTGTCATGAGATGTCTGGTAATTTTTCTCTCTCTGGTCAGGTTACAAAGACCACCAGAATAGTCTTTCTTGTGGTTATTTTGGTAGATATGTTTCTAATCCCTTCCAGAATCAGAGAGCTCAGAGGCATGTGAAAAATGTAAAGCAACAGTGCTACTTCTGATAGTGGGAGTAAGGGGAAAGGGTGGCGTTTGCATGTGTGTTTGTTTTCTTTCCCTTTGCCCTCTAGTTGTTTGCCCGGAGCAGAGAGATTGTAAAAGATGAACTGCTGCCAGTTGGATCACTTTTAGCTCCACTGCTAGAAGCCTGTGTTTTTGGAACAGACACATCAGGGGTTCTGTCCTGGCTCCCAGGTCTGCAATGCAATTTGTCTAGCAATTGTGAACTACATAGTAAAACATAAAGCGAAGGAACTATGGCCTTTGTTATGAAGGAGATCAGAACAGATTATCATCATGGTCCCTTCTGACCTTAAAATCTATGTGGTGAAATGGATTCTGGGCCAGAATTTCAGAAGCTGGCCTCTATTTTTCCTATCTCTAGTTTAGTCCTGGAACTATTTAAGGTATCAGCTGCTAGATCACAACTGTGAGATAATCACAAATAACCAATGTCGAAGTGTTGCAAACATCTTTCTAAATATGCCACAGAATGGCTGGGCCTCCTTATTATGAGTCTGCAGGATTTTTAAATGCTGGATAATGTTTCCAACACCTAGAATGTTCACCCTTAATCATTTCTGCATGGTTAGGATGACCATATTTCCCTGTGCTGAATACGGGACACCTGGTAAAATTACTCGTATTCAAGCAAGTTTAATGGCAATCAGAACTATGCAGTACAAACGTTCAAATTAACATCACGTTGAGTGAGTCCCTGTTAAAAAGAAATACTGCGTAGTTGGATTCTATTTACTTCATATCTTTAAGGCTTTAGGGTTCACATGGAGAGGGGTGACACACACACACTGTTACCCCTCACAGACACACATGGGGAGAGGTGACACACACACAGTCCTGTATACCTCTCTCACGGGGGTGACCGACCAACCTGACCCTCCCTGCCTGGAACTCTCTGCCCTCCATGCTTGGCTAGGCCCCTGGGACAGACCCGCCTCTCCCAGTACCTGGTGCCGCATCTTTCCAAGGCAACATATGCGGGGTGAGAGTAATGCAGGGTCACATGCCCCCTAGATTTCTGCCAGGGTTCACACCAGAATGTGGCTAGCAGCAGCCTGTTGCCACTGTGTGGCAGGGAAGGAACAGAAGCTGCTTCAAGCTGCAGAGGAGGAGGGCGGGAGAAGGGATGATCTGGCCCGTTTCTTTGTAGAACTCATCTCTTCTTCTTCCCCTACCCTCCACCCTGGGACTGGAAGCAGCTTGTCCCTCCCTGCCCGCGCAGTGTCAAAAGGCAGCTAACATCTCCAGGCTGCTGCTGGCCCCTGACATAACCCAGCTGCCTCCTGTCCCCTGGCTACAGCGCAGGCAGAAAGGGGTTAAGCCCTAAGGATGCATTGTGCACCAGGGCCCAGGGAACCTGACTGCAGGGGCTTCAGCAAACCTGGACAGAAAGGTGGCTCCGCAGAGGAGGGTGCCTAGAGGACAGAGCAGCCCCGTGCTCCCTGGCAGCAGGACCCAGGGGGTGGTGAAGATGGTGCTAAGTCCCTGCCCAGGGGCTGCTGTGGAGCCTGCAGGTTCAGGGCGTGAACAGGCTGGAAATCCCTTCTGCCTGACACCAGAGCTTAGCTGAGGGGCAGAGAGGCTTCCCTATGTCAGCGCTGTGCGGAGGTTTGGTACAAGCAGAGCTTGGCTCTTCCTGGCCAGCACCCCGGGCTGGAAGGTCTTGGGCTTTCCCAGGGCATTGGCCTAGCCAGAGGAAGTGGGGAGGGAAGGAACCTGCCGGCCAGGCTAATGTGAGCTGAGCACCGTGACCAGGGGCTGGGTCTCTGCTCAGTACTGCGAGCGGGACATGCCCAATGGGGCCGGGGGTGGATGAAGGGGAAAAGCAGGTAGAGGACAGCAAGGGGGCACGCACCAGCCAGAAACAGGATGGGGGCGGTGCCCTGCTGGCTGAGAGCCGGCATGCACCGGGGGCTGTGCTGATGGACCAGCATGGGGACTGGCCAGCCCCGCACTCATCTTCATCATCAGCCACTGGACACCCCTCCACTCACTGCCTATGGGCAGATGGCTGGCGAACAGGGATCTGGACAGCAGCAGGACTGCCATTACTGATGGCTGGGGGGAGACAGAAAATATGGGACAATTTGCCCATTTTTAAAGAAAAGTCAGGACACTTCCAGGAGGACTTAAATATGGGACTGTCCCTTTAAAAGTGGAACATCTGGTCATCCTATGCATGGCAGAAATTTCTAATGTAATCTAATTTTAATAATAGAGATATACTCATCTCCTAGAACTGGAAGGGACCTCGAAGGGTTATTGAGTCCAGCCCCCTGCCTTCACTAGCAGGACCAAGGACTGATTTTGCCCCAGATTTTGCCCTAAGTGTCCTTCTCAAGGACTGAGCTCACAACCCTGGGTTTAGCAGGCCAATGCTCAAACCACTGAGCTATCCCTGCCCCTGTATGGTAATGGAAATTAATTCTTTGATCTCAATAGCAAAGAAAGACCAAAAGGTAGACCTCTAAATTGCGATAGTTGGATCCTACCCACAGAAAGGGCAGAGACAGAATATTTGGAGAACATACTTCCTGTCAAATTCTTTGTAGGCGCTTTGCAGCCAGTTCAGAGAGGGTTTATTCCGACTGTTCAGGCCATAGTGAAAGTAGACAAGGGTGTAATCATTCTCCACATACTGGTCAAGTGTATACCTCAAATATCTGAGAAGAAAGGCAATATTTTAGTATTAAAAAGTGATATCTAATGTATTTTTATGGATTTATACACTGAAAAGTGTCCAAAGGACCAAAATCACTATTTTTGCCCAGCATGCCAAAGTTCGTAAATTCATGTTCGTGATCAATATTAATACCCTCATTTATTATGTATCATGATGCCAGTGATTTCATGTTCAGGAGGAAAATGTTCCACATTAAAAGAACATATCGAGTCAAGAGTTACAAAGATTGCAGTGCTGACAGGCAATCAAACGATGAAAAAATCTGGGCATGCTTTCTGGAAATAATGAAGAAGCCATACAGTAACTGAGGAGGCCTCTCCGACTTTCTGTTCTCATCTTTCTGAATTCCTATTTTCTGAATAAATATTGGCATTAACACTTGTCAAGAAATGGTGAAAAGTGAAATTTTGTGAATTTTTTTTGTCAATTTTAAATGTTTTGAAAAATTTTAACCAGCTCTAATTACTGTGGCTGGCATCAGATACTTCTTTCTTCCTTAAATTAGTCTGACTTTCTTTTGCAGAGATTTCATTATCAGATCCCTATATGTTAAGATAATTTAAGGAAATGCCCTTAAGTAATTCCATCTTGAAATGATATTGCATATTTTTATAGGCAAGTTTCTTTGTACTGATTCTTGTATGGTATAGTTTAAAGTACTTTTCTTTTTCCTTTGTTGTACAATTGAGAATAGGACAAGACATTTTTTCCCCCACAGTTGAATTATTCAAACAAGCTAACAAAGCCACCATTGTAGTATCATCTCGACTCACCTCTCTCTGAACCAGATTTTAATTTACCCATGTTATTACATTATCAATTCTTGCTTATTATTCTGTGGCATAGTCTTAACAACTTTTAATTGCATGTAGGCACTTTTCATTTAATAAAATGCGTAGTTCCACGTGGCACTTGTTAGGCTAGTGGGAGTCTGCAAGTTCTGAGCTTATTGTGACTATTACCTATGCCAGCGATCGGCAACCTTTGGCACGCAGCCCACCAGAGTAAGCCCCCTGGTGGACTGGGCCGGTTTGTTTATTTGCCTGTGCCGCTTCCTGCAGCCCCACTGGCCTGGAGCAGCAAACTGCGACCAGTGGGAACTGCCATCGGCCGAACCTTTGGACGCGGCAAGTAAACAAACCGGCCCGGCCCGCCAGGGTGCTTACTCTGGCAGGCCATGTGCCAAAGTTGCCGATCCCTGACCTATGCAAATGCATTTAACTTTACTGTTCTCTTCTCCTCCCATCTTCTACTCCCTTGTTTATTGCTTATTTTCCATTGCTTATTGTAAAAGTCTTAGACTGTGAACTATCTGGGACAAGGACTGTCTTTGCGTTACTTGTTTGTACGGGGGTCTTGATCCCTGGCTAGGGTTTTTAGGAGTTGCTTGAATGGCAATCATGACAATAATCATTCAGAAGGCGGTACAAAAAATGGAAGTCTCTGGAAATAAAGGTACAGTATCCCCAAACATACCCTTGTTCCCAGGCAATCTATTGAACCTCCTTGCCTTATATAATTCCCTGACATACTACAGCTAAAATACAGTACTTCTGAGACTAATGGAGCAGAATTTCAGGTGGTGCAAATTACTACAGCTCATGGATCTACGACAATTTATGTCAGCTGAGCATCTGCTCCCTGTTTCTACACAGCCATTTGCCATTTCCAAGCCTGCAATACTATCCATTGAAGCATTACGTACTGGGACAGTATTTCCAAGAATGACAATGAAAACGCTGCCACACCAAATCCCATTCCAACATGGTTTCATGTGCAAAATTTCTGCCATGCTGGCCCCAGTCTGAACAGTTTTTCCTCAAACCTTGCTTGGTCTGATCCAAGAAAGGAAAGATGGTCCAGTGTTGGCTTGCGACTCAGAAGATCTGGGTTCAATTCCCTGTTCTACCATAAACTTCCTATTTGACCTTGGGCAAAACATGTAGCTGCTCTGTGTCTCAGCTTCCCATCTGTAATACTGGAATAATAGTACGGGATAATAGATAGGTCCTGTTCTAATCCCAAACTAGGTCCTCCACATTGCAGCATTTTATCTGTTACCTTGCTACAACCAATCTTTAAAAAGGATGTTGTGAAAAGGAATAATCTTTTACAACAGCTTGACCCAAGAAAAACCAACACCATTTATAAGATGAGATAATGAAATACCAAGCTTAATGAAATACTTAGCTCATTAAATGTTAGTAATTAATGTGAATCATCTAAAGATCAAAAGCAAAAAGCATGGTAGTATAAACAATGAAACAGCATTCTTACTAAATGTTTTTTTGAGAAGAGAAAACAACATAAAAACAGCTTTTGCTGCTCCTGCAGCTGGTTAAATGTCATGAAAAGTATTTGGCAAATATAATATTCAGTAAATACTTATTTATCAAATAATAAGTTTGAAAAGTACTAATGTATTTTAATTTTCTATTTGTCGATCAAAATAAGTTACATTTGAAAAATCCATTAAGAGTTGATTAATAACGTAACTACAACACACAAAAAAAAACCTCTGTTTCTGGTTAAGTTGCTGGGGCTTGGTTTCCAAGATAGTTTCTCCCCTGATTCAGAGGCTTAGTATTCAGGCTAGCACGTTAGACATTTTTTTCATATTTGACCAAAAAAAGCCTATTTACCTACAAATGAACTTATGAGACACCCCATTTAAAATTTTAAGCAGTGTAAACTGGAGAGAGAGAGAGAGAGAGAAGGTGAAATGAGAGAAACTTACTCTAGTAGTCTGCTGTGATTGAGCTGGTGGGAAGGCGGCATACGACAGCAACTGAAAGTAACCACCCTCCTCCCAGAATTGTCATCACCTGGTAAACAAAAACAGTCAATAAAGACTTTTATATAGCTCATTTCATATGCAGAAGGATATTGAAACAAGATACGGATATGAAGCAAAACCGTGGATCTGCACACCTACAAACTCTGAAAAAGACCTGAACTTTGTAAGTCCCATCTCCACTCCAGACATATTGAGAACTTTGCCATCAACTGACAAATTATACACAGGAATTCCTTTACTCACCACTAGAGTGAGTTGAATAAGTTGTTCAGCAGTGTACATAGGACACTGGGAACAGAAGCAAAGAATGCCATATTCAAATGAAGGTGAGAGCATTGAGTTCCTTTCCGGAGGGACTCAACCCCCTGCAGAATTAAGTCCAGGAAGATTAAGGGCCTGCTTTTCAGACTGGCCTTAACCTGGCTTCCCTTTCCCCATCCACATTGGGGCAAGACTGTTTAAACATTTTATGCCTATCTTTTGCCATTCATAATGTCTGTAACTTTTATATTTGTACTAATAAGGGGAAGGATAACTAATAGGTCATTCAGTTGCTACCCAGGGACTTGAGAGTCCTCGGTTCAATTTCCTCCTTTACCATAGATTTCCTGTGTGACCACGGGTAAGTCACTTACGGTATGTCCACTCTAAATAGTAAACCTGAATCTGTGGAACCCACACTTGTAGATTGGTGTTTCCAAGTTAGTGCTTGAGTATCCACACTGCAGGATAAACCTAGGCCTCTCAACTGTACTGATGTGTCCAAACTCCACTGTGCAGACTTGAATCAGACCTTCTGCTTCTGGAAGTTTATCTCAGGGTTCCTTGCCAGCTGCACCTGCTCTAGGGCTTGGTTTGTAGTGGATTGTGGGAGAACTTGTCTATGCATCCCTCGTGACTTGACCAGAAATGGTTTGAGCCCACCAAAACATCCAGCCAAGCCATTTTGTGTCCACACACTCCCATCATCCTGATCCAGTGGAGGAACGTCTCCAGGTCACACTGTAAGTCCTATTTTGGGACTCAGGCAGAGCATCTGTGATATGCTGGTGGATATTTTGTCAATTGTTTTTGACCTGCCAAACACATTGTGACGGCTTTGGTCACAGAGACCCCCTTGGGACTATCACCTGACATGCTAAAACTACCTCTGAGCCCGTTTTCCCTGTGAGCTTGGGACTCCAGAACCCTGTCTTGTTGAGCCAGACACGCGAGTCTGCTGCAACACAGACCCAGGGTCTGAACCACGTCCCCAAAGCTGCAGGCTTTAACTGAAAACCACTCAGCAGGTACTCCTGTCTCCAGCATCCAGACACCCAGCTCCCAATGGGATCCAAACCCCAAATAAATCCGTTTTACTGTGTACAAAGCTTATAGAGGGTAAACTCAAATTGTCCACCCTCTGTAACACTGATAAGAGAGATATGCACAGCTGTTTGCTCCCCCAGGTATTATTCACTTACTTTGGATTCAATAATAAACAAAAGTGATTTTATTAAGAATAAAAAGTAGGATTTAAGTGGTTCCAAGTAATAACAGACAGAACAAAGTAAGTTACCAACCAAAATAAAACAAAATACTCAAGTCTAAGCCTACTACATTAAGAAACTGAATACTGGTAAATCTCACCCTCAGAGATGTTCCAAGTAGCTTCTTTCACAGACTAGACTATTTCTTAGTCTGGGCCCAATTCTTTCCCCTGGTACAGTCCTTATTAGTTCCAGCTCAGGCGGTAACTAGGTGATTTCTCGTAACTGCAGCCTCCTTTGTTCTGTGCCACCCCCTTTTATAGCTTTGGCACAAGGCGGGAATCCTTTGTCTCTCATCGGGTTCCCACCTTCCCTCTAAATGGAAAAGCACCAGGTTTAAGATGCATTCCAGTACCAGGTGACATGATCACATCACTGTAAAACATCACTCTCAATTCTTACAAGGTTGGCCTGCACGTACCAGAGTAAACAGAGCCATTTACAACCAATTGTCCTGGTTAATGGGAGACAGCAAGATTTTAAGCCATTATTAATGGCCCACACTTTGCATAGTTACAATAGGACTTTAGAGTAATCCTTCATATTTCTAGCTTCAGACACAAGAATGATACATACATGCAAACACAGTCAGTAGATTATAAGCTTTGTAATACCTTACAAGAGACCTTTTGCATGAAACATATTCCAGTTACATTATATTCACACTCATTAGCATATTTCCATAAAACATATGGAGTGCAACATCACACACACCTCTTGGAAGGGGATACTAACATGCCAGCTGTGACCCAGCTGATGCTGCTCAGACCTGTTGCCACAACTGCAGATTCCCCCTAAACCAGCGCTTCTGCAGCAGGGCCAGAAGTGCAGACCACGAGATTGGATCATCATGTGGACTTGGGATGAACAGCAGTGGCTCCAGAACTTTCACATGGAAAAAGCAGGTATTCCTGGGGGGGGGTTGTGAACAGCATGCCCAAACACTCTCCAGTGCCACAACACACACGAGGGTCCACCTGGTGGTCCAGAAGCAGGTCAACATATCCATCTGGAAGCGGGGTACCCCAGACTGCTACAAGTCTGTTGCTAACCTGTTTGGAGTTGGCAAGTCAACTGTGGGGGTTGTTGCAGTGAAGGTTTGTGAGGTGATCAGCACTGAGATGTGCCCAAAGGTGGTGGGCATTAAAAGTGTGCCTGAAATAACTGCTGAGTGTGAGAGAATGTGCTTTCCAAACTGCGCTAGGGCTATCAATGGGACTCATGTGCCCGTAGTTTTCCCTCTGTGAGGAACATGAGTATATAAACTGCAAAAGACACTACTCCATCATTATGCAGGCCCTGGTCGACCACAGAGGTATATCACCAGCCACAATGAATGAAAAATTGTGGAAAAATTAACAAGCACCCTGTTAACAAGCATGGAGATGCAATACAGCCTCCTTACAAGCACCCTGAGCCCATGCACAGACGTGACTGACTGCCAGCCATTAGACACCTAATACAGACAGACAGCCATCCTCCGCTGTAATTTGGACTCAGATTTCAGCCACCCTGGACCAAATACAGACCCTGATTTTGTCTGGACTCATCACAGACAGCTTTATTATTTTCTTTATACTCAATGTACAGGCCGTCTGGGACGGTGCAAGTGTGGCTGATTTATAAGGTGCATTGTATTACCAGGGAGGGGGTATTGTGACAAATTATACCTTGGGAGAGCATCTTGTAACCCCTGTAATCTTCATCTGTATATAACTGTGAAATTGGATATAAAGCATGCCATGTGAGGTATCAGGGCAAAGGTTATGATCAGCTGAAAGTCACTGTTCTATCTAAATATATATATCTTTAGTGCATATGAAGTTATGAGATTGTGTTGTATGGTTGTCACTAAAACATGCTGTAAGTTGGGGATTCAGTCATATATTTGCTCCCCACAGACAACAGCAAGGAAAGTAACCAAAACCTGGGTGGGGTGTCAACCAACCATTGTCCAGCAAGGGAGCTACAATTCAATGGCTCACCTGATTAAAGCCACAACAGGGGAATTGCTCAACCTGGCCTGGGAACTCAGCAATGCCTCCCAGACGTGCCTGGACTCATGTTCTCCAACCACATGGACTAAGGGTACAAAACAGAACACAAGGGCCCCAGGCTTGGCCTTTCTCCTTCCCCCACCTATGCTGCAAACAACAAAGACACTCAAAAGACTGAAGAGTGAAACAGAGGGGACTGGTCCAGGTTTAAGGGACAAACCTGTATATTAAGGACTGCAATATCCAGTTGGGTGAAAAAAACTGCTTAGATGTTGCCCAGTCTAATAAGGTTGAGAATTTAGACTGCATGCTTATATTTTATTTTGGTAACTAACTCTGACTTTTTGCCTATCACTTATAATCACGCAAAATCTAACTTTTGTAGTCAATAAATTTGTTTTACTGTTCATCTTTACCAGTGAGTTTGCCTGAAGTGTTTGGTAAATCTGCTCAGATTTGCAAAGGCTGGTGTATATCCACTGTCCATTAATGAAGTGATGAACCAATTAATAAATGGGCATTGCTCATCCCAAGCAGTGCAAGACAGTATATTCCTGAGGTACAAGGCTGGGAGCTGGGGAGATTTGGCTGGTGCCTCTCTCGGCGTGATTCATGAGTGCCTCTGGGAGCATTCAAGCAATCTAGCTGTGTGTGGGGCTCCACATGCTGTTGTGCCGAGTGATAACAGTGCCTGGAGGGGTTTGTGGCTTGTCTCTAGCAAAGCTAGGCTGCAGAATTAAGGGGTCACAGTGATCCCACAGTCCCAGACTGCACCCCGGGATCCCATCAGATCCCATATATAAAGCCTTGTCTACACTACACAGTTTTGTTGACAAAAGTCAGCTTTTGTCAACAAAACAGCAGCATACACACTGAAATTTGCCTACACTGAAATGCTCTTCCCACCAATGTAGGTCCCCTGCTAAGCTGACATAATAAAACCACCTCAAGAAGAGGCATAGAGCTTATGGTGGTATAGTTAGGGCAACATTCAGGCACTTTTTCTGCTACTGGTTCTACTGCGGGCTGCTCCGCAGGTCTGTCCCCAAACAGGAACTGGATGTGAATTTTTGGGACGGAACGGCTGAGAAACACAGGCTGGGGGTTTGCAGGAGAGTGCTGGTAGACTATCCAGACCCAAATCTGGCAACCCAAACTGAGCTGCATCTACAGTACAAAATCCTTGGACTTGGACCCGCATCACAGTGGAGCTAGGGCTTGGACCCAGACCTCTGAGTGAGTGTGTAGGCTCAAATCCTGAGATCTTTCCGGCCTGACTGATATGTGTGTAGATGGTAGGTGTCAGACATGAGTCAGAGTGCAGATTTATCATTAGAATCAGATTCTTAAGATGCAGATAGGCACCTACTGGGACCTGCAAAAGAGAGTTAGGTGACTAGGTGCTACCTGCATCTTTAGGTACCCAATATCCCTTTAAAAATGTGGCCCTTAGTCTCTCTGTGCCTCAGTTCCCCATCTGTAAAATGGAGGTAATAGCACTGCGCTATCTCACAAGAGGGTTGGGAGAATAAATATATTAGAGACTGTGAGGTGCTCAGATACTATGGTAATGGGGGGCTATATAGCTACAATGGGAAGACATTTCTCTTAAATTGACTGGGATGTTCTGCATTATTTTAATGGGCCTAATTCACATAGAACCTTGCCTAAACTCAAGCTTCAAAGTAAACTAAACTTAGGTCCTGGTCCTATTCCCACTGAAGTCTCAAGAAAGTTTGGCTTTGTTGTCCTGGGAGCAGAATAAATAAATGGTATTCTTCATTACCAGTGTCTTGTAAACAATCATCTGATAAATGGTTGGCAATGAGGAAGCCGAAGAAAAAGAAGAAAGAGTGAAGGGAAGAAAATGGGTGAAACTGGTAAACAAAATGAATTAATGAATAAATATTTAAATCTTCTGAAAAGCTAGGAGCATATAGCCTGAGACTATTCTCAGGCTGTTCTAACTTGTGCAAGTGATGCTAGTCCAGGAAGCACTAAGCGAATGATCTTAGCTACACAGCCATACAAATTTTACATGGATGAATAATGTTGTCAATTGATTAGGTACCAACACACTTTCAATCAACATAAGACAAGCAATTCCTTTTGTACTGAATGGTTTTGTATTGTTAAAAAAACAAAAACAAAAACACCATGTATTTCTTTTGTCCAATACATGGACATTTTCATAATCTACGTCTGTTTGGATTTCCCTGTATATATTCTACCGTACCTCAGAGATCTGCTGCAGAACAGTACCTTGTTTCAAACTCATCCTATTATGTTGGGGGAGGGGAAATTAATATTTAATGGACTTTTCAGGTAAATAAAAAATCCTGTTTAAAATACTAAATAGAATATTCACATACTACTTCAGAAAGAAGAAGGCAATGAACAATTGGTGCATTCACTGAGGTAATCAGTAGTCTGTTTATAAAACAGGTCACTATTTTATTTCCTGGGGGGACTTAAGTGCCTTTCATTTGAAATTCTCAGAGCACTCACAAAAGCATTCAAATTAATGATAAACAAACATGAAATTACAAACATTACCAAAAGACTTTTCTTCCCTAAATCTTGACACTATTTGGCCTATTTGTTCATGTCTGACAGATATGTTACTATATAGCATTCATATAATACAGGATTATAAGATAGACATGATATTCTATTAGCAGAAGTAGGTGCACTAGGATGGGTTTCTATACCTTCCTTTGGGCATCCAGTATCAGCTAGCGCTGGAAACATAGAACAGTTTCTTTGCCAGATAAGATCACCTCCATGAATAACAGAACTCCATGCCTGGTTTCCAGTTCAGGTAATAAGGTCTCTTATTGTTACTTTTGAACTCCTACCTCTATTTGATCACCTTCACTAAAGGCTAGAATAACCACCACCTACCTCTTATACAGAGTTTATAATCCATACTATCTACTTCCTTTGTAAAACTATTATCCCAGTTTTACTGATGGGAAAACTGAAGTGAAGTGACTTGCCCAAAGTTACTGAGCAGGCCTGCAGCAAAGCAGAGAATCCTTCTCGCGTGAGCCCCACGACGAGCGGTGGAAACGGAGTCAACGGGGGAGCCGCAGCCATCAATCCCACGCCGTGAGGACAGGAGGTAAGTCGAAATAAGATACGCAACTTCAGCTATGGGAATAGCATAGCTGAAGTCGATGTATCTTACATTGACACCACCCCCCACCCCACCCAGTGTAGACCAGGCCTAAGACTCATGACTCTTGGATTCTATTCCCAGCTCTGCCCTGATTTGACTGTGTGATCTTGAGTATATTACTCACTCTGTGCGTCAATTTCTCCATTTGCATTAAGGGTATTGTAGTGGGGTGATCATTCCGCTCTGGCCCTGGAAGGGTACAAGGAGCCCTGAGGAGGGCTGCAATGGTAAAAGCAGTCCTGGAGAGGGCTGCAGCTCTGAAAGCTGGGCTGACTGGGAAGCAGCCACAGCTGTAGCTGGCTTAATAAGGGCCCAACTGGCCCTTATAAGATGGCAGTGGGCCAGGAGCAAGAATCTCCCTCTAGCTGAGGAGGGAGATGGACCTAGCTGCCAGCCATCACACGTATAATAATAATACAACTTCACAGGACTGTTGAGACACAGAAAAACTCCTGTTTTTTTTTCCATACAAGTCTAATTTGTTAATAAAATTTTGAAGAAAACAACCATTGTTCAAAAATTAATGGCTGACCAAAACAAAACTGGAGCTCCACTGGTATGACTGAGAGGAGACTGCTGGCCAGATGTTCTGTGACAGAACCTTGCAGCTTGGAATTTACCCCATTCAGTCTGAAATAGCCTGACTCGGGTGACCTCACGTTTTCTCCCCGCACATTTGAAAACGGGTTTGGAGCAGCAGGGAATTGTAATTGTAAGGGTGGAGAAAAGTTCAAGAAGGAGTAGGGTTTGTGATAAGTTCTTAAGTTTCTGTATTTAGGATGTATTTTTATATTGTGTCAAGAGCACCTACAGCATACAGATAGGCCTTTATTTTAACATTTAATAACAGTATTTTCAGTGGTTTGTTTTAACTCATTTTTCTTTATTTCATGAACTGATGGTGTCCAGGAATTTCACATGAAAATGGATAACCTGCTCAACCTTCCTTGAAAAATGGTGCTTCTTGCATCTGTTGCCATTTCCCCTCTCCAGATGAGTATATTCAAGTAAAACTACTCCTTCTGCCCATCTTTCCTCCCATTTCAGAGTTACTGCTTCTAAATACCCTGAAAAGAAACCAGAAGAACTGGGACAGAACGAATTAGGAACGAGCCCCACTGTGATGCCAGCAGCATGGCCTCAGCACTATTTCTACCTCCCACTGGGGAAGAGGTCTGTAATAAGAACACTCATCTTAAGAAGAGGAAAAGGGACAGAGAGCAAAGAAGTACCATTTCTCAAAGAGGAGGCCCACGTTTTCTAGTTCTGGAGACCATTTGTATTCACTGAAGAAATATGAGTCATGCAGGTGGGCCTGTGCCATAAAGTTTGAATCCTAACCTCCTCAAAGTACAGTGCAGTTCAGATCTGGAGCCATAATTTAGACCTGTATTCTGTTAAAATTAAGCTCATCACACTGAGAATATATATAGATATAGCTACATGCACACGAACAGCAATTTATGTTTAGTTTAATTTCTAATGCTTTTTCCCATTGGTTTGAACACCATATGGAGTTTCTCACTGTCTTGATTTCTCTTGCTTCTTGCCTGTTAGCATGAAACTGCCAGATGATAGCCAGATGTAGAAAGGCTTAAAACTCAAGTTCTTTCTTAAATACTTGTTTTGTTTCTATGTTCATTTTCAGTATGTTTACCTGCCTACAAAATTTGAAAGGAAAATCACTATATAAATTACTTGGAGATTTTCAAATGAAAAGGTGCTATGTAAGTGCAAAGGTTATTATTTTTATTGGGTCCAACGTTGAAGTCCTTAAGGAGCCTGAACACTGCAATTAACTTTACATGGGCAGAGCCCTACTACCCTGCAGAATTTCATTAACTTCAATGGTGCTCCGTGCAGAGACAGGGATCTGACCACATGGAGTCAGTTGCAGAAAAGGAGCAGATTTTCAAAGGTATTTACATGCTTAAAGATGCAGATATATACCAAATGGGATTTTCAAAAGTGTCTAAGTGGGTTAGGCACTAAATGCCCATTGAAACTAAACACCTAACCTGCTTACACATACTTTTGAAAAATCCCACTTGGGGATATGTGCATCTTTAGGTTCCTAAATACCTTTGTCAATTTGGCCCATAGTTCTCACCACTTAGGCATAAATCTCTGAAGTTATTAAGCTAAATTGCGCTCTCAGACATTTCAGGGACTGAAATGGATTTCCCCTCTTGTGGCATGTGAGGATATTAAGTGCTGCCCTTGGATCAATCACCCAAGATCATGCAGATGCACCTAAAGCAAAGAGTGTAAAGGAAGAGACCTCAGCAGATTATTGGCTGTGACAGCATCAGAACAATCAGCTGGAGCAGTTCGTGTTGAGCCAGTTCTCTTAATATTATCAAACCAAACTGTTCCTATGCATTACGTGCTTACAGAAGATGCTTCCACATTGAGAAGGAGCGTATAATCTGTACAGTCCAGATTAAGATTTGTGCAAATTAAAATATAAGATCACAGGAAACCCTTTGGGATTTTCTCTCCATATTTCAAGTCTATGCTGAGCATTGCAATAGATGTACATTGCACAGCACTTTTTATCACCAATACAAGTTTTAAATAAAAAAAAAAAAAAAAATCACCAACCAGCAGATGAAGGGAAGGACAGGTAGGAAAATTGTTTTACTTTTTAATTAAGATCATGGATGGCACTGCAATTGCTAACTGCATGTTGCAGATCAAAGGTATTTTATAATGGATGTAGCTCATCCCAATTTGCAAATAAACTCTTGGGATTCTTGTAAAGCCAAGCACTATTTTTTATATTTTAATATAAAAAAATCCTCAAATACTACGATCATTTTATTTTTTCCTAAAATGTCAGTTACAGCTACAGGGCCTGCTTCTGCTCCTAGTAGAATCAATGGGAGTTGTCTGACTGACTTCAATGGGAGCAGAAATGGGGCCAAAATCTAGGAAGGTAGCCACAGCAGCAGTAGAAGTTTCCCATATTTTTATTATTTCCAAATAATTTAAGCCTAGTGATAATGGTACCAGTTTGTACCAAATGGTACCATAATGGTACCAAACTGTACCATAGAATTTCTATCTATAGAAATTCAGTTCTTGAATAATAAAAGTACAGCAACAGGAATATACTACTGACCACATGGCCAGGATGGTGACAGTGATTGTGAAAGGCTTAGGGAGGCTACAGAATCAGGAAACCTAAAAATAATGGGGGATGTCAATTATCCCCATATTGACTGGGTACAAGTTACCTCAGGACGGGATCTAGAGATACGCTTTTTGGATGTTATTCATGACAGTTTCTTGGAGAAGCTAGTCCTGGAACCCAAAAGGGGAAAGGCAATTCTTGATTTAGTCCTAAGTGGAGCACAGGATCTAGTCCAATAGGTGAACAGATCTGAACCATTCAGTAATAGTGCCCATAAAGTACTTAAATTTAACATCCTGGTGTGTGTGAGGGGGAGAATACCAAAGAAATCTACCACAGTAGCATTTAACTTCAAACAGGGAAACTATTCAAAAATGAGGAAGCTAGTTAAATGGAAATTAAAAGGTACAGTTACAAGAGTTCCTGCAAGTTTCCAAAACTATTTAAAAATACCATAATAGAGGCTCCGACTTAATGTATTCCCACGTAGAACAACAACAATGAAAACAAAGAGTAAGATGACCAAAAAATGCCATCATGGCTAAACAGTAAAAAGCAGTTAGAATCAAAAATACATCCTTTACAAACTGTAAGTCAAATCCTACTGAGGAAAATAGAAAGGAAGAATAAACTCTGGCAGGTCAAATGTTAAAGTGTAAATAGGCAGGCCAAACATTTTTTTAAAGAGCAATTAGCAAGACACTAAAACTAACAGCATTTTTTTTTTTTAAGTACCTCTAAAGCAGAAAGGGTGCCAAACAATCAGTGGGGCAACTGGATGATCAAGATGCTACAGGAGCACTCAAGGAACACAAGGTTGTTGCCGAGAAGCTAAGCTCTGCATCAGTCTTCACTGCAGAGGATGGGAGAGAGATTCCCACATCTGTGCCATTCTTTTTAGGTGACAAATCTGAGGAACTGTCCCAGATGAGGTGTCAATAGAGGAGAGTTTGGAACAAATTGATAAACAAAAGTCAGATACTAGGCCCAAATGGTATTCACCCAAGAGTTCTGATGGAATTCAAATATGAAATTACAGAACTACCTACTGTGGTCTGTAACCTATCACTTAAATCACCCTCTGTACCAAATGACTGGAGGATAGCTAAGGTGACGCCAATCTTTAAAAACACACTTCAGAGGCTATCCTGGCAATTACAGGCTGGTAAACCTAACTTCAGTACCAGGCAAATTGGTTGAAACTATAGTAAAGAACAGAATTATCAGACACATAGATAAACATAATGTTGGGAAAGAGTGAACACAGCTTTTGGAAAGGGAAATCATACCTCAGTCTATTAGAATTATCTGAACATGTCAACGAGCATGTGGACAAGGAGAGTTCCGTTGATATAGTGTACCTGAACTTTCAGATAGCATTTGACAAGGTCCCACACCAAAGGTTCTTAAGCAAAGTAAGCAGTCCTGGCATAAGTGGGGAAGTCATCTCATGGATCAGTAACTGGTTAAAAGAAAGGAAACAAAGGATAGGAATAATGGTCAGTTTTCACAATGGAGAGAAGTAAATAGCAAGGTGCCCCAAGGATCTGTAGTGGGACCAGTGTTGTTCAAAATATTCATAAATGATCTGGGAAGAAGGATAAACAATGAAGTGGCAAAGTTTGCAGATGATACAAAATTACTCAAGATAATTAAGTCCAAAGCAGTCTGCGAAAAGTTACAAAGAGATCTCACAAAACTGGGTGACTGGGCAACAAAATGGCAGATGAAGTTCAATGCTGGAAAATGCAAAGTAATGTATATTGGAAAACATAATTCCAACTGTTCACACAAAATGATGGGGTCTAAATTAGTTATTACCACTCAGGAAAGAGATTTTGGAGTCATTGTGGATAGTTCTCTGAAAACATCTGCTCAATTTGCAGTGGCAGTCAAAAAAGGTAACAGAATGTTAGGAATCATTAGGAAAGGGATGGATTAAATAGACAATATCATAATGCCAATATATAAATCTATGGTATGCCACACCTTGAATACTGTATGTAGTTTTGGTTGCCTCACCTCAAAAAAGATAGATTAGAAATTCAAAAGGTACAGAGAAGGGCAACAAAAATGATTAATGGTATAGAACAGTTTCTGAATTAGAAGAGATTACAAGGGGACTGTCCTGCTTGGAAAAGAGAAACCTATGGGGGAATATATGATAGAAGTCTATAAAATCGTGAATGCTATGGAGAGAGAGAATAAGGAACTTTTATTCCTTCACATAACACAAGAACCAGGAGTAACTCAATGAAATTAATAGGCAGCAGATTTAAAACAATCATAAAGAAATAGTTCCTCACACCACACACAGCCTGTGGAGCTCATAGCCAGGGGACGTCTGAAGGCCCAAACTATAACTGGGTTAAAAAAAAGAATTAGATAAGTTTATGGAAAATAGGTCCATCAGTGGCTATTAGCCAAGAGGATGCAACCCCATGCTCTGGGTTTTCCTAAACCTCTGCCGACTGCTGGGACTGGATACCAGGGATGGGTCATTCCATACTTGCCCTTTTCTGTTCATCCCCTCTGAAGCATCTGGCACCGATCACTGTCAGAACACAGGATGCTGGGTTAGACGGACCATTGGTCTGACCCAGTATGGACATGCTTATGTTTTTATGTAACGGGACTAAGCCTCATTTGTGTCAGGGATGGTATGGATGGTTGTCCTTTCTGCTTATCTGAAACTTGGGTAGCTGAGGTCAAAAAGGTTCCCAGGATAACCTAGAGCAGCCTAAATTTTAACTTTTGTCCCCCAAGCTTAGCAAATTGCAAAACACGTAACATGTGAATCAAAAGCCAAAATATGACATTCCCCTCTCCAGCTACAGCACTATGAGCTGAGATCTTCAAAGCTTCTTAGAAGATTCAAATGCTCAATTTCCATTTATTTGAATGGAGTTAGAAGTGAGTCTGAATCCCTTAGGCAACTTTGACAATCCCAGCCAAGAGCACTAGAAATGAAATTCTCCCCTTTCTGAAGAGCCAGCACAAGGTCTTTGCTCCATGGAAGTCCCAGGTAAGCCCTGTGGAATCTTTAGATGAAGAAAGAATGTAAAAGAAAATTACAGAGATGCCTGGCCAACAATTTTAAGGATGTTGTTTGAACTTAAATTGTTCACTTCTTAGGAAACCGCAATGCTTTTTAACATGCACCAAAATTACCATGGATGTTCTGAACCTTTTTTTTTTTTTTTTTAAAGCATAATTAATTTAGACAGCAGGAGCAAACTGTTTATTATTTAGGACACAAATTTGATCCACTTAGTGAGCACTGAGTCAGACGTGGATTTGAAGATTCCATAGCTATTTCACAGTTATAAAAAAAATGGTACTGCTTTCATTTCACAAGTCCTTTCTCTGACTGTGTTCACTATTCTGAATTCCAGTATGTTCTTAATTTATTTGGAAACCAGTTCTTTGTGAAAAGACTATCTGGAATCACGGCTTTAGCTCAATTCAGGAAAGCACCTAAGCACGTGCTCAAGTGATTTCCTACATAAGGACAGATTAAAGTGCATGCAGAGGTGGTTTCCTGGATCTGGGCCTTTGTTTGTTCTCTTCACCAATCACATTTAATATATTTTCCATACAGTTTTCTTAAACTCGTGGCAAACGTCCTGTTCTTTTAGTCAGACAAAAGCGGAAGGCACCACTAACTTTCTGATGTAATTAATTGTTTGTTTAGTTTCATCTGGTTCCATTCTTGAACTTGAAATAGCAGAGTGAGCCAAACCCATCCCAGATTTAATTCTGAAGTCAGTGGAGTTATACCTGGGAATGAATTTGGACCTCTGTATTATAGAGATGCTCTGGTGTTGTATTGAGGGTTAGCACCAGTTTTAGAGATACAAAGTCAATATTTTGCTGTTTCACAAGTAGCTTCCAAGAAAATGCAGATTAAAGAGAGTAAAGAAATACAAGGCTGGTTCAATGGAACATGTATACCTTGTGGCCAATATTGTTCAAGTGTGAGATTTTACACCTTCCTCTGAAACAATTAATGAACTACTGATGGAAAAACAGTGTCAGACTTACTGGAGTGGCTCACGACCAAGTGTGTCAACCTCATGGCAGACTGTCAGAAAGGAGGCAGACACCCCAAACTGATGGTATGTTCTATAATTAGATTTCACCAACCCTGTAACAAATGTGAACTCCTAGACTGCTGTAGCAATTTTACCATGGAGTCACAGACAGCCCCCTTGGGCTCTCCAGTCTATTCTGCCACCCAGGCAAGCTAGACTTAGTGATAAATGGTAACCAATGCCAAAAATCACAAAATATTCAGGTTGCTTCCGGTTCTAAGAGACCAGTCACTTACCCTGATCTCACACCAAAAGATATCACCTGTAGCCAATGCTGTAAAAACTAATTAAAGGTTTATTAACTAGGAAAAAGAAATGACATCTATTTATAGGTGAAATCAAGCAAGCATATATACACAAATGAGTTCCAGTCTGTGATGACTGGTGACAGAGATAGTAATTTGTCAGCATTGAATGTTTTTTTAGGGCTTAATCCAAGTTGACCCTGGAGCCCTCTGCTTTTTGTTTCTTAACTCCAGCCCTTGTGAGAGTGCAAGAAAGCTATTTTTACTTCCCTCTTCCAGCATTCAGACAGATAGGATGAAGCCTTCTGCACATATTTCTCCATGGGTAGATGGGGAAATAAACAAAGCTTTTGTCCTACAATGCACCACTTAATTTTTGATATGCTTTCAGGATGGGTGGGGGGGGGGGGGGAGTCTCTCTTCCCATCTGAGTTCACAGGTTCAAAGCAGGCATTTTTACAATTCTAAAACAAACATATTTTACCTTGTAGCATGGAATACAGACACTACAAATAAGATTAATACATGCATCAATTTACAAGCATTTTATAGAGTCCTAACACATCCTTAAAATTCTAACACCCATTGTTCAACTATATTAACATATAAATGAACAAGTCTAGTTTCCAGCTGTGAATTTGTCAGTGCTCAGTGGATGCCTACAGATTTGTCAAGAGCTGGCACCTGATTTACCGGCATCACACACGGTACCAGATTAGAAAGACCACTGATCTGGTCTGCAGATGTGCCCAGACCAGATCCTCACATCCAAACACTCCCAAATCCTGAAAGCGTTCACATTCAGATCTGAACTTTGATGCTCAGGCTCAGCTTCATTTTCTTTTACATAGAGATTCCTGTGTTCTTAGGGTATCATAAAGTAAAAGAGATTATAAACAGACCCTTGTTCTCCTGTTGAATTTGAGCAAATACACAGTCCACACATACCGTAAGACTTTAGTACCTGTGCAATACTTTCCGTTTTGATTTCTAAAAGAGAAATATAGTATGTATAGTCTGATAGCCAAAAGACCGATACGAAACATTTATTTCTTGTATGGGCTATGTGAATGTTGTATTTTGTGGTTTTCGATTAAAATGACTGGTAAAGAGAAATCTATAGAGGAAACCTTATTGTAACAATCATTTTAAGTGGAAAAGGGGTAGGAGTTAGTGAACATGCATATTTAAAACCAAGACCAAGTCAACTCAAATGACTAGCTAAAGCCTAACAGCTAACACAGGGGTCAGCAACCTTTCAGAAGTGGTATGCCGAGTCTTCATTTATTCACTTTAATTTAAAGGTTTTGCATGCCGATGATAAATTTTAACGTTTTTAGAAGATCTCTTTCTATAATATATAACTAAACTATTGTTGTATGTAAAGTAAATAAGGTTTTTAAAATGTTTAAGAAACTTCATTTAAAATTAAATTAAAATGCAGAGCCCCCTGGACTGGTGGCCAGGACCCGGGCATTGTGAGTACCACTGAAAATCAGCTCGCCTTTGGCACACATGCCATCAGTTGTCTACCCCTGAGCTAACAGGACAAAAGCACATATCTAAGTATTAAGACAGCAGAAATCAGAAATTCTTCTAGAAACACACAAAATCAGCACATATGCAAAAGCACTGCACAGAATCATGCAAGAAATAATTAGAGGTCATACTATGGGAGGATAATGGAACATAAAAACAGCCATACTGGGTCAGGCCAACGGTTCATGTACCCCAGTATCCTGTCTTCCGATAGCACCCAGTGCCAGACGTTTCAGAGGGAATGAACAGAACAGGACAATTATCAAGTGATCCTGTCATCCAATCTCAGCTTCTGGCAGTCAGAGGAAGCTAAGGGAAAGAGCTTGATGTTTTATGTAGCTTTCACATGTTCCTCCACTTGCACCACAAGAAAAAAAAAATCTCAATTTTATTTCTAATCAAAATTAAAGTAAAAACAATTAGTCCTGCAACAGCCTTTACTGCTGTGGGATTCCAAAAATGTTCATATGCTTACAAATGGGTATATTGCCAGACCAGCAGAATAATTTGCATGTTTCAAGCTGACATATATGTAAAACAGCCAACTGCATATCAGCATTAATGAGACAAGTCAATCTGAGTCAACATCCCAATTTCAGTCTGAACAATTATTACAGCTAGAACTCTTTAAAAAAATCCACTACACTTTTGTTTGACAGTGGAAATTGGATTAACTTTGTTCTTATTTATACAGTGTGAAATAGACTTCAAAGAATCTTTTGGATCTTGTCAAAGCTATTGTTATGTAAAGAAGGTATAAATTATTTTAATTTATGGGAGGAATATTAGATTGTTATTAAAACATAATGAAAGGTCATTTTTGCATTTAAAAAATTGTGGAAAATAAAATCAAAGTAAAATCCAGAACAATTATTGCACAGAATCTTCACTTAAATTCTGTCCTCTCGTTCCTTATCCATTTGTAATGTATTCCATTGTCTTTCAACCACAAAATGAGAATAGAATGAACAGCTTGCAGAGTTACTTTAACTAAGCCACTCCAAACACTGAAATTATAATTTGTTTTATTTGAGAGATGATTAAAATGTATAATAAACTAGGTACAAATAATTTTTTTTAAATGATTTTTGTTTTCAAAAGGAACTGACCTTTTCCCAGAAGGGAAGGAGATTTGAAAAGACTATTCCTTTCTGAGTTGCTTTAAATCCAGCAAGCATATGAATTTGATTGACTACCAGTTAAAAGAGGGAGTAGAGAAGTCTCTCTGCTGAACTGAAGCATTCCCCCTCCCCACCGCCTCCTTTATCTTTTCTTCTTATTTGATTCTCCCCTAGAATTTTATGATTTTTAAATATTAAACAAAGATTCTGATGTGCAGCTGTTGGCTATTGGAATGCACTTGGGTTTTGCATTTAAATCGTTCAATGTGGTTACTAAGCTCCAGCATGTTATTCCTGACTGACATGCCAGCTAAAACCACTGCTTTCTGATCTTAAAGCAGTTATTTTTGACTACCAAGGCTGCCACATTAAGAAGATCATTTGCACAGAAGTAAACATTTTAACCAGATGCATCCCCGGAGTACTTCTATTTGCTTCGATGGAGTTAAGCTAGGGATAGATATATGGCCTTTTGATTTCAGTTTGAGCAAACATGCTTAAGAAGGGAGCTCTACAATGAAACAAGGAAGCTGCAATGAGTATTTTTTAAAACTATGCTGATTCTCACTCCAGAGATATCTTGAAGCAAATGCCCCGCCCCCTGATATGTCACAAGACTGAGCTGAACATCCACAAATAAATATGTCAGGCAAGACTGTTATTGAATAGAAAGGCTACTTAACATTCTTTATCCACTTTGTATTCTCTTTTCCTGTAGCTCACCACCAGTGAAAGCATGATTTTTTTTTTAAAGGAGTTGGCTCAAGAAGAAGAGTATATATATTATTTACTTCAAATATTTTGGCCCCTTTTGAATTTCCCCACCATTTAAACTCCTCCTACTCAAGGGGCAAAAGCTGGCTCAGAATATGGAGGACATATTTTCTGTTTGCTTACATGGTATTTAGATACTTTGTTCAACAACCAGTTTCCACTCATGCCAATTTCCTCATTCAGAAGAAATCATTAAGATTGCCATGCAAATAAAAAATAATAAGCAAATCTCAGAAGAAATTTTCAAACTGCATCTTTCAGAGTGTTGAGCTGCGCATCAGGCACTGTGCTTATAAGCCATGATTAACATATAATGATGGTCTAGAAAATACTTAGTCCTGCTTCAGTGCAGAGGATGGACTAGATGACTTATCAAGCTCCTTTCCAATCCTACATTTCTAGGATATCCTCCAGAAAGTATAAACACTGAGGTATCCATTAGAATTAAGAGCAGCTACAGTAGACAAATGACAAGTGTCAATGAATTCCATTGGGGTTTTGAGTGCAGGGAAGATGAGGTACACAAATATAAAAGAAAACCTTTCTTACAATAAGAGACTGGAAATATAATGTATTGCCAGAAGGAAAAGTTCAGACTCTCAAATCCAGGCCCACAACATTCGGGTGCTAGGTATAACAGCGGGGAAAAAAGCATTGCCTTCATGGACAATTTTCTGGCAGCTCTGCTAAAGTTGAATATAAAAGATGATCCCTTTTATTTACTGAAGTATTATCCTATAACGATGTGTAACGAGACAGGTGGTAGAGGTTGCTGGAGGGACATTATAATGACCTTGATATTTTCAAAGTTTCTGTTAACGTCTCTATTTGTGTTTCTAAATTTCTTTTCTATTTCAAAGTTTTGCCAGCTCATTCACACTTCTTTGTTAATTTAGTTTCAGAGACTTCATGGAGAGCTTTGATGTCTTGGTATTTTTCTCTGTCACACACCGGGCTGTGGGTGGTGTGATCCAGTGATGTGAACAGGAGTCTTGCCTAGTAGCTTAAGCAGAATCAGAGGAGTGGTCACGGGACAAGCTCCTGACACAAACATCCTAAAGTACTTTTGTTCTGTCAGATTAGTATCTTGCTCAGTCAATAGAGTTTAGGGTTGCCAACCATCCTGGATTGGCTGGGAGTCTACTGGAATCAGCCTTGATCTTCTGGTGGCTATTGAAAGCAATCCAGGAGATTTTAATAGACCACTAAAAGTCCAGTCGGTGGTGCAGCGGGGCTAAGGCAAGCTCCCTACCTGCCCGGGAGCTGCGCAGAGCCAGGAAGTGGCTGGGCATGTCCAGCTCCTAGGCACAGGGGAGGCCAGGGGACTCCATGTGCTCCACCCGCCCCAAGCGCTGACTCTGCAGCTCCCATTGGCTGGGAACATGGCTAATAGGAGTTGTGGTGGCAGTGTCTGCAGGCACGGGCAGCGTGCGCAACCACCTGACTCCTCTGCCTAGGAGCCGGACATGCTGGCTGCTTCTGGAAGCTGCCCAAGGTAAGTGATGCCCAGCTGGAGCCTGCACTCTTGCCCCCTCCAACACCACAACCGCCTACCCCAGGTCAGAACTCACTCCTGCACCCAAACTCCCCCCCCCAGAGCCCACATCCCAACCCCCTGCCCCAGCCCTGAGCCCCTTCCTGTACCCCAATCCCCTCATCCCCAACCCCACCCCAGAGCTCCCTCCTGCATCCCAAACCCCTCATCCTTGGCTCCACTCCAGAGCCTGCCCCCCATCCAGCCAGAGCCCTCACTCCCTCCTGCACAACAACCCCCTGACCCAGCCCAGTGAAAGTGACTGAGGGTGGGGGAAAGGCGAGCGACGGATGGAGGAGGATGGAGTGATTGGGGGTGGGGCCTCGGAGAAGGGGCGTGGCAGAAACGTGGCCTCAGGAAAGGGAGGGCAGGAGGTGTGGCAAGGTGTTCAGGTTTGTGTGATTAGAAAGTTGGCAATCCTAATAGAGTTTGAATCTTGTACTCTCTTAGCCATGGGTTTAACTCTTACTTTGTGTATCAAGTTTGTTGTGAAGATGAGGTAAATTAGTTTTACCTGAAAATATACATATATCTTCAACAGATATTATGGGTAAAATCATGGCCCCACAGAAGTCAATGGTGAAATTCCCATCAACTTCAATAGAGCTAGGATTTCACCCTCTTTGTGTGTCAACCCAGACATGTCTGGGTCTGGCCATATCAGAATGAATTGGCTCATCTAATACTTCAAGATCTCCAGAGTAAATCAATTTGATCAAGTACTAATGACTCTTAGACTGCCATCTATGGCCTAGATTCAGGAAAGCATTTAAGGATATGCTTTAATTCATCCTTATTCAGGAAATTCATGACCCAGTCCTATGCAAGTAAAAGGTGCAAAAACCGTGCTCTAAGTTTGTAAAGAATTTTGGGATTCATCAGGGTGACAAGTGGGAAATACTATTAGTTATTATTTCATTCTGAAAAAAATGCCAGGCTTTGTAGTTGAGGTGCAAAAATGTCAAGGTTACTCATAAGCTCAGGCTTATGCATTACTGTTGTGTTGCAAGTTAAAATAGTGCCAAAAACAAATCAAAGGGAAAAAACCCACAGGGGACACTATCAAGATAAACATTTTGAAGATGTGCTTACCTGTCACAAATAAAATGTGATACGTTATTAAAAACAGAATTTTTAAAAATCTAATGACCTGATTTTCAAAGGAGTGAAGCACCTGCAACTCCTATTGACTTCCTCTTTGAAAGTCAGGTAATACATTTACATTTTCACCATTTACACTGATAGTTTACATTTTGCATTTCATTCATTTTAGACAGTAACATTTTAGACTGCTCAGTTGTTTTTTTCTGTTTCTTGTGGGCTAGCAGAATGATCATGTCTGGCTTCATAACATACAGGAAATGAAAAGCAAAAAAACTTTTCACTGATTATAAACAAATACATCTATTCATATTTAGGTCTTTTACCTTTGTTTTTAAACCAAACCAAACCTGAATTTGTGGCCGATGGTCCTGAACTGGCAAAGCACTGAAGCGTGTACTTAACCTCTAGTCACATGTTTGAAGTTAAGCATATGCTTAGGTTCTTTTTGGGATCGGGCTCCAAAGTGTCTACACTATTCCCATGTATCACTTTAAATAGTGTAATATGAAACAATATAATAAGGTGCAGAGTAACATCTGCTAAACCTAGGAAATGTCATGCATTTTAATTTTTATAACTATACCTGCTAGCTGCACAATGCCATGCCTTGCAACATCGTAGTATGGATGATTAATGCTTAGTTCAGTGTCTTCACTTGCTGCAGGTGTGAAGGAGGTCTTTCGCTTTTCCATTATTGCATGTTCTGCCTCATCTTTCTGTAATTCTAAAGCAGTAAGAAAGAATTTATAAAATCAGCTACTAAAAAACCTTTTATCTCGCATACAATATTGTGAAATTGAGATCCACCCTCCATCTCCCACCAGCTTTCTTCACTCACTCGTTTATTACTTTTTCAAAGAAGCACCTTCATACTTTCTCCAATGCTGGACTGCATATATGGGAGGAGCTCCCCATAAACATCTGCAGCAAAGCTCTCTCATTGCCCTCCTTTAAAGTTCTTCTTGGCTACGCTGATCACAAAAACTTGACAATGGTTAGGCCGTTCTTATGCTGTGATCACTGCTTGTCATAACAACCAATGTTGCCTCACTGTTTCCTTACGCTTCCCCTGTCTGTCTGTGATATCTTGTTTTATACTTGGATCGTAAGCTCTTTGAGACAGAAAAATCACTGTCTGAAACTTTAAATGTAATGAGGGACACAGTGGGTTAGAAAGCCTAAGAAAAGCACTAAGGGCCTGATTCAAAATGCAGTGAAATCAATAGGAGTCTTTTCATTTACTTGAGTGGACACTGGATTGGACTCTCAAGGCCCAAACGCCCTTCCATTGAAATTTTCAGTGAAAGGTAGATATGGCCCTTTACTGTACATGGACATGGCATTTCACCAAAAACAAGCGTAATACTTAAACAGAGATGATCCCAAGCATGCACAGGCCTTGGTACGGGAAAACAAAAACCTAGATCAAACACATTGTGAGTTGAATGCAAAGTCACAGCCATTAATATTTCAATACTGTTCAAAAGAATGATTCTGAAAAATACACTAGAGTAAAATTATAACTGAAATACTAACATGCAAGTGACCTGATGGCTTAAATTAGGAAAGGCTGATATTTCAAGAGACACATTATTGTTCTCCCGAAGCATATCACTCACTGTATGACAGCTGTTTCTTTATCATACAAGTTATATTAAGATGAAGTTAGTAATATTATCAAGAAGAGGAGGCTACTTGCCTATAACTGGAGGTTCTTTGAGATGTGTGGTCCCTATTTGTATCCCACTGAGGGTTACACATGTACACCATGCGTCCGGAGTTAGAGAATTTGAAAATAGTCTCCGTTGGTTTGTGCACGCGCCCTGGTTTGCCTTACGCTCTGTCCACCTCTCCCTTTATTGCCTTGGACAGAAGCACATCTTCAGTTCCTTTTCTATTCTAAATTGACCAATCTGCAGCAGAAGGGAAGGTGGGCAGGAAGTGGAATACAGATAGGGATCACATCTCTTGAAGAACTTCCAGTTACAGGTAAGTTGCCTCCTTTTCTTCTTCAGGTGATGGTCAAGTGACTATTCCACTGACAGTGATTGACAACCTGTACCTAAGTTGAAAAAGGGTGCGAGGATAAGGATGGAATGGTTGTGAGGAGAACTGTCATGTCAAAGGAGGTGTCCGCTGCCGAGTCCTGCATTTAGGTGTAGCGTGCTTCAAAAGGTGTTCACCGAACTCCGCACGACTGCTCTATATACGTCTACAAGTGGAATGTCCTGAAGGGAGGCTGTAGTTGAAGCCTGAGCTCTCGAGGAGTGAGCCTGCACCCCTGTAGGAGGCAGGTCTGATAGTTGGTAGCAGAGTTTAAAGCAACCAGAAATCCATTTGGAATTCTTTCGGTGGAGATGGCTTGCCCCTTGAGTCTCTCTACTACTGCCATAAGTAGTCAAGGGGACTTCCTGATTGGTTTCTCTCTCTGTAGGTAGAAAGCAAGAGCTCACCATACATCAAGGGAATGGACTTGACATTCCTCTGCAGAAGAATGTGGTTTCGGAAAGAAAACTGGTAAGTAGATGGTTTGATTGATGTGAAACTGGGAGACTACGTTTGGTACAAATTTGACATGTAGACATAGCGAGACTTAATCCCTGTGTAACACCATGAAAGGCAGGTCTGCCATCAGAGCCTTGCGCTTGCCAGCCCATCTCTCAGAAGTAATTGCAACCAGGAAGGCAACATTCATAGAAAGGAAGGACATAGAAAGGAAGTTGAAGTTGCAGTTGCGGAAGTCGAGGCTGGATATTAGAAAAAACTTTCTAAAAAACTGGATATTAGAAAAAACTTTCTGACTAGGAGAGTGGTGAAGTATTGGAATGGGTTACCTAGGGAGGTGGTAGAATCTCCATCTTTAGAGCTATTTAAAGTCTGGCTAGACCGCACCCTGGCTGGGATTATTTAGGGAAAACGGTCCTGCCTTTAGCAGGGGGTTGGACTAGATGACCTCATGAGGTCCTTCCAACCTTTTGATTCTATGATTCTATAGAGCATGAAGCTGACAGCTCAGAGGATGGCACTGTTAGCATAGAAACTAGATTCAGGTCTCACTGCAATGTGATCATTTGGACAGGTGGGAAGGTTCTGATGAGGCCTTTCCAAAACTTAGCGGTAAGCAGATGCATAACGACAGAGTAACCTTCCACTGGAGGGCTGAACACGCTAACTGCCACCAGGTGGATTCTCAAAGAGCTGAGGGCGATACTTGATGACTTTAAGGGGAGACTGTAGTCAAGGATGAGGGGGATCCCCGCTGATTCTGGTAACTCATTTGTGTTGAGCCGAAGATGAGAAGTGTTTCCACTTGGCTTGGTAACATCACCTAGTGGAGTCTTTCCTGCTGCTGGAAAAAATGTTTTGTACTGCTGAAAAATCACGGCCATGAGCGGCAGGTGGAGACCCCCTTTGGGGAGATTAGCTCTGGTTCCACCCCTTCTGCCGGTGCCACACCCCTGCAGCCCCGAGACACCTACTCCCCGCATGGCTGGGGCCCTGAGTGTTGCGCCAAAGAGGGGCTCAGATACACTCACTGAAGCCAGACCAGGTGTATAAGTATAACCAGTTTTATTGCCAAAGTACAAGAAACTCCCCAGCCTTCATGCGTTACTAAATATGTGCTTTCCAGCAACCAACCAGGCAAGCAAGAATGAATGCTTACGCCCCTTCTGCTACAGACAGTACTGGACCTTCCAGCCTTGTCCTTGAGGGCTCGCAGCAGGTGCTGCTCCCCCGTGGGGAGTTCCTGGGCACCCACAAGGCCAAGGTCCGCAGGTGAGACTGTTTGTCTAAAGCAATTCTCATAGTTGTTTTTAGGCTCTGGCAGGAAACACTATTGCTTTCTATTTCCACACTTGACATTCTTGGGCCCTGCTTGTCTCTTCACTTGTTTATCCAGTCGGAGTGGCTGCAAGCCAGCCTGTTTGATCAAAGCCAGTTCACTCCTAGTTCCACCCAGACCATCCTGAAATAAAAGGCCAAGGTAACTTGTGGTCAGCCCCAACACTCCACTCCTTATTTCCTGGCAGAGCTATGCTGATGGGGGGGGACCATACACAGCTTCATGGTATGCCATGAGCACTTACACCTGCTGTGCCATCCATCGAATATAACAACACAGGGCAACCCACAATACAAAGCAGCCTCCCATCACTACAAAAACAACAACAATGGGATGCAACATTAAATTTAGGACAGCTGTGGCCTTAGGGGACCACCCCTTACATACATCCCACCAATGATGAACAGTTAGCTCCGACTCAGCCTTCGCCATCTGGATAAGGGAGCCATGATCGTACAACATTACTACCCAGGTTCATGTGAGTGCTGTGCCACACTCCACCAGCACCTGAGAAACCATAGGGTATTGCTGCAAAAAATATTCCAACTCAGCAAAGGTAACCCCAACCTCCAGAGAAACATTCCAGGGTCTGAATTCAAGCCACTGCTTGTAAGCATTTCTCGTGGTGCTCCAGTACACCACACCTTGCAGCCCTAAGGATTAATCTGCTTGTTTGTATAAATATATCTTTTCTTATAAAATTTGAGTATGTGATGTAATAGGCTTATAGATTTATATTAAAAATAAGTTTGGCTGTAATGCAAGAGACCTACAGGCCAAAAACACTGTATGTTAAGCTAAGGCAAAGTTAGCACATTTTGGGACCCTTACCCAGAAAAGTAAAAATAGATAAAACACGTACACAGATGTCTAGAGGCCTTTTGCCTAAACCAATGAAGAATGAAAGGATGGCAAAAGGGGATTTTTCCACAGACTTAACAAGTACACCAAAAGTGCGTACATATCTGTCATCCATACGCACATACATACTAGCCCATGGGGTAAGGGTACCCTAACATTTCAGTGGAAGATGATGAAATTTGGGCATAAGAGGAAGGATTTCCAACCAATGCCCTATAAAAAGGTGATGCATCTTGCCATCAGAGATGCAATTTACCCACCTATCTACTCCTGTCTACCTCTTCATTTGCATCCACCTTCAACAAGGTATCGATGCTACTCATCTGCGACGGTTATTAACTATTAATAGGCCATACTTTATTTCTTTTCAAACTTTAAGTTTTAAGGGACAATGCTAAGCTTGGTTTCCCTTCACCTGATTGAGTTAAGTTAAAGAGTAAACAGTTTTAACAGCTCTGCATTTAGCTTACTCTGCTAGAGGTGTGAAAACGGAACTGCTACAGGCATGGTCCCGTATCTTCCAACACCAGGTTATTAAAACAGAGTGTGAGTATTAACCAAAGTTTGTAGCACATAATATTGTATTATCATATGTATCTTTTGAATAACAGTAATTCAACTGTAACTCTGTAATTCTAACTGTTTTACCATTTGCTTACTATTTCATTGATTTTAATAAAAGGTCTTTATGACTATATCTGTTTCAGTGTAACGTTCCTGTCATACCCCCAAAGGTCCTTTTATAAACTCAGTGAAGCCTGATTCAGGACGAACTTTATCTTCTGATCAAACAAATTGGCGAGCCAAAACCCATACTAATTAATATCAATAAATATTATTATTATTCTTATTAACAAAAACAAACAATTAAAATTAAATAAAATTAAATTAAGTGGATAAATTAAATCAATATTACTAACACACCCCAAATCAGGCTACAGCCTATGGTGCGGTCAACTACATGGGTGACGTCGCAGTGGCAATGCTCCACCAGGGGCTCACTGCACTCCTTATCCTCCCAGACTACTATGTGAAACAACACCACCACCACCACCCACACAACACCCCAGCCATTGTCATAAACCCACGTGTCGTTGGCAGCACTCTGTCGTAAATGCCCACAGGTGATTTTATTCCACTGGTCAGCATGGGATGCCGGCCAGACCTCTCCATAGCTGGTGGCCATATCGACCATGGTGAGAATATATGCCTTGCAGTGGTTGTGAGGGAGTGGGCCAACATAATCAACCTGCCAAATTTGAGCAGGCTGGTCTGCCCGCAGCCCCTGTCCAGGGGAGCCGGCTTCCACTTGAAAGGGCTTAACAATCTGGCAAATCTTACAAATGGCTTTAGCTGTTTTTAGGGCTACATGTGAAGTGGGGATACCTCGGGCCTGTGCCCAATGGTACACACCCTCCAGGCCCAAGTGCCCTGAGTGTGTGTGTATTTAGGAAGCCAAGAGGGAAAGAGCCTCCCCCTCACCAGCGGGGGGCCGCCGTACACTTGACTATGTGGGCCAGTTGGTCCGCGGCAGCATTCCAATGATGCTCCTGGGTACGATTCTGGTGGGCAACTTTATGAAACACATAAATCAAAAGGTCCTGCGCATCCGAACACAACTCCTGCCAAACAAGGGCGCCTCGCACAGGTGTGCCATGGATGGCCCAATCCTGGGCTCTCCAGTGGCCCATCCAGATGGCCAGTCTCTGAGCCACTGTCCAAGAGTCAGTGTACAGGCGTACCTCAGGGTCTCCAAGGGCAAGCGCCCAGCCCACCGCCAGCAGCACAGCATAAAGCTCAGCATATTGGCTGGAGGCTCCCTGTCCCTCTGCAGTCTCATGCAACTGGTGAACAGGATTTAAGGTGACAGCTCTCCAGTGCCGCATATTACAAACATACCTAGCTGAGCCATCAGTAAACCAGGCGTAGGGCCGCTCAGCAGCACTCAAACTATCAAATAGGGCACCCCATTGCACAGTGGGGGCTTCAGGTGGGGGCTGGGTTGCAGTGGGGGGGGGGCGGCCGCCCCGGCCTCCTCCTGGGGCTGCGCCAACTGTTCATGAAGCTTATTTGTGCCCTGGGGTCCTGCAGGGGCACAGTCATTAATATACCACTTCCACTTCACAATAGAGCTCTGTTGTGGCCTCCCCAGTGTTGGGGTCCAAAATCCAATTCATAATGGGGATTTCGGGCCGGAAATCTGCCCCTCAGTCAGGCGCTCAGTTTCAATCAGGGCCCAATAGCAAACCAAAAGCTGCTTTTCGAACAGAGTATACTGGCTGGCCGCCTCAGGGAGTTTACAAGACCAAAATCCAAGGGGCTGCTTATCGCAGGCACCCAACAATTTTTGCCACAGACTCCAAGAGGCATAGTCCTCCAGCACTAACATCTTCAGGTGAAAGGGGCTATGAGGATCATAGGGGCCCAAGGGCATTGCAATCTGGATGGCAGCTTTAGCCTCCTCAAATATATGCTGCTGGGATTCGCCCCAATCAAATGCCATCTTTTTCCTGGTGACATTATAAACAGGCTTTAAAAGCAAAGCGAGATGTGGGATGTGGTTACGCCAGCAACCAAACAACCCGATCACTTGCTGCCCCTCAACTTTGGTTGCAAGCTGGGCAATTTGATCTACAACAGAAGGAGGACTGCGCCGCTGAGCCCCATGCCACACAATCCCAAGGAATTTCACGCATCGGCTGGCGGGCTGTACTCTGTTGGGATTAACACACCCCCTGGCCTGCATGTGAGTGGAGAGCGCCTGCAAGGTTTGCTCCACTACATTATGGTCCATCTCCTGAATCATCACATCATCAGTATAGCAGTGAATAATCACTGATTCTTTGGGGGTAAACATCTGGAGGTCATGCACTACCAACTCACGACACAACGTGGGACTGTGGACATATCCCTGTGGCAATCGAGTGACAGTGTACTGGCACCCGCCCCAGGTGAAGGCAAATTGCGCTTGTGCTTCTTCAGCAATGGGAATTGAGAAAAAGGCCTTGGTCAGATCAATAATGGCATACCATTCCCCCTCGGTCTGCCCGATGGCCTCAATTAAAATCACATCCTCAGGAATGGAGGCCACGGCGGGGGGGTGGGGGGGCCAGCATCTCACTGTTCAGGGCCCGGTTGTCTACCATCATCCACCCAGACTCATCCGGTTTTTTCACAGGCCACATTGGGCTGTTAAAAAGAGATACCACTGGCTTAATGCAGGGCCACCCAGAGGGAGGAGCAAATGGGGGAATTTGCCCCAGGCCCCGGACCTCACAAGGGTCCCGCGAGCCCTGGCCCAGTGGCGATCCGGGTCTTCGGTGGCATTTCTGCAGCAGAGGGGCCCTTCAGTGCTGCCAAAGACGTGCAGCGACTGAAGGGCCCTCTACAGCTGAAATGCCGACAAAGACCTGGACCGCCCCCGGGTGAGTACAAGCGTCGCAGCTCTGCCGCTTTGCCCTTGGCCCCCTGAATCCTCTGGGCGGCCCTGTCTTAATGACCCCTGCCCACTGCAACTCAGCGATAGTCTCCCCTATCTCCTTCTATCCCCCTTCCTTGAATTTGCTGTAATTCAGGAAATCATATCTAGCTGATAGTTTGCGATTCTCAACTGCAGGCTGGAAGATGAGACTATTTTACAACCCAGAAGATCTAAGCACTTCCCTTCTTTAGCTGTAGATTGAGGGTGTTTGTTGTTCAGATCCTTCTGTAGTAGCCTGGACTACAAGGGAGTTTGGAGGTGGGAGTGAGAAAAGAAATTTGGAGTCTTTCACTAAAACATAGTAGCATTTTTTCACTCCTTTGGGAGTAGCTGTGCATGTGGCTGGGGTGTGCCATACTGTTCTGGCAACTTCTAGTATGGCTTTGCTAATCAGCAATGCTATTCTCACTGGCGAAGGATATCCAGATGCTTGTGCTGGGAATCTTGGATCTCTTCTACAGGGATCTGGAGTTTCCCCTACACTCTCCTTAACTCTCCTGGAACTGTCTGAATTGATCTGGCGGAGAATTGATCCGACTGATGCAGCCACCGTGTTGTCAGGAGAGGAAGAGAGGAGCCCTGCTAGTCCTGGCAGAACTGCTGTGATCAGGCTAAAAAGTTCTTATTCTACCATTGGGTCTGTATGCCTGGTGGATGAATCCGCCCTGCCCTTTATCACCTCGGACGGAAGCACAAGGTGAGGCAGGGCACATGCGCGGACCAACAGACATTACTTCAAATTCTACAACTCTGGACGCACAGTGTCCATGCGTAACCCTAGAGGCATACAATAGGGACCATCACTCGAAGAGGAACATTATTAACTCCACTTTTTGGGTGTTTCAACAACAACATTTTGCATTCTGAACACCTATGTATTTCATATAACTTGACCTCTACCCGAGATACATATGGGAAAACAGAGTATATAAGGTATTGATTCCAATCAGATTTAGGTGCAAATAACTAATAACTGTGCAGAAAATACTCTAAATAATTTCCTTGTTTTATTTTGCATTGCATCATTTTCCAATATCTATCGGATTACCCTTTAAACAGGAACATATTAGGATGGGGGGAGGTGTTTGGTCTCATTTTGCCTTTTAACATGACGTTGTAACAAAAATGCATTTAAAAAACATGAAAAATGATTACACTCATGGCTGGGCCTGGGGTTTGTACAGGTATGCATGTATGTGTGGTTTTATTTAAATATCATTACCTTCTCCCTGAACTCTCACAATAAAAAAAAATAAAATCCATAGAAAATAAAATAGTGGCACTTTTAGTCTTAGAAAAAAGATGTAGCTATCAAAATAACCTATTTGTTACCTCTGCACACATGTAAAGATAATATTCATAACATTGCCTACAAATTTATACTTCCCTACCCTTTAAAAATGATGAACTACAAAGGCAAAAATATACCACTCTGAACAGCTGGATGCTGTGGCTGTAAAGACGCACACTGATGCCCTGAGAGCTAGCTGGAAGTAACGGATAATAAAAACACAACCCAGACATGATTTAAAAAAACAAACAAACAAAAAAAACCACTAACCAACCACCAACAAAAAAACCCCAACTTTGAATCACATTAAAAATCAGAACAAGGACAACAGTGTTCAGTTTTGCTTATGAATTTTAAGCTTCTGCACAGTATAATCAATCTTAGTAAACAAACAAAAGATGAAGCGGGGCAGGGATAGAAAGAGCTAGATATTAACATCATGGGGTAGAACAGGGGAAGTTGTTTAGTAAACAAATGTGCTAACAAACACTGAGTTCATCAGAATCAATTGATATACAAAAGGCTATACTGACTTAAATATACAATATACTTTTGAACATAAAAGACCCAGAAATATAAACCAAAGTTTTATAAACACCCTGCCACTCTTAAGCTTGTTTTGTACTATACATAGGTAATCTCAACTGTAAAAATTTATAATTAACTCTGACTGGTTTAGACTCACATGGTAAAGAACTGCAGATGAAAAGCAAATGTGTATTCATTTGCACTGTAGTTACCTGCAGTGATTAAAGGCACCCTATTATAAATCAGGAACTTTTTTGACACTAGCTACCTTGAACTGATTGAAATAATTTCTTATTAACCATTTTTTAATTTTTGGCAAAGGTAGGATGTCTCATAGTAAAAAATGTTCATTATTCCAAACTGAGAACAACCCAGCTACTGTGTTTTGCCTATATATGAAAGGAGTTCATCACCCTGCTTCAGTTCCTACCGGCGGTTACTGCTGTTAACCCTGGCTATGAGGGAAAAGGAAAGGCCTCATCCAAAACCTACTGAGATCAACAGGATTCTAATTTCCATTGACTTAACTGGATTTTGGCTCGGTGCCCAGGACTAAAATAGGAGTGGGAGCCAGCTGTTGTGGAAGTACATGATGACTGAGAAATCAAAGTGATAATATGGGACAGGGCAGGAAAGAGAGTAAAATATAGATTGTGAAAGGTTCCTCCTCCAAGGTTCAGTCTGGCATCCTCAAAAGTGAGGTTTGGGGTTTTTTTTAAACACTGATTTTTCAAATTGATGAGCCCCATAAAACCAGGGTCATATTGCTCTGTTCTTCCAACATATTCAGAGATAACATGCAATATCGCAATCTCTATGCACATTCAATACTTGTCTCTTTGGAGTAATGACTCCCATTTGTGCCACAGTATGTGATGATGATGATATTCCAATAGCCTAGAATTGCACTGGGAACATATACCAATAACTCATAAAAGCCGCATGTATTAAACTAACCTTCAACCTTAATGGCTTTAAAAGGGTACACATCAGTATAGTGGCTATAACTCATATTGGATTGCTCAAAATAGTATTACAAAATGCCTGTGAAGTTTCTCAGTGAAGATGCTCTATTAAATCATCTGTAATTCTACACAGATATTATTTGAAGTACAATAAAAAATATTTACCTATTTCGGCTAATTCCTCAAAATCAATTTCAGACATGTTTTCTGTTAGGAACAAGCCTAATTCTTGCTGACTGATATTTGCTGGATTTGATGCCTCTTGGTTCTCAATCAACCCTAGAAAAACATAAAACAGTTACCATCACTGTGAAACAGCCTTCAGCTTTTGTTTACATTGTGTATAACTAAATCAAAAAAAATCCTATTACCCAATCATAATCATGTAATTGGAACCAAATCATTTTTATTTGGTAGAAATGTTCTTACAATAAAGAGGATTATAATAGGTTTGGACTTAGCAGTCAAGGTAATGCAAGGTGTACTAAACAGGATTTTCAGCAAAGACGATCTATACAATTATTTATTTTGGATTTTTTCCTTCTTCAAAATACACATTTAATACATATTGTGACTACAGCCATCAGAATTAAGGATGTGTCAGTAATTTCGTTTTGGGCTACATAATTCCTTTTATTCATCTCACAGCTATCTGTCATTTCCAGGAGAAGTAAAGTCTATACTCATTCACAGTTGCCACCTTTATTTTGTTCTGCTACAGCAATAATTCTAATTTGACAAAACTGATTTCATATCAAACAAAATCATGAAAACTTCAGGTAGACATAACAACACTAAGTACTTAAGCTACACAGCACCTCAGATAGTTTACTGAGGCACAGAGATATTAAGTGACTCACCCAAGGTCAATACAACTACTGTGTCAGGAACTGGGAATGGGTTTTGGAAGTCCTGTCTCCCAAATTCCTGCTCCATTAACTTAAATACTCTCTTAAATTGAAAATCTGGACTCAAATTGGCAGGGAGGCCAGAAGAAGATCAAGCTTTTCAAACTCTTCCTTTGTTTTCATTTTTAAAAATAGCATCATGATTCTGTAGTTGTTTTCTTTATAGAATTAAAAAGAACACCAGTAAATTTATGGCTGGGCTGAAGAAAAAGTGCACATTAGTACACTCAAACCTTCCCCCACGCTTAAACATCAGCAATGCTATAATATGGAAGATCATCTTCAGCACTGGTGTGCAAACAAGCACACAAACCGCTTAGATTTCCTTGACAATTCCCATGCTCCTTACTGCTACATCACGTAGCTCCCACAGCCCCAAAAGGTTCTGGATTTTTTTTCTTCCCTTTTTAAGAATACACTGGAAATAGGTTTTTAAAAAATCCATAGAGAACTAAGATATTACTAGTATTCCCAGTATGAAGTAGAGGCTCATTTCAGCAAAGCACTTAAGCATGTGCTCATCTTTAAGCACAAGTAATTCCTATGTCGAACACATACTTACATGCTTTGCTGAACTGGGATCCACATCGTTAGAATGGTCATACATAAAATATTAACGGTACATTTGAACTACATATTCAAAAGCCCTTCTTATGACTAGTCTTTGGAGAGATGTGTGGAATGTGAGAGCTCTCACCTTCTTCCTTTGGATGCCTTAGCTATTTTGTTACATATATTTGATATTTATGAAAACATAACCACTGCTGGCCAAAGTCAGCTGTGGCGTAACCCCACAGCAGTTAATGCAGTTATACTGCTTACAGTAGGGCTGAATCTGTGCCCACCTCTTCAGTTATGTTCATTAAAGAGCAAGGTAGAACAAGACACACACATTCACTGCATATCCAACACAGATGATTATAAAAGGGCTCCCAAAAAGGGTTAAACTAGGGCTGCTGAAATGCTGAATTTCCATTCCATGAAAAATTCTGACATTTCGGAGGAAAAAATTGTTCTAAATTTTAATATGTCAAAATTTTGAGATTTTCCATTAAACAATTTTTTTAAAATTATTTTGGGTGAATCAAGAGATTTTGTTTCAGTTTTGAAATATCTTTTTAATTTTATTTTTGCATTATTTTAAATTAGGGTTTAATAATTTTTTTAAAAAATATAAAATAAAATAATGTAAAATAATTAGTTTTTGGTATTCTAAACAGCAACTGGAAACTGGTAATTGACATTCACATTGATAATTCAGTATGGTAATTGGCTCGGTAATTGGTTTGGTAATGTGTATTCTACTTGATTTGGTAATTGGTACTTAGTTTGCTCATTGGTAATTGGTATTCCAGCTGGTGTTACATGACTGGTATTCTAATTGGTAATTGGTTTAGTAAAAATTAAAATATATAAACATATAAATTTAAAAACAAAAAGTCATTATGAAATGAAAAATCATTCTGTTCCAATAAAATTGAATGCTTTGACCTTTTTAAAACCTGTCAATTTTGACAAAAAAGACTTTTTACAATAGAAAAAATTTCCATCATAAATTTTTTGACCATCCCTAAATTAAACATGTATCATTTATAGCCTCATGCACAACTGTGTGTTACGCCCAAATTCAGCCAAGTACTTAAGCATGTAAGTGATTTGCTGAATCAGGATGTTAACCATATTGAGCTGTTTGTAACTATACAGCCAATTATTATTTTGTCAAATTCCACCAATTTATCTTTCACTATCACTTAAACTCTGGGTCAGAGGCAGGCAAACTACAGCCAATGGGAGCTGCAGGGGAGGCACCTGCGGACAGGGCAGCATGCAGCAGAGCCGCCTGGCTGACCCTGCACATAGGAGCCGGAAACAGACGTGCTGCTGCTTCTGGGAGCTGCTTGAGGTAAGCGCCACCTGGAGCCTGCACCCCTGAGCCACTCCCACATGCCCCAAACCCCTGCTCCAGCCTTGATCCCCCTCCCGCCCTTTGAACCCCTTGGTTCCACCCTGGGGCATCCTCCTATATCCCAACCCCCTATCCCCAGTCCCATCCCAGAGCCCAAACCCCCAGCCAGAGCCCACATCCTCTCCTGCATCCCAACCCCAATTTCGTTAGCATTCATGGACTGCCATACAATTTCTATACCCAGATGTGGCTCTTGGGCCAAAAAGTTTGCCCACCCTTGCCCTGAGCTGTCAGAATGTCCAACTCAACAGCTAATCTTAAGGACAAGTAAAGCAACTGAGTGGCCTCTAGCAGCTCTGCTCATTTTCTGAGGCCATCATCTAAAATAAGCTCTGCAAATCACAGCCCAATCACCCTCTCAGATAGCCGGTCTGAAGAGGGTGAAGCAGTATCTCACTGCCAGGCATACCCCTGGACCCTTCCATCCCAGCTCAACCTTAAAATCAAAGTCCATATTACAGAACATAATAAACTAAGGCCCTCACCTTGAAATTCTCTGCATGGATATGGGGAACTACCAGCGCAGAGAAGCTGCAGGATCAAGGCCAAAAAGAATTTAAGTTACAAGAATGTAAGAATATTTTAAACTTTTGTTCTTAATTTTAAACATCACTACTAGAACCAGAAATAAGAATACTCTTAAAAAAAACAAAAAAAAAATCCAGTTCCAAACTGGGGATTTTTTTTTCTCCAACTAAACTACTCATGAACAACAGGGTTAAAGGTGAATCTACTTACAGAGTCTCTTGAACATTGCTACAGTGCATGCTATAGTATTCTTAGGGGGAGAAATGAAAACCTGAACAGAGGGAAAGAAAACGTAATATTCCATACTATAGTTACCTCCTTAAGACTCAAGTTGGAAAAACCTTCTCTTTTATATAGATTCTTTCAGACCCTGCAGGATGGAAAAAACTCCTCCTCTTTAATACTGATTGGGCCACTCCCAGCTTTGATAAAGTAATCTGAGCAAAAAGATTTAAACATCCCCACAAAACTGCTCAGTAAGGTCTGATTTTTACCAAGTAACCTTGCTGTACATGTGATATCAACAACTCTAGTATTCAGTGTTTTCCACACATTTGATGTGCAAAGTTATTAGGATGCCAAAAACAATTTAGATGAAGAAAAAGAGGGATGGGGAAGCAACTATCTGCCTGGTTTTTGGTTTATTGTTCCCTCGGGGGCTGCAATTAGAAAGTTTCTAGTTACAAGACAAATTTATTGTAGCACCTTAGGAAATTGATTTCCTCTTGACCACAGCATTCTCAGTTCCTAAGAGATAACATAATCTGCTTAATAGCATTCTATGCCAAATATCCCCATTTCTGATAAACTGCCAGACTTAACTCGCTCCACCTCAAATTTGTTATGATAGAAGTTTGGAATCATTTTACACTATACCACAATCTGTATCCCTTCACATACAATCTTATTACTCACTGACAGCCCTAAAAGATTATTACTTGATAAAAAAAATGAAAGCCGCCACACATACAGTAAGAAGTCTGATAATGAACTAGCATCTATGGATATTTCAAACAAAGGCAAGGGATCCCTCACAATGTTTGTCAATATATATGCCTCTTTGATGCCTCCTCTTTTTTGTTCCTTCAGCTGTCACATACGTTTCTTATTCAAATTTAAATAGAATGCTTTTGCTCAATTTTTTCCCTAACATTCCTGACCTCTACCAATAATTCAGATGGGGATAATATATAGGCTCAATATTTGTTTATATGACATAAGGTGAAAAAGTGAACTAGAGAGGTTACAGAGGATTATTTTATTATTGGTAATCAAAAATTACAACAACAACTTTGCATTTATATTGAGGAATCTCAAACAAATTTCTCTTTCTCTCATACACATACTCACTAAGTGAATGAACGGTTGTGAATAATTTATTTAACAACAAATTTCTCTTCCTTTTCATGGACTATCTTCACAGAGCTTATGATTTTCTCAATTTATTTACCATTTAGTGTGTACCATTTAATATTCAAATTGAGTTGGTTTATTTCATATTCTCTAATACTGGCTTACATCAGCTCTCTTCACAGACGTCCATATCTCCTTCACTATCCACTTTCTTCTTCTTTTTTTTCCCCCCATCTCCCTATTTTTTCATATTCCTCCCTTTTTTCTTCATGCGGGGCTGTTGTTTAACATTTGGGCATTCACATAAGTAACCTACCAAACAGCAATATATAGGACCATATTCTCCAGTCCTCTAAAGCTACTTTGTGGCAAGAGATATGTGATAGAGAATTTCCCTTGCACAGGGGAACTCTCCTGCCATAGGAAGTTGGTGATGATGCTCTGGTACCTCCTGCTCCAGCCATATTCCCGACCTCTGGGTTTAAGAAAGGAAGCATGTGAGGGGCATAGTGGGGCTGGTGCCTGGTGGAATGGAGTGCCACCATGCCTGATCCTCCTCCAGTAGGTATAATGTTCTATGCCAGTGACAGAAATTAAAGTAGCCTCACTGCTGCTCTAAATTCTTCCAGTGCTGGGCAACGAAAGATCAGTGAGCTGCAAGCCACTCTTTGTGCCCACCAATCTCCACACAGCTCAGAGATAGTGGCAAAGCAAGGACCCATAGCATGAGGTCTCAACTGTGGCACATGAAATATATGTCTATTTTACTAGTGACATAAAAATTCACCCTCACCTTACTGGAAGGATACTAGTATTTTTAGCATGTGCACAAATATAATTTAGTTCTCTTTCTGGTTTTTTTTGTGTGTTCCCATGTTTGTTTTTCAAAGTGACTGTTCCTTGAATATCTCCCATCTGACACAGAACCAGGACTGGTACAACTTAGCTCTTGAGGTCATCTCTCAGGACCACAGCATGGTTGTATTCTAAATGTGAAAATATTTTAATCTCAGCATGCTATTTGCCACCATACACATACAAATTTGCCAGCAGACACAGCAGTGACCAACAAAGACATTAGTGAGCCTGCAAAGGCTCATTTAACTTCATTACTGTGAATAGTTCCATGATTTCAATGAGATAATTCACAATAGCAAAGGTACACAAGTGTATAGGTCTCTATGAGATCAGGGCCTAAATGGAAAGGCCAAATAAAATGATCAGAGCTGGCCAAATTTTCCTGAATTTCAAGTTTTTGACAGAATTTCTCATCAAAAATGAATTTTTGATCAAAAAATTAACATAAATTTTTCAACAAAAAATAATCAAAATGTGGTTTTTGGCCAGTTGTATTGCTGGTCAAAACTTTTCAACAATTGAAAAAATGGACAGAACTGCAGAACTTTGATATTTTGCAAAACAGCATTAAAATTTAGAAAAAAAGAAACCAAAATGCTTTTTTACTAGCCAGAAAATTCCCCAGGTGGAGGCTCCAGCCACTGGGGAATGAGCACATTCACACTTAGCATTCTTTAAAAATGAAAAATATTGAACAAAAGCTAAATGGTTTCTCACTAACATTTTCACTTATGAAGAAAATTTTTTCCACTGAAAAATAGCCTGCCACCCAAAAATATTTCACCAGCTTCTAATTACAACTAGGCTCTGCACCCTTCACCCCTACCGTGTTACTGGCCAGTTTCCTTGGAAACATACCAGCATCTAGGAAAATTAATTTCAGCAGGATATACAGAGAGCACTACTTTCTTTCATATCGGTTGAAAGAAAAATCTGGAGTTATTTGGGGTCAAAACAAGAGAGAGAAGAGAGACACTCAACCACAGCTCTTTGACAGCAAGAAAATGTGCTCTCTGATAAACAGTTTCTCTTGAAATGTCTCTTTTCAGTTCACAAACTGGTTTTCTTTCTACAGAAAGTGAAACACTTCCTGAACAAAGAACAGCTATGCTTCAAAATGAACCGATTATCTGAGATCACAATTCTTTTAATACAAAAATGGTTTTACACTCAGGTCACAGCAACTTTTCTTAGTTCAATGCCATAGATTTTTTGGCTCCTTCATTTAGGGATGAAGTCCTCTCAATAGTCAGTAGTAGTAGATTAGAGCTCCCCTGAAATGCACTAGAAATAATTTGCACCTGTTCTACTTAATCAGCCAGATTTTGGTTTGTTTCCTGTTTGTTTTTTCAAACCACAGTGTTTGATGATACTGGACATCTCACCAGACCTTTCAACTCTAGTTTACTGCTCAGAATCCAGCCTGAGTCAGCAGAGATCAGAAATCTAACCTGTTTATCAGACAGCTGTTTTAGTGGCTTTGGTGACATAGGTTGGTAGCTTCAGTCAAGATCCTAGTGGAAAGAAGTCAGCATCACCAAATCACCATCACAAATGTGGAAAAAAAAGTAATTTCAGGTGAGAAGATAAATATAAGTTTAAATGTCTTCTTAATGTTGGTATGGTATTTATCAGAGGTGGTTTTTACCAGGAAAATCCACGTTTTTAATCACCTAGGAAAAAACTACCAGTAGTTAGTACCAGTTTAAGGCATTTTCTACAGTGGAACTCCATTGATCTGATCTAATTGGGACTGGGGCCAGATCAGATCATCAAAACTTTGGATAATCAGGAGGGTGGGTGGGGCTCCGCCTGTCAGCCCCGCCGCCCCATTCACTTAATAATGAGAGCTGGATAATGGAGGCTTGGATCAAACAGTGTTCTAATGTATTAAAACTGTTTGATTAATGCGCACCACAAACCACATTAGGTAGCTTTAGTTACATATTCAGTTTGTGGTAACCTATGAATCTACTGCCTTATATTAATTTAGGGTTGTACAAACAGAAAGTAAAACTACAGTGGGCGTAATACTAATGCATGTAACCACAATACTGAACATCAGAATGTCTGTATACATTTTAGTTCAGCATTTTCTCAAGGAAGTTATACATGTTATAGCTCATATTTCCATTTTCAGTATCATATAAACAAAATTAAAAAACATTCAATTACATGAAAACAACGATAATGCAGAATGATAGGCTTGAAACATTAAGCAATCAGAAGCATGCTGAGTTGTAGACTACCAGTCTTGGTCCATTTGGCCACATAGCATTGGGCAGCAGCAGAACAACTTTGATGTAATGGACAGACCAAGCTGATTCCTCAGCTTTGAATGGATGTTTCCGAAGTTTGAAAGATTTGTTCTATGCTTGCTGAACTTACTGGACACTATGCAGTTGCACCATCAGTTCCATGAAGTCAGATGGAACATCTGCAGTCTTCAGATTTTTCCAGCATGTTGCATGTGAAGCTTTTTCCTTGATAGCGGCTGAAAACATTGATTATGGATATGGAGCTGCTTCTATTTTCAAGGCAAGTACATATGGCAGAAAGTTAGGATTTTTGCTGAGAGACCATAGCCATACAATTTCTTCTTGTTCAGCAGAAAAGATGCTTTTCCATGTAATGCTTTGCATGCTTCCACCCTAAAGCAATCAGTAAATGTGTCTAACAGCTCACCTGCTACCTGCTTTCGACCAGGTGCTTTGTAGACTGGCCTTAGGCTGCTGATCATTGCTTGAAAAGTTGGATGTTCAATAACAGAATATTACAGGCATACAAAAATTCACAATTTTCAAGTCTATCTTTAGTTTCAATTCTGGCATTGCTTTTATTACAAACAAATCCATTTTTGCTTGAAAAAATCATGATATTTCCTCCTCGTTGTCTTTGGCCAACTTGGATCTGGCTATTCTGATGTACTTGGCAATGGCATTGCAGTATTATCAATATCTTCAGCCTCAGAGTATGATTCTAATACAATGCAAATAGGTTTAGAAAAGGCAGTGGTTCTGGTGTCTCTTTGTTCTTTTCACTGCGTTTTGCAAAACATTTCCTCATAGTGTTGGTGTCACTAAGGATAATCCTAAGTAACTTAGAAGGTAAAAGACAATAAGGATATAAAGTCTCCCTGTTTCAGGTCTCTAGTGAACAAGAGTCCTTCCATGTTTAAACTCTAATTGACCTAGCAGGCCAATAAATAAACAAAAGGCCAGGTGTCCTGAGCCTTATCAGTTGCAAGGCCGCTCAAACTGGTATAGAGCAGAAATAATGAAGCCTGCATACTTCTGCCACAAGGGAGTGAAATAAAACACCTCTGGACAGGACAAGATAGTGGTTCAAAGGAGTCGGCCTAATGAACTAGACATGTAGTCGCCAGCTTTGAGTTTAACAGTTTAATGACACTGATTAATGTAACTGCTATAGGGGGAAAAGGGGAGGGGGGAAAAGGGACGGCTTAGCTAGAAGTAAAGTATAAAAAAGGTAACCCGCTTGTATTAACGGGTGCTGGATTTGAGGCATGTCACGTCTCCCAGCACCACTTTGAGATCTCAAATAAACTCTGCTTGCTTCTCCCCCTGGTGTGTTCATTGGCGCTGAAGCACTCCGGGCAACGGACTATCACTGTTGTTTGCCTCAGCAGTTTATCTGCCCGCAACAATATGGTCTTCCTTCCCACTCACTTTTTCTTCAAAGACTCTGCCATCTTCATGGCTTTTTTGAGACAAATTCATGAATTGGGCAAAGTGGTCTTCCATCTTTGCTCATGTTGGAATATTTGACTTGCGTCACTGTACTCACTAAGTAAGTTGCACTCCAGCCACCCAGATCAAGAGACAGAGTACTGGACTGGACAGGAAATTTGGCAATTTACTTCAAATAGAAATTGAAACGTCTGAATCTGGGAATTTCCCTTCTTTGTTTGCTAAACAAACAGGTAATTTTCATTGCTAAACAAGGAAGGGGAATTTCTAAATACAGACATTTCAGTCTCTGAGATAACCTAAAGCTGTATGTTACTGCCTTGGCTGAGACTCTCTTTTATTTAGTTTATTTCCTTTAATTAAAATTAAACAGATCGTATTACTGCAAAACTATTATCAAATTATATATATATATATATATATATATATATATATATATATATGTATATATTTATTTCAGTAATTTTCATAGAATTATTCTTATAATAATTCCTCCACCACCCCTTTCTGGTTTAAACTGGTATTTACTGGCACCCTATCCTAAACCAGTTTTTCCCGGGGAAATTGCCAACCTTTATACCAACCCATCTACAATTGAGACATATTTGTGTGGTGGTATGGGTAAACTTCAGTGCTTAATTTGTAATGAAAGGGGTGTCGGGTCTCAAGTAATTTTTTTACATTCATAAATGATGTAGCAAGCTCAGAGTTGCAGGGGCTATGAACTTCCAAGCCAAGAGGTCAGAGGTTCATCCTGGCACAAATTAAGCACTGGTAATCTTATATTACTACTGTTCGTGCAGTGGATAAATAAAGGATTTGAGTTTCTGATGCTATCAATTAAATACTTTTTAAAAAAATGAAGTACTGATAAAAGTTATATAGTTACTGCATTAAGTATTTTATTTTAAAAAAAGTCAAACATGATCAATCTGTTTTAGCTACAATTGTGAATTTTAGAAATTAAACAAAAAAAGACATCTCTGTATATTATTATTTGAGTCCCTGTTCTCAGCAGCAAACAGTATCAACAAAGTCATGTGCAGTTATTTGGAATGCAGATCCACTTTATATACATAAACTCCCCCTGAAATTTCTGAACTTGACCTGTCTGTTCAAGGTCTTGGTGGTTTTGACTAATGGACTGAAGGGTCAACTATCTGCAACACACACACAAATCAAAAAGCTTAGGAAGGTTGTGTGAAAAATCATAATTTCATCTCAAAAAGAACTTATAGGAGAACAGACAAAATTTAGTCTAGTTGCTTTTTAGAGTCATTCAACACACTCACTTGAGGTAAGTATTGCTGCTTTGGGTTGGAGGTTGGAAGGTAGAGGTGTCATTGTCCAATGTCTAACATCTGTATTAACTTACTCTAAAGGCTGAATGTTTCCTGAAGGTAAAGTGTACAGTATTTCAAAACAGAGTTTTCCCAGATTTGGAGTAATATAATAATATATTAAATAGTTATTCTTACATAAGGAGAACGTGATGGTAACAGAACTCACTCTGAAGTCCACTATACTCGGAAGGAGTATATCAATTACAATTACACAGAGCATCGGGAATAAAAGGTATTCCTTTCTTTTTGCATTTTAGGTTTATCACATTGTTTCACTAATAAAACTTTTTACAAAATTCCTGTTGGGACACCGTGCACGTAAAGAGTAATATTGATTTGAGCCAGATTTTTGTCCACAGCATTAGCCCAAAATAAATCCTTTTCAATGGCTATTTTCCCTTCAAGTAACAAGAGTTCAAATTTAGTTGTCTTGAGCTATGTACTTACAGCTGTTCTAGGTGATTAATATTGTTGATATGGGTATAGAGCAGGGGTAGGCACACTTTTTGGCCTGAGGGCCACACTGGGGTTCCGAAACTATGGAGGGCCTGGCAGGGAAGGCTGTGCCTCCCCAAACAGCCTTATCCCTGCCCCCTCCCACTTCCTGCTCCCTGACTTCCCCCCTCAAAACCCTCCACCCATCAACCCCCCCCCCCGCACCTTGTTCCCTGACTGCCCCCTCTTGGGACCCCCCCGCCTTTAACCACCACCCTGGGACCCCACCCCCTATCCACACACACCCCACTCCCTGTCTCCTGACTACCCTGCCCCCATCCATACCCCTGCCCTCTGACAGGCCCCCCGGGACTCCCACGACTATTTAACCCTCCCCTTCCCCCAGCACCTCAACCCCATCCAACTGCCCCCTGCTCCCTGTCCCCTGACTGCCCCCCAGGACCTGCTGCCCTTATCCACCCCCCTACACCCCATTCCCTTACCATGCCACTCAGAGCAGCAGGACTGGCAGCCACACTGCCCAGCCAGAGCCAGCCATGCTGCCGCGCTGCCCAGCAGGAACTCGCAGCCCTGCTGCCCAGAGTGCTGGCGGCACGGCGGGCTGAGGCTGCAGGGGAAAGGGGGCAGCAGCGGAAGGGGCAGGGGCTAGCCTCCCTGGCCGGGAGCTCAAGGGCCGGGCAGGATGGTCCCACAGGCCGGATGTGGCCCACGGGTCATAGTTTGCCCACCTCTGGTATAGAGTATGTTTCATGGTAGGTATGGGAGATTAATTTGCTACTGAGGTTTACCTACTAAAACCTGGGAATTTTTTTTATTTTTTTTTTTAAAGAGGGTGTTCTGGAGCCTATTACTCCCCACACATGGGAGTGTTACTCAGATTGTGTGATAGGAGAACTGGGCTTCTGTGTCTCAGTATTTAGAAAACAGTTATGTTCTAAGTAGGGTAAAATTGCAGAGTCATGAAAGACACAGGAAATGGGCAAATTTAGGATGAGTTTTAGAACAATAGGTGGGAGGGTGGGAAGGTGATCCAAGCAACTTTTAGGTCCAAATTCAACTGTGTGTGTGTGTGGGGGGGGGTGCCACGGGAAGAGACGGGGCTGTTATTTATAGTCTTCCCATATCTTTTGCTTAGTAAATGTTATGTTTAGGGAAGACATGCTGTGTTGCTTCGATATTTATTCAAAGCTTTGTAAAGAGCTATGCTAGCAGCAGGAGAGTTTGCTCTCTGCCTTGGTATCTGATTAGAGTCAAATCTTGAGGCAGGGTTGCTCTCTGGTAATATTGCCAGCTGAGATTCCTTAAAAAAAAAGCCTGACTGCTGCTAGTAACCACCTCTGTTCCCAGACAAGTGAATACGTGTGAAGAAAATAAGTCACCAGTAGAATATACCCAGACTCCACATTACTGACTTCTCCTCCACACACAGTTGAATGCAAAGGGCCAGTGATATATTTGTGTATTTATTTTATTTTTTCAGAGGTAAGAAGCAACGAGACTGTCTGAGAGAAGATATTAAGTAAGTCCCAGTGAAATGAAAATGGTTTCCCTATTGGGTTTAAATATCTCCATGTATCAGCTATTCCTAGTTCTATAAGTATTTAAGCAAAAGGATTATTTCTGCCCATTACTAGAGCAGGGAGTTTTAGAAATGCTCTTTTGTTGTCTGAATCAGTACAGCTATTTTCTTATCATATGCATTCACTCACCTGGCACAGCAAAACTACATGAATAAATTTGTCTAATATGTAACCAGTTAGAAAACTGTGCAACCCTGCTATATTGTTAGGAGAAAATAATCAAAACAGAAAAAGTGGCTGCAATACCATCCACTGCAAAACCACTTTGAGTCAGTGTAGATTTTTATTGACTAAAGATTATGTTATAACTACAATAAACATTAATGATCAATCATAAGGAATCTGCTGTTAAATTAATAAACTGTAACAGGCAATAATGAGGAAGAATTATATTGGACTGAATTCATGCTTAACCAGAGCTTCTGTCTCGAGGGATTAAACGCTTTGGATCTTTTACTTAAGTATATTTTTAAAGACAGGACTTTAATTAAATTAACCTGACAAGCTACCGGATAAAGAGTGGATACATCACAACCACAGTTTTTTAAATTGCAGAACTATTCAGTGGGGATTTCTCTGGCTAGATTAAATTATGGCTTTATTTAATAACTGAATATATATGTAACATAGCCCTGCATTTCAATTTATCATCAACACATGGTTACAATTCAGCTAGCATGTCTTAAGACCCCCCAGCTAAATCAAACTGAAACTGCAATTTCAAGCAAAGGAGCACAGTTCCCAAATGTATTCTACATACAGTGATCACAAAGCCTACGGTTTGGTTATCAATCAGTGTTCAACACCAAGCCATACTACAGCTTACTGCATTATCCATTGCATCACAGTTCCCCTATTTCCATTTGTCTATTCTTGTGATAAATTCACTAAAACTGCAGTTCTTTTTTTTTTGGTCTGAAATACTTTGATTTCCCTATTTAAAGCAAAAATATCAAAACTAAACATTTTCCTCCCCCGAAATTTCCAAAACCACCACAATTTATTACGAATGATGGGAGAGAATTTATATTATAAGGCACCGTTGTCATAAATAGATAAGAAAAGTTAATAGAACAGAAGTACTTTATATCTCTTTGACTGTAAAGGGTTAACAAGTTCAGTAAGCCTGGCTGTCACCTGACCAGAGGACCAATCAGGAGACAGGATACTTTCCAAATCTGTGAAGGAGGGAAGCTTCTGTGTGTGCTGTTAATTTGATTGTTGTTCACTCTGGGGCTCAGAGGACTCAGACGTGCAACCAGGTTCTCTCCGATCTCCTGTACAGGCTCTATAAGTTCAAATAGTGAGTACTAGATAGATGAAGCGAGTTAGTTTATGTTTGTTTTCTTTATTTGCAAATATGCATTTGTGAAGGAGTTTAAACGTGCATTTGCTGGAAGGAGTTCACAATCTGTATTTTTGCTGAGAGGATTTTAATTTGTATTGAATACTTAGGCTGGAGGTATTCCAGTGTTATAGCTGAAAACCATGTACTATCACTTAATTACAAAGATAATTTTACTGTTTTCTCTCTTTAATTAAAAGTTTCTTGTTTAAGAACTGATGTTTTTTAATTCTGGGAGACCCCAGGGGACGGGGTCTGGATTCACCAGGGAATTGGTGGGAGAAAGGAGGAGGGAGAGAGAGGCTAATTTCTCTCTGTGCCAGATTACTTTCTCTTCAGGAGAGTCTGGAGGGAAAGAGAAGGAGGAGGAAGCTGAATTTTCCTCTCTTGTTTTGTGTTCAAGGAGTTAATCACAGTATCTTCCAGGATACCCAGGGAGAAGTCTGGGAGAGACAACGGTGGGGAAAGGGTTTACCTTCCTTGGGTAGATCCACAGGGTCTGGGTCTTGGGTCCCCAGGCAGGTTGGGGGGACCAGAGTGTACAGGCCTGGAAATTCTGGGTTGGGTGCAGGGCTACAGGTTCTAAGCTGGTAATTAGCTTAGAGGAATTCATGCTGGTACCCCATCTTTTGAACGCTAAGGTTCAGAGTGGGGAATTGTACCATGACAGTTGAATTTTACAATGACAGCTAAATATGCAAAGTGGCCAAAATGCAGCCTGGGGACCTGATAAGTTCCTCTAGCTCTCCTAACTCAGTACTGAAAATGTAATTTTATCTTGTGCAGCTCTCTCCACAGAAGCTAAGCTCCAGTGTTGTTTTAAAGTTATTGTGTGTGAAATTTCTTCCTGTTGTTGACATTTTGAAAATTATCCTAATATTCTTTAGCTTAGATTATCTCCAAAATTGCTTGGCCAGAAATTCCAAGTTTGTTTTACGAAGAGAGATGGGTTTTAATTATTTGTTTGTGGTTAGGATTATTTGGGAGAGGAGGAACGCAGGGAGAGGCAGTGGAGAAATTACAGAATAATATAATACAGATATTTTGGAGAGGTTTCTGGAGCTGGGGATCATGGGAGAACAATAGAAAAAGCCAGACTTTTAGCTATGCTAAACTTCAAATGCTTAACATTTTTAGATATAAAGCTAGTGCTTAATGGTTTTCTATGTGGACGGAAAAAAAAGCTTCCTGTCCACCCCCTACATTACCCTATGCTATCCATTATTCCACATATCCCACCAGGGTATAACTTTCCCATCTCCACATGTACACATATCTCCTGCAGGGTGGAGGATGGGGATCCAGGCTGGAGCAGGGGGTTGAGATGAGAGGGGTGAGGGCTCTAGCTTGGGGGGTAGGGGAGTGAGGGATTTGGAATACAGGAGGGAGCTCCAGGCTAGGCCGAGGGGTTCGGAGTGGAGGGGGTTCTGAGCTGGGGTAGGGGCACGGGCTCCAGGAGGGAGTTTGGGTGTGGGAGGGGGCTCAGGGCTGGGGCAGGGGTGCAGGCTTTGGGCGGTGCTCACCTCGGACAGTTCCCTGGATGCAGCAACATGTCCCTCGGCTCCTAGGCGGAGGTGTGGCCAGGTGGCTCTGTGTACTGCCTTCGCCCGCAGGCGCCACCCCCGCAGCTCCCATTGGCCATGGTTCCCGGCCAATGGGAGCTACGGAGCTGGCACTTGGAATGGGAGCAGCACGTGGAGCCCCCTGGCCGCCCCTGCACCTAGGAGCCAAGGCACGGGTCACTACTTCTGAGGAGTCATGTTGAGCCAGGTAGGGAGCAACCTAGCCCAGTGCCAACCAGACATTTAATGGCCCAGTCAGTGGTGCTGACCAGAGCCACCAGAGTCCCTTTTCGACCAGGTGTTCCGGTAGAAAACTGGACACCTGGCAAGTGACAAACCTAGTTGCAACATACACTATGGATAAAGATACAAACTTGCAAGCGCTACACAGATTTACGTAAACCTACATCATCAACACATTTAATAACATCGTTTAGCCCCTTCTCATCTATCACCATGACACAAAATAAGAAAACTTATAACTTAATGCCTTCCATAATTACATTCCTTCTGATATTGTACAAGGTATTTAATAAATAGTATGTAAAAGCAACAATGCACATCCAAGGATATACTTTCATTATAAAAGAAAACAAGTGGGGGGGGGGGGAATAAATGTTGGGATGGATGGAGACAATAGTGATAAATGATCACACAGCAGCAGGGAACAGGCTAGAACCTTTGGAGCTGTTCCTTAGCTAGTATAAATTCTCATAGCTCCATAGACTTCAGTGGAGCCATGACTATTTACACCTGCTGAGGGTCAGTGCCTTTTATTGGTCTTTCTAATCTTTCCTATATTTGGATCCTTTTACAGTACAATATATTCACTGACTATGTAAGTAAAGTTGTTTAGGGGTTGTAGCAACTTCAAACTTACATATTTTGTTTTAGAGGCATTTTCTGAATATTCAGCAGATGCTGGCATATTACTAGACCTCCAGAGGCACAATCTTTCATATTTACTTCATCACCATTTGTTCATAGAGTGTTCAGTACATATTCAGTTTATCATCTTAGCCTTTAGCCCATAACCAGTTTGTTCCCATTAAGAGCTGAAATAACTATTTTTAGACCAATTTTAGTTTTCAAAAATAGCCTCACTAGTCCTTAGGAAGATTTGAGAGGCACATTTGAAAGGTATTTAGGTTTCTAAAGAGGTAGATAGGCATTTTGATGCTGAAAAGCTCCCTCAGCTTGATCAGTTCGGCTATCGGCACAGAAAGTCATGCTGCTTAACTTAATATTTGCTTAGCAGTTAACTTTTAAATAAAATAGAGAGAAACGGTAATAGAACATACTGAGCACCAACAAACACAAGGGCCTGTGGAGTCATGCTGTCTAGGTCTCCTGTCTGGACCTTGATATTTATGTTTTCTCTTCACTTCAGGTCCTCATGCTAATACCAGTAAAATTTCTATAAATCACCCACTTTTCTGTGCCTTATCAGCAAAATGGGTATACTACTACATGAAGCCCAGATTAAAAAAAGCATCCCTCTTTGTAAAGCATTTTGAGATTTACTGATAAAACTGCTTATATAAAAGAGTTAGGCATTCTTATTCATGACAGCGAGTGCTTAATCTGAAGCACGTGCTTAAATTCCACTGAAGTCAGATTAAAGATAAGCAAGTGCCTAATTGTTTTCCAAGATCAGGGACTCAACGAAGTGTTATTTAGCTTGATTAATGAGGGGCCAGTTCCGCGGCTTCACAAGTAACTCCAGTGAATCAGATTCTGTCACGCAAACTCATGCTGAGTAGTATATCTGACTTCATAAATGCTGCTACTGATTTCAATGGGACTATTGTGGAGGTAGGTATTATTCAATATTAGTAGAATCTAGCCCAGTGAGAATAAGGCTAGAAGAACCAGGCACTTACTGCTTGTAAAGCATTTTGGGCCAGATTGTGATGTACACAGTAAATCAGAGTCTTACTTCTTGAGTAGTCCTATTCAGATTAACAGGACTACTCAAAGAGTGAGCCAATAATTCAGTGCCAATAATGGTATCTGACCTAGTTCTTGGTTAGCCTCATTTGAAAAGTAGAATGCATGAGGCATATATTATTGCTTTTCTACCTCTTCTTTGATCTGTGAATTCAAATTTTTTTTGTTTGGATTTAAAAAGAAAGAAAGAAAGAAATTTAATCCAGTTTCTGTTCATTTTTATAAACATTATTGAAGAGTTTTCTCTTCATTTGATTTTACAATTGTCAGAAGAAAAATGTTTTAAGTAACTTATCCCAATGGCAGATAAAGATCATACAGTTCTAGAGTCAACTCATTCACATTTCCTGCACGCTGATTAAAAAAAATGAAACTGTAGGTGACTATTTAGAATGTTTAGGCACTGAAAATTATTTCCTCTTAAAAGAGCCATTTACAATAATTTAATACTACTTTTGAGGCTGGAGCAAGAGATTATTGTAACTTTACAAGGGACACTTTCAATTTAAAAATCACATTTCTGTCAAAAACTGCTTTACCTACTATTACTACAACTAACACCAAAGATTGGGATAGCTGACAGAAATTAGAGAAAGGTTTTCCCTCTATTTTACATTTTGTTTATTTTATGCATCTGATGGCATTTTGTGTATAGTCGGTTGGTTTCACTATCTTTTTTGCAATCAGGTGGTTTTCCTTTTCTAGATCTTTCACACAGACAAAAGAGAAAAAAAAATTTTAAAATAGGAAACCGTGGTTGAAAAACAAATCAAAGTTGTCAGAGAGACCCAGGACAGATGCAATATGTAGAAAGTACTTCAGATTCATTTGTTTGAAACTGATTAGCTTTCCAGTTCCTGGTGCCCATTTAAGCTTCCTGTAGCAGATTATTAAGTGTTTACAAATGGGATGTCACCTGATACCAGTCACCATAATCAATGAGGTCAATCTGGTAGAACAAGGACCACAGATTAAGGTAATAATATAAAAATTAGCCTATACATTTTGAATTATTTTTAACGTGATGTGTGGAAATAATGGACTCAATCTTCTTTCTGTCTGCAGTGATGACCATTGAATATGAAAGGGAACCTTCAATTTTTGTTGCATTTTTTCTTCATTTTTTTTTTCCTTCTCGGGATTAGATAATTTAGCTTTTGAGTCTGACTCGCAGGATCCTGACTGCAAAGTTAAGCCTACAACTGTGAGTCTGTCAAGCCTATTTAATCTTTCTATCAATTAAGGAAGCATGTGTACTACACCCAGCTATTGAGAAAAGCAAAGCTGTAAACATACAGCAACTATCCATGCTTGGTGTAGTTTCCAAAGATTTTTTCCACCACTTGGTACATTTAAAAGGGGTTGGGACAAGACCCTGACAAGTAGATTTTCATAAATGGTCTATCCCACTTTCCTCCTGACTCATTTAACTCATATCAATAAAAGTGGAAGAACAGGCAAGGATGATACAAGGCTAATTTATTCAAGGTTTAAGGTAAGGAACATTGTCTTCCTAATTGAAGATATTCTTGTATATCCTGGCTGAAATCCTGACTCCACTGAAGTCATCACAAGTTTTGCCATTAACTTCACTGGAGCCAGAATTCTATCCTCTACCTAACTCTTTACACTTTTTTCAGCCTGCAATAGCTTGTACCAATCTCTTCTAATGAACTCAAAAATCAGGCATCTGCACTCATCATGAATGCAAAGCCACATTTTTTAAATGAATTCAGTTTTAGTAGACCTTGTACTATTCTATGGGAAATATATATCTCAGTCATTGACTGACCATCTATAATGTACATGCAACATGGGAAATGGACCTGTCACTTTTCAGATCCTAAAATGTAGGGTGCAAATCCAGTGCACTAATGGAATATTTTTCACAGCAAAGTAAACTTTTAGATATAGTCTACCCAACAGATGGTAGTGGGGTACGTACACACAAGCAAGCACATTGTAAACTTTTGCAGAGTTAAAACTGCTAAGGTGACTGGGTTACAAATCTATTGAACTCAGTATAAATAAGCAGGAGCTGCTGAGAGTTTGAGAAAGTCTTTGATGTTATGGAGTTAAAATTTTGTTCTGAAGGCTTTGCTGAAAGCCAATTTCCTGTGTAGTGTGCCAAACCGTAGAGTTTTAGCCTGAGTCTCAGACTTCTAAGAGGTTTTTCATACCCTAAGAACTGCTTCAACAATGAGAAAATTTTGATTGTGCACAGGTATTTGCAACTTTGACTGACATTTAACAGAATAGAGGAGGAACAGAGTTCAGACAAACCACAAAGAAGATAGTTCATGAGATTCACATTTCCCACTGTCTCTGTCCATTTAAAATAGAATGCATTATTTTTCTCTTTCAAAAACGCTCAGGTTTGTTTTGAATAGCAGAGAAAAGCCCAGGTGGTAAGGGAATGGGACAGGGATGGGAAAAGGCCTGTGGAGAACTGTAAACAGGTCTGTACCCTTCCCAAAGAAGTCAGTGGCTCTTTACAAATGGAAAAAAACAAAACAAAACAAAAACATGCCATCAGCTTTCTCGTTCCAAGAACCTTCTCTGAAACTTCTTTCCCTTCTGGAGCATTCCAGTATTACAAGGCATGTTTCAAAACACAATGGAAAACACAAGCTTCCCAATACGCATGTTATCTGACATTTAGAGACCTCCTAGTCAGAAGATTTTCAAGAAGATGGAAGAAGTTTTCATTATTCCCAAGCATTCATTTAGAAGTGACCTGCAAAACATCAGAGATTCTAGCCATGCCCCTAAATACAGAAATTCTCTCTCATATTTCTCTAAGACATTTGTCCCAGATGATTGGTTTTATCTCAGAAATTCTAAATTAATCATCTGTATGAAATTCAACTGGTTGAATTATGGGCCAGATCCTGCAAACTCTCCACACACGGAATATTTTCTGATTTCAAAGGGAGTTCCACATAAGAGCAAGCCCAATGGAGGAGGCGTGAAGCCGTGGCCAGCCCATCCCTCGCCCGCGCTGCTTCCAGCCTCCCCCATTGGCCTGAGACGGCAAACCATGGCCAGTGGGAGTCATGATCGGCCAAACCTGCCGATGCGGCAGATAAACAAACTGGCCCGGCCCGCCAGGGTGCTTACCCTGGTGAGCCGCGTGTCAAAGGCTGCCGACCCCTGTTGTAGAGGGTTTCAGTATTCTTCTTACTTCTGTGCTGCCTTTAGATTAGGGTGGCCGGAGAGCAGCAGCTGCTGGCCAGGTGCCCAGCTCTGAAGGCAGCACTCTACCAGCAGCAGTGCAGAAGGGTGGCAATACCATACCATGCATGCATTCCTTACTTCTGTGCTGGCAGCACAGGAATAAGGGTGGCAATATCAAAACCCCTTGCGACCTGCCCCCATCCACCTTTTGGGTCATGGCCCCTACAGTTACAACACAATGAAATTTCAGATTTAAACATCTGAAATAATGAAATTTACTATTTTAAAACTCTTATGACCATGAAATTGACCAAAATGAACCGTGAATTTGGTAGGGCCCTAGTTCTAAGCCAGCGATTATATTTACATGTCTTCAAAAACATGTTACAGTTTATTTTAAAACAGTTTATTTTTGCCTGGGTCAGAGAGAGTTCACTAGTACAAAGAAGCTGTTATTTAGCATTAACAATAATACTAACTGCCGGTCTCTCATTTGAAGCAGACTACAGTTGATAAAAAATTAATTGAAAGCTTTTTAGCTGATTGTTTTTGTAAAAAGGTACCAATTGAGCTATTAGTTTTGAAGTTGGCAGGCTTGAGTAGGGAATGTATATGTGTCTTATGCACGATATGCCCAGCAGGACTGCTAAAATGAAGGGTTGGTCGGTAATTCCTTTAAAACTGCTCCTCGCTCTCCAGTCCAGAGAGGTTTATAAATTGGTCATTTAATTTTGCTTTAGTCAGTAATTTCTCATACGAGTTCTATGGCCCTGAATTTTTTTGATTTTTTTTTTTTAAGAGCTGGTAGAAATTTTTCAAACAAAAAAAAATGTTTTGCTGTTTTCAAATGTAATTTTTTTTTTAATCAAAGCTTGTCTACATTGTCAACATTTTTCACCAAAAAAATTGTGCCTTTTTTCAGAAAACATTCTTTCAATTGACAAAAGAGTTATCAGGATTTTTCATGTAATGAAAACTATGAATATTTACTGAAAATTCCTGCAGCTCAGCTACAGGTGAGAGAATCCCGCTGAGATGCAGGGATGCATGGCAGTGCTGCCAAATGTGTAAGTGCCATGTGAGACAGCGGACCCATGCCAGTCCTCTACAGAGCAAAATAACAGTATTATGAAATATGGCAACCTAGACCCACGTGATCAGCTACTGCAGTTGCAAATTGTGGATTAACCTTTTTGCATATGGATGCAAACCATGTTTAAGCCAACCATGTCAATAACTGGTTACAAAATCATTTGAAAGTCACAGTGTAAACGGAGCTTCTAGGCAAGTAGGCAAGCATCTTAGCAGGGTAAAATCCAGGGTATGGGGGGTGGGGAGAAGAAGGAAATAAGTCATTTTATTACTGACTGACTTATTTGCTATCCTATAAATGTGACTCAACTGAAAAACTGTATTATAAATATTAAGTCTTTTTTATTATAGAATCAAGTAATGCTGTTCAGGTTGCTTGGGTCAGGGTTTGCATATGTTACTCTTCAGTCTCAGTCCCCAGCCTCTGTTTTCTTTCTTATAGGGTCACTTTCCATGGAGAACTTGTAGACATGAACCAATCAGGAGGTTAAAAAAATGGAAACAAACATTTGTGAAAAATGTTTGTCTTTTATAACAAAAATCAAAATTGTTGAAAAATTTCATACAAATTTCAAATATCAGCTGACCATATAGCTGGTCAAAAAACAAGGAAAAAAGGTTCTGAAATTTTAATGACTTCTCCCCTCCGGCCCCCCAATCAGAATTTCAATGGTTTTTGACTAATTCTATCAGCCATGGGGTAAATGGGTACAACTAGACTGAAAATAACTCCTTACACCAGTGGTGAAATTGACTCTGCACCATTTTCTAAAACTGAGAACAAAAGGAACTAATTAATCATATTAGCATCAATCCTGCAAACACTAAGAGCATGGATAGCTTTAAGAATTTGAGGCATTCCATTAATTTCAAGGAGTCTACCCACATGCTTAAACATATGCTTAAGTGTTTGCAAGATCAGTGTCATTGTGAACAAGTATGTTTCTTTACCTCTATTAAAGCTCTTCTATTATTAAAACTGAAAAAACTTTAAAAATCCATTTTACTTCTCAATTTTGTATTCCTCATCTAATAATGGGGCGGGGAGTCCGGGAATCAATGAAGTCAGTTCTGTTTTTAATTCATTAAAGTCAGTTTCACTTCCAGGTGGCTCAGTGTTACAACGTTTGTTTGAAATCACTCAATTTATTTATTTATTTTAAAAGACAACTTTCTATTGAAGTGTTAAAAGGTTCTGGAAACATTCCATTCTTACGTTTACTGAAGACCTACTTTTATGAAATCTAACTCTGGGGCCAAAATCATGCATTCCTTTAACAACTTGCCCTAGGTCACACAGCAATTCAGCGAAACTGAACATACATTCCAACATTCCTAATCAATAGATACTGGACTGCAGTGTCCACTCATTCTTAAGGTGCGATGTCCAGAGGCAGAGAGAAGCCTGTTCCTGCCTCTGGCTAAAAAGACTTTAGTCTTCCTGTTTGCCAGCCAAGCACTTTTGAACAACATTAAATTTGTAAGTTATATACATTATTACACACAAGAAGCTACATTAAAGTAATGTTATCGTTGCAGAGTCAAGCACTCAAAAATTAGGATGTGCTAGAATTAGGTTTGCCTTTGCAACCTTAATTTAGCCCACTCATATATATGCATTGGTCACAAGCATTATGATACAGTCTTTGTTTATATGACGATATACTGTGCTCTGAATTAAGCAGGGATCCTGGGGGGAAGATTTTAGCAAGCTATTAAATCTTTTAAAAATTTGAGCACATATTTATGTGCCATGTCACATAATATAGAAAGAAAAATAGGTGAAAAAATTAAAAACTCTGAAAACTGAATAAAATATATTTAAAATGAAGTAAAGTTTTATAAAGCAATGGGGTGGCCTTTGAGCTCTGCTATAATGAAAGTCAAAGTCAAATGTCCGCCAGTGAAGGTAAAAATGTTTTACAATAAATGCAGAACTATTTCCCCCCATTCCACAGCACACACTTCTGCTAAGACATTCCCATTCGCTACCCATTTACGTTTCTTTGTTAAAGACTTCTAAGGCACTGAACCTGTAATTATTAGTTCCCTGGCAGATTGTTGAACCTGTGTGACATGGCTGCCCACCCACATAGTATCAACTAAAGAAAAAGGGCTTAATCATAGCTCAACATTATGATTTCTGTACATTAACTACTCATCAGAGAAAATAATAAAAACCTAGCAGAAACTATTATTAAAAATATATACTGCTTTGTATTTATACAGGAGTGCCTGGGATTCAACAGGCAGTATTAAAACAAGTATTTGCTGTAAGAAATCATTGAACTGTGCTTGGCTTAAAATAGATATTAATAAAAAGTGTTTTTAAAATAATACCTCTTACTCTTGGCTTTCTGTCTTGCAAGGGATGTGTTTGTTATATTGCCTGATGATAAGCACAGGGTTGGGAACTATTTGTTTGTTTGGCTGGCAAAGAGTTTTGACCTACACCAGAATCTCAGAGTTAGGAACACCAGAGTTTCAAAAAGTGACCAGTCAACCATACTGGAACTAGAAGTCCGGAATCAGGCAGCAGCAGTCAGGGAAAAAAAAAAAAAAAGTTCAATACAGTACTGTGTTAAAACGTAAACTACTAAAAAATAAAGGGAAAGCAGCATTTTTCTTCTGTATAGTAAAGTTTCAAAGCTGTATTAACTCAGTGTTCAGTTGTAAACTTTTGAAAGAACAACCCCAACTTTTCGTTCAGCGTTAACAAACGTTTTCAGAGTTAGGAACAATTTCCATTCCCAAGGTACTGGGAACTCCGTTCTACGGTCTAGCTAAAACACCAGCAGCAGGAATTTGGCGGAATAACAGCGGGTAATGTAAAAACCGGGGACGTCTCTAAAAACTCCAGCCAAGGCTGAGAGGTTTTTTTTCCTTCTTCCAGCATCCCAGAAAGTACAAGACTCCTGCAGCCTAGAACAACAGCTCCTTCGCCCTGCCACAGACCAATCCCAGCAGAAGCAACTCCCAGGCACAGGTCTGTGCGACGCCGCGCTCCTGGGACGCTGCAAGCAGCAGGGAGGTGGGGGGAGCCGTGCCCTTACCTTAGCGTGGGAAGCGCGCAGGAAACAAACCCCACGGGAGTGTGGGGAGGTCGGGCCGGTTGGGGAGGGAAACCCGCTGGGGAGTTGCGGCGGGACCCGCGCAGTGTACGCAGGCAGCCCCGGGCTGCTTGTTCCCCTGGGCGGGCCGCAGGGAGGAGCGCTGGGCAGCGCAGCTTGTTGCGCGCTCGCGCCCTGCGAGGAAATTCCAACCAGCCGGGTCCTTCCTCGCGCAGCGCAGCCTGGCTGCCCCCCGGAGCGCCCCTGAACTCACCCGCGGCTCCTGCTCCCGCGCAGCAGGGAGGGACCAGCACGGTGGGCTCCGCAGGCGGCTGCCGGGGGAGCGGTGCCTACCTGCGGTAGGAGGAGGGGCAGGGCGGGAGGTGGCTGGCAGCGCGCAATGCTGCGTGCACACCCCGCCCGTCTGCCCCGGAGCTGCCTTCCCGCGGCCGGCGCAGCCCAGGGAGAGCTGGAGGCAAAGCCGGGGAGCCCGGCCCGGGCCCCCTCTCCAGCCAATGGCTCTGTCCTGTGCACCGCTTGGGGAGCGGCCTCCCCCCGCAGTACGTGAGTAAGCGCTGCGGCCTCCCTTGTTTTGCGGACAAGGAAGGTCCCTAGCCGGTTGTGACAGTCGCTGGACTCGCTTTCGCTGGGCTTTTAATGAGGAATGCGGGCTGGGCTCCTTCATTCAGGGCCCACAGCCTGTGTGAGGCAGCGCCAGAGCCACATTTAGGACGGGAGGCAGTGTGGGCAAGTGGGCAGAGGACTGAGAATCAGGAAACGTGGGTTGTTTTCCTGGCCCTGCCATTGGCCTGTTGTGCTGGGTGGCCTTGAGCGAGTCACTCCGCCTCTGTGTGCCTCAGTTTCTCCATCTGTAAAATAAGAACCATGGGGCACTCTGTAAGTGCTTTGAGATCTACTGATGGAAAGAGCTATGGAAAGGCTCAGTATTATTATAATTTCGCATGTGATGGCCCCAGATTTTTTTTACAATGTAGCCATGGATCCATCAAATTGTTTTTTCTTCCTAGGTGGAAGGAGCTGAAATTTTCTTACTAAAACTTGTATCTCCTCTATAAATAATGGACTCAAAAGCACCCAGTTATAACACTGGGTGTAATACAGGTAAAAGTATTGTAGATGAGAGCCAAGCATCTCCATCACTTTGGGATTAAGTACTGATGGCCTCCAGGGAGGGGCTGCTTCAGGAGGAAAAAGCTGTTCAGCCTGAGGTCATGTCAGTCCCAGACAGTTTTATTAGTAGCAGTTCCCACAACATTCAGCTGAAACATTGCTATTTTGCTAAGGTGCTTTTACATATGGCTGCCTTGGCTACTGCAGCACATCCTCACAGCACCACATTGTACTGGCTTCCCAGCTAGTTCTGTAAGTCTGTCCAAGCAAAGCTGCCTGAGCCAGCAACATGCTGTTTCTACCTCTTTTCTGAATTGAAGGACAGAATGCAAGTAATTTGTTTTGATCTTGGACTCGAAAACCAAAATAGTGTTTTTTCACTAGAATACCTGTATCAAATAAACTTTTACAATGCTATTTCTGCAATACCATGTATTCTGAATGCCTAGTCCCTGGATTACTCCCAATCATTTTTTATGTATTCAATTTGATTGCTCAGGTATTGATTTGCATGTATTTTTTGTGTGTTTTGAATGCATTGAATTATAGTTGCAATGTTTTTATTTTATTGAATTTCTTTTTCTGCCTGTAAAATCTATACATTTAAATCCTCAAAGGCTTTTGCTAAAATATCAATTTGGGAATTTTTTTTTAGTTGCTTCCAGTTTTCTATTTGTTGAATTTTGCCTGGTGCTCTTAAAATAAACTGAGACAAGGTGGGTGAGGAAATCTCTTTAATTGGGCCAACTTCTGTTAATGAGAGAGACAAGCTTTCAAGCAACACAGAGCTCTTCCTCACATCTAGGAAAGGTATTCGGTGTCACAGCTAAATATAAGGTTGAACAGATAGTTTAGCTTAAAATAATTTAGTTTAGTTTAAAATAAACTGGCTACAATTCAGGGGTGGCCAGCCTGTGCCTCTGGAGCCACATGCAGCTCTTCAGAAGTTAATATGTGGCTTCTTGTATAGGCACTGACTCCAGGGCTGGAACTACAGGTGCCAACTTTCCAGTGTGCTGGGGGTGTTCACTGCTCAACTCCTGGCTCTGCCACAGGCCCTGCCCCCACTCCACCCCTTCCTTCACCCTCCCCTGAGCCTATTGTGCCCACGCTCCTCCCCCCAGAGCCTCCTGCATGCCACAAAACAGCTGATCAGGAGGTGCTGATTAGCGGGGCTGTTGGTGGATGGGAGGCACCAGGAGCAGAGGGAGCTTCCAGGGGACTGCTGACGTATTACTGTGGCTCTTTGGCAATGGATATTGATAAATCCTGGCTCCTTCTCAGGCCTAGGTTGGCCATCCCTGGTCTACAAAATTTGTTTGTTCCCTGCCTGCTTGCAGTTGACCACCATTTTGAGAGGGAGATGGGAAAGGGGTGAAGTTTTAGGGGCTGTGGAAAAAGTGGAGAAAAAAAGTATGCATTAATGAGAGAATAAATTACACCTACCTGAGTACCTGTCCCCTTCCTCAGTGTGTTCTCTCTGTGTTCAGCTGCAGCTTGAAGAGTCTGCATCCTCCAGGTACCCCCTTCCTCTTCATTGCTGTACAGGTCTGGGGTGCTTTCCTCTGGATGTCAGGAGGTGTCCACTATCCCTTGTGGGTTGATGGTGGGGTCCCCATTCAGTATGGCATCTACCTGTGCATAGTAGTAGCAGGTCTGGAAGGCAGCACCAGATTTTTTGTTGTCCTTGTCTGCCTTTTGTATAGCACTGCCACAGTTCCTATTTCCTTCCCCTTTGCCTGACATTGAAACTCTTCTTTGTCATACTCAACTTTTGCATCTCCTTTGCAGTGTCCCAACAAGCATCTTTGTTCCTGCAGGAATTCCATAGCTACTCTTCAACTGCTCCATCCTCTCTCCCCCACAGGCCAAGGAAATCTGGGACTTAGTTCCTGGATCAGGCAGCAGCATGAGGTTTACCAGTAGCTTTACCTGGAGCCACACCTGTGTGCTCACAAAGATGGGCTAGCAGGAAGAGAAGGATTTTAAAGTGGGTTGCAGGTTTGCTGTTGTGGTGGCCCCTAGAGGGGCAGAGTTCAGAAATTCAACAACGGTGATCAGTGCCGTGGGGACAGTGGCACTGTAGGATTGTTGCTGAGGGACCATTTGTTCCTGTATTGGTAATTCAGTTCCCCCAGAAACTTGTTTTCTGTGTGCAAATAGCAAATTTTCCAAAAAAAATTCACCTTTAAGGGCAACAAAATTATTCGTAAATTTGATTTTTTCCAGATTTTTTCCCCCAGAAACGTTGAAACATTTCTTTTTCAGCATTCTCAAAAGAACTGTTTTGACATTTTGTTTTGAAATGAGTCAATATTTCATATAGAAAGTATTGATTTGAGTTGACCTGAATAAAATTTCAGTTTTTCATTTTTGCAAGAAAAACAAACACAAACAAACAAAAAACCCCAAACAAACTATATTTGGTTTGAAACAAGCCAATTCCCCCCCAATTCAGGCACTGAACCAAAACAACAGCAGCAGCATAGGCATTGTACCAATGGAAGAGTGCTGGTAGAGGGCTTTTGCTCCCAAGGGGGCTGATTTAACTTCAACAGGATTTCACAGTTTTCTTGATAGGACCCAAAGTTGAGTGTGGGCACATGAATGGCTGTGCTGAAAGAAGGCAAATTATACCATTGAAACTTTGTAGCATGCACCAGCTTTCAGACTTCTGCAAGATGGAAAATTGCCTCAGTTCACTCACCTTCACAGCAGCCTCCCATGCTGGGTGTTTGAGACAGGTTTCAACCTTGGGGCCCCTTAAGCTCGTACTGTGTAATTTATTAGGGTGGGAAGGTAAATAGAGCTGGCATGATGTCTCCCTATAAAAATATATTTCCTGTAGCTGAACTGAGAGATTAAATCAATAAAGCTGTACTAAATAAGCCTTACTCTATTTTAAAATGTTTGCTTCTTCATAAAGAGAAAAAGAACCCACTATTTATGCTTGTGTGTATGTAGGTATATACACATTGTTTATGCACAGAGAGAGACTCTGTTTTTGTCAATTCATGTCTATCAGAACAAAAAAAAAATTATTAGCCATCTAGACAATGTAATTCCCCCCAGTTTCATTTGAGCAACATCACTGTCAATTTTTAAAAAATTGCTTCAGAGAAAGACAAAAATAAAAGTCCTCTAAGGTGAAAGCAAGCATTAAAGATTTATTATTGGCACTGTGACTCTTAATAATGTCAGATTCAATGATGATGTGACAGTTATCACAATGATGCATAGATAGATTGGATAGACATTCAAATAATGCACACATTTGTAGTCCTATGTAATTTCAAATTTCTAGTCTATGTAGTCTTGTACTATGAATTAAGCAATAAATTTAACTAGAGAAATTCATGCTGTGCCGTTAATAGTAAAAAAGAAAAAAAAAAAGTAGATAGGTCTGCTACAAAATTGGTTATTTTGGGGTTTTGGTTGTTTTCCTCCCCCTCAAACACTTCCTCCAATAGTCATCTAGCCACTCATACTACGTTGCTACAAAAACAGAGTACTTGAAATACAAAGGAGTTGTTATAGAAAAGTAGGAGTGAAAGTCACTGAAGAGCTGTGTGAACTGCATTTTTTTCTTACATGTGCTTTCACAAAAGTTTCTGAAGTCACCATTGTATTTCTGCAACCAGGAAATTCTATTTAGTGAGAAGAGGCACAGCAGCGCAGTGAACCTACAGAGTCACCCACCTTCTTGGTAAATAAACTTAAACATGGGCCAGATCTTCAGCTGGTGTACACTGGTGTATTTCTATTGACTATAGTGAAGCTATTTCAATGTACATCAGGTGAGGATCTGTCCTCAAGTGTTCAGAGAGTTTTGGAAATTTTACTATGACACGTAGAAGAATTGTGCAAGAGAACTGGAAGGGAATATGATATGGGCAATTGTCATAAACAGATAGCTAAGGGTTAATGTCTCTTTCACCTGGAAAGGGTTAATAAACAACACCTGACCAGAGGACCAATCAGGAAACAAGATACTTTCAAATCTCAAGGGAGGGAAGCCTTTGTTTGTGGTTTTTGGGTTTGGCTTTGTTCTCTCTGGGTCCTGGACAGGACTAGAGGTGCAACCAGGTTTCTGCAATCTCCCTGCTACAGTCTCTTATCTATTCAGAATAGTGAGTAAGTAAAAAGGCGGTTATAGTCTTTTTATTTGTTTTTTTCTTTATGTGCAAATGTGTAGTTTGCTGGAAATATTTTAAATTGTATTTTTCCTGGATAAGGCTGTTTATCCATTTGTTATAAGCTAATAGACCCTGTAATATTTCATCTTGATTACAGAGACAATTTTTATGTTTTTTCTTTCTTTTTATTAAAAGTTTGCTTTTTACGACCTGTTTGATTTTTTTTCCTAGTTAAGGCTCAAGGGGATTGAGTCTGTACTCACCAGGGAATTGGTGGGGGAGAAGGGGGAATTCCTCTGTGTGTTAGATTCAAGGGGTTTGAATTACAGTATCTTCCAGGGTAACCTAGGGAGGGAAATGGTTTATCCCCCTTTGTCGTGAGACTCAAGGAATCTGAGTCTTGGGGTCCCCAAGGAAGGTTTTTGGGGGACAGAGTGTACCAGACACTGGAATTTCTGGTTGGCGGCAGCACTACAGGATCTAAGCTGGTAATTAAGCTTAGAGAAATTCATGCTAGTATCTCATTTTCTGGACTCTAAGGTTCAGATTTGGGAAAGATACTCTGACAGCAATACTGTTACATTAACACATGAATGATGTCAGTGTGACTTGTAAAAGATAATAGTGTAAACATATAGGGCCAAGACCAGTCATCATACTGGACAATTCTTGCAGGTAGCGATAAGATTTGATAGGAAAAGGGCAAATTGTACTGGTATAAACCTGATTAGAAAGGAAAAATGATTTGTTACATGCCTAATACTGAAAAAATAAAATGAGACAAAGCACCATCAAGAGGATGGAGAATGATGCATCTAATCCAGAATTGGCTCCAACAGTGGCCAGCATGGATGCTTTAGAAGGATGTATAGGCTGCCCCACAGTGAGAAGATATGGAATAATCTGCCCCTCCACAAAAATCTCAGCCTACTTCTTAATAAATCTGGTCTTAAACCCTGAAGCATTTGGCTTTATATTCTTTTCAAAATGTTGGCATTAACTAGTGTTACCAAGTGGCAACCTTCAACCAGATCTTCAACCTGTCTTCCTTATTAACACCTTCCTAAAGTACACATCATCTTTTAACCATAAATGGTTCACAAATAGTGGGCCATGAAGAACTGTGCGGTCATATGCTCTGGGCAGTTCATGAATTAGATGGGAAAAAGTCTATATGAAAATCTGTTTACTAAAATATAGTCCTCACGGTGAACAGTTGCAAGCATAGTCAGTTGTCAAGGGAGCACCACCATCATGGTCAGAATTTAAAATAGAACCGTTCCCATATCAGCTTCCAGTTTTAATAAAACCTCCAGCTGTCACATCAGCCATATATAGCAGAACATTTTTCATTAGTTTGGTTAACATCTCCAATTATATGGATGCACAGACATCAGGCAGAGCTAAAGCACAGTATGGGATTAGACACTAAGAGCATTAATGGGAAACAAGGGAACAAACAATTCTACTTATGCTTTATTTGTGTCCTTCCCAACCTGCTCCCTTCTCTTTTACTTAGGACACTTAAACCTCAAAAATATACTGTTGCATTGTTTGTTTGTTTTTTTAAATTACCTCTTTATTTAGTGACCTAAGTGTCCCCTAGAAGCTAAAAGTGACATGATTTTAAGGCAAATTTCTCGATTGCTTGGGGACTGCCTCATGATTTTGAATGCTTAGAGCAGGGGTGCTGGAAAAGTTTGTGTAGAGGGGATACTGAGAGCCATTGAACCATTGTAAACCCTGTATATGATGGAAACCACTTCAAGCCAGGGGGTGCAATTCCAGTACCTGTGGTTTAGAGTTAGGCACACTGTAAATCTTACCACATTATGATGATGGTCCTTTCCAAAGCAAAGAAATAGACCCTTTTTGCAGCTTATCTATGATGATATGTGGGAGAGAAATATAAAGAATGTCAAGAAAAATAACTTTTTCAAGCAGCAAATAAAAACAGCTAAATTATCTACTAGCACATTCCTTTCAGCAGTACAACTATATGCACACAGATCATTTTATTGCAGAGTATTATCCCGCTCGACTAAAGACCACACATTCCCTTTCCATAGAGCTGGGCACTGAAAGACACAGAACGCCTCTTGGTGTTAATCTTGGAGAAAAAGCAAACCCTTCTGAAAACTCCAATTCTTTGCCTGCTAAGAGGGCATCCATACACTCAGCTTCAGTACATACACTACCTGGACTTCGGAATTTACAGTTATCAGATCTGATTTTAAAAGCAGATGTGTGTAGGACACCTTTTGAAAATACACACAGGAAGGCAGCTCACATGTACCACGGTGTTTAACTACAAATTGAGATGCTCAGACAGGCAACTTTGAAAATTCCAGCCTTGGGACTCAGTCTCCTATTCCTTGTACAACTAAAACTCTTAAGTCAGTTTGCAGGATTCAGAATGTTTTATGTTTATAATTTTAAAGGGGAAGCATTTTGGGGGGATGTGATCTGAAAAGCAGGAAGTGTTGAGCTGTTCTTCAAGAAATCAGGGAAGGCCTTGGTGGTTGCCTCTCATGTTGTCTTATTTCTGCTTATTGTTGGAAGCAAGCCTCGTGGCTGGTGTGAGTGATCACTTTAGCACAAACTACAGCTAGTTTCTGCTTGATTGTGACATTACTGACTATCCCGAATGTGGGGAAAGAATAGCTTGTATTTGGGATCCACTGATTACAAAGGAAAAATGATTTGTTACATGCCTAATACTGAAAAAATAAAATGAGACAAAGCACCATCTGGAGGATGCAGAATGATGCAGAATGAAGAAAAATGTATGGTGCTGCTACATCTATTACCATTTCCTTGTGAACAACTACCCAGTTGAACAATTCAGGATCAGTACACAACACTTAATTTTGACTCAGATCCAATGCTTCGCCTACAGTCAAGTCAAAAAGAAGAAAGTGCTGTTTATTCTCTCCGTGTTCTTGTAAATCTTAACCATGTAGATGTGAAGGAGAGGTGGATCAGCTCCAACAGGCAATGAATATGGCAAGGATCCAAAAAGGCTTACAAGATGTGATAAAGAAAATGGGTCCCAATCATGAAATACATGTCACTGGCTTTCTTTCCCCCTACCCCTCTCGCATCCAATGATAGTCATCTGAACAAAGATGAAACACGAGAGTTCCATTTTATTTCCCTGAACAGGCTTATAACACCCCCAGCACCCTAGCAGGTGCGGATGTTTGAAGACTCCCAGTTGATTTTTTATTTATTATTTCCCCCATGAGCAGCTGGTGAACTATAGGGAAAATGGAAACTTTTAAAGAAAGGGCTTAATCCACCATCTGAAATTCAAAGAAGCATTAAGTTATTATTCAAATGAAAATCTGCTTTTACCCATTAACATATTTTCATCAACAAAAAGCAAGATGCTGATATGAGAGGAGATCTGTGCAATCCTATTTATATGGTAATTGAATGGTCAGGGAGTTTGCCTGTTATTTTCCTAGGACATGGTATGTGTCAATTAAAACTACGTTTCAGCTACTGCTCTAATGGAACTTGGCATCATTAAGAAATCATTTATTCTATGTAAGCTGTTATGGGCTTGGGGGCGGCATCTAAAGTCAACCAATTTATGCAACCTACGTTGTTACAGGATTGTCAGCTTTTGCCTTTCTACAGACAAAGCAAAATTAATCATTCTTCTCAGTAACAGGCAACAGGAGAATTATTTCTGTCTATCAAAAGCATTGTAAATAGGAATAAGAATGTTGCTTCCCCTCCTGTATATTTGCATATTTTGAGTGTTCTTAGTAAAATCTGGGATGTTCTAATTCAATGGCTCATATTCTTTACCGTTGTTAAATCAGGCTTCCTTTCAAGAGTGAAAATATTTTTAAAGGCCAGTGTACAAGTGAAATTCTCTTTAGTCTAAGCTTTGTCATAAGTCAATGTGCAAAAAACTCAGCCATCGGGTAAGAAGGCAGAATTCCATTGAAGTTAATTGTGCTAGGTTAGGACTTGAATTTGGGCCAAGAAGTCCAGCAGGCTGCACTGTAAATGCATCATTAGGAGAGATAATTATCAATATTGAAGAAGCACATTGAGTACATATACCTCACCGACGTGTATGGCACTTATTTTAACATTCTAAATCCAGTCACTCAATTGAAGTTATTGCTTAATATTCTAACCAAGGGATCCATTCATCACAGTTTTATGCACACACATCTTCCTTTTTATGCAAATTCTCCTGAGGTTCTTCTGCCTCAATGCCTACCGATAATTCTCCTCTGTGTGGTCACTGCCAGATGGGTGCACAGGTTGCATAGCTGAGGGGGCAGAGAAAACATATACTAATGTGGGTGGGTGGGTGAAAGAAAGGTGCAGTGCTTAATTATAATACTGAGCCTCACCTTGGTTTACAAATATTTACTAGGGGAGAATATAGGACTTGTGCTCCTGAGAGTTTTGTCTGAGCAAAATCCAGGCTTCGGCTGCTACAAAAAACCCTCACTACACAATGGCACTTGGTAGTATAAGTTTTCATTGGCATGAGTTTGGGAAACCACATTTCTCAAAGTGAAGTTGAATAAGCTGTACAGGTCATCTCAAACAATTACCCAGAAAACTTTTATACCATACCGTACCATCACATATTTTGTCTATGCCTCACATCTCACAGAAAGATAGGTTAGAAAAGTTTTAAAGTGAATTGGTACTGCAATATTTTACATATCTATTTATCTGTAAAGGCAGGTTACAGTTTGGTACCAGTTACTGATCTTGGGCCATTACTTGCTATGACCTGATGCAAGCTCATGCTACATTTAGGGGGGGAAGGAAAACAGTTCAGTGGCAGCTTTTCATTTAAAGTAGCTCAGATTTAGAATACAAGAAGTGGTTATAGGTCCAGATGAATTAGTAGGCAGAGTCTAAGTGAGATGGTCACAAGTGTAAAGGCTATGGAATGTGTTTCATGAACAAAGGAATTTATTCTGTGCTTTTGACTATACAGAACATAGAAATGTAGGCCTGGAATGGTCTTCGAGAAGTCAAGAAGTCCAGCTCCCTGATCTGAGGAAGGACCCAGTAACTCTAGAGTATCTCTAACAGGTGTTTGTCCAACCTGTTCTTAAAAGCCTCTACTGATGGAGATTCCACTACCTCCCTCAGTAATCTACTCCAGTAATCAACTAGCCTTATAATTAGAAAGTTTTTCCTAATATGTAACCTAAACCTCCCTGGGTGCAGAATAAACCCATTGCTTCTGTCCCATCTTGAGTGGGAATGGAGAACAATTGATCACAGCCCTTAACATACTTGAAGACTCTTATCAGGTCTCCCCTACATACCTCAAGACTAAACATACCCAGTTTTTAAAAAAAAAAAAAAAAAAAAAAAACTTTTACCCACTTATTGTCACCACAACCTTCCAAGAAATTCTGATACCAAATGACAACAAGTATTCTTTAATGTTGATTAATCAAGTGTTCTAGGAAATCTTGGCACATCGGAGGTGGGATTTACAACAGCGCTTATTGAAGTCAATGGGAGTTTTACCATTCACCATGTAGAAACCATATTCCAGATCATACAAGTGCCCCAGCATGTGTGACCATGAAGACAATGTGTGTTGCACAGTCTATTTCGCTTTGCCACTAAAGCACCCCAGAGCTATATATACACACCATAGCAGTAGTTCTGAACCTTTCTAGACTAATGTACCTGTTTCAGGAGTCTGATGCCCAAGACCTGCCACCTGGGGCTGAAGCATGTAACAGAGCTTTGCAGGGTTGCCTGGGGTATCATACCCCAGGCAATTACCTGGCTTGTCACCCCCTAATGCCAGCCCTGCATATGTGACCCCCTAAACCCATCCTGTGACTCCCACTGGGTTGAGAAACACTGATCTAGATGAGTAGAGGTACTTTCTGGAAGACCTTTGCATACCCCCAGGGGTACATGTACCCCAGTTTAGAACCACTGCACCACATAGTTCTCTATATCTTTAACTTCTTTCAGGGAATATGCACTCATATTTCTATTCAAAATTACTCAGATTCATAGACTTTAAGGCCAGAAGGGACCAAACGTGATCATCTAGTCTGATGTCCACTTCTCCCCCTCCACTCCTGTAACAGACCCATAACCTCTGGCTGGGTTACTGAAGTCCTCAAATCATGATTTTAAGACTGCAAGTTACAGAGAATCACCATTTTTACTAGTTTAAACCTGCAAGTGACCTGTGCCCATACTACATAGGAAGGTAAAAACCCTGCAAAGTCTCTGCCAGACTGACCAGGGGGGAAAATTCCTTCCTGACTCCAAATACAGCAGTCAGTTAGACCCTGAGCATGTCAGTGAGACTCATCAGCCAGATGCCTCACAAAGAATTTGCTGTAGTAACTCAGAGCCCTCCCCATCTAGGGTATATCTACACTGCAATTAAACATCTAAGGCTGGTCTGTGCCAGCTGACTTGGGCTCACAGGGCTCAGGCTAAGGGGCTCTTTAATTGCAGTGTAGATGCTTGAGCTCCTCCAACTTTGCAGGGTCCTAGAGCCTGGGCTTCAGCCCAAGCCCAAATTTCGAAAGCACAATTAAACAGTCCCTCAGCCACAGCCCCACGAGGCTGAATCAGCTGGCACGGGCCAGCTGCGAGTGTCTAAATGCAGCGTAGACACTTCCCTAGTGTCCCATCTCCAGCAATCGAGGATATTAGATACCAGCAGTCACAGATGGAACACATGCCATTGTAGGCAATCACATCATACCATCTCCATAAATGTATCAAGCTTAGTCTTGAAACCCTCTCACAATATGATCTAATACTTAATCATGCATTACTTTCAGTTTGATTCATTATTGGATCCATTGCATGATTGCCAAACATTGTTTCTTAAGCCATACTGTGTCTTTAGTATGTTACTTTAAATCCATCAGTGTCTAAACCGTCTGTTTCAAAATTGGGCTTCTAGCACTCAGCAATACAGAATCATAGACATCATAGAAACGTAGGGCTGGAAAGGACTCTGAAAAGTCATCCGGTTCAGCCCCCCTGCATTAGGTAAACCTAGACCATTCTTGACGGGTATTTGTCCAACTTGTTCTTAATTGCCTATGATAGGCTTCCAAGGGAAGCTGTGGAATTCCCATTCCAGAGCTTAACTCCTGTTATAGTTAGAATGTTTTTCCTAATGCGTAACCTAATCCCCTTAGCTGCAGATTAAGTCCATTACTTTATGTCCTACCCTCAGTGGACATGGAGAACGATTGATTATCATCCTCCTCTCTCTAACAGCACTTAACATATCTGAAAATTGTTATCAGGTCCTCCCCTCTTAGGGTGACCAGACAGGAAGTGTGAAAAATCAGGACGGGGATGTGGGGGTAATAGGAGCCTATATAAGAAAGAGACCCCAAAATCAGGACTGTCCCTATAAAATCAGGACATCTGGTCACCCTATCCCCTCTCCTCTCCACCCCCACCCCTTAGTCATCTAAGACTAAATATACCTTTTAAAAAAAAAAACAAAGACGACTTTCCTCAAAGGTCAGGTTTTCTGAACTTTTTATCATTTTTGTTGCTCTTCTCTGGGCTCTTTCCAGTTTGTCCACATGTTTGCTAAAGTGTGGCACTCAGAATTGGACCCAGTGCTCTAGCTGAGGCCCCATCACTGCCAAGCAGAGCAGGCAGTTACCTCCCATGTCTGACACGCAAAACTCCTGTTAACACACCAGAGTATTTGCCTTTTTCACAGCTGCATCACATTGGAGACTCATATTCAATTTGTGATCCATTATAACCCCCGGATCCTTTTCAGCAATGCTACCAGCTACCCAGTAATTCCCCATTTTGTAATTGTCCATTTGATTTTTCCTTCCTACGTGTAGTATTTTGCCTTTGTCTGTATTGAATTTCATCTTGTTGAATTCAGACCAATTCTCCAGTTTGTCAAGGTCATTTTGAATTCTAATCCTGTTCCCCAAAGTGCTTGCAATCCCTCCCACTTTGGGGTCATCTGCAAATTTTATAAGCCTACCGTTCACTTCATTATCCAAGTCATTAATGACATAATTTAATAGTATTGGACCCAGGACTGACCCCTGCAGCATTCCAGAAGATACATCCTCTGAGTTTGACAGTGGACCATTGATAACTACTCTCTGATTATGGTCTTTCAACCAGTGGTGCACCCACCTTATAGTAATTTGATCTAGACATTTCTCTAGTTTGCTTATGAGACTAATTTAATATGGTTAAAAGACCCTAAAACCATCCTTACAATAGCTCACTTAACACAATTACATAAATTCCTTATACCTTACCATTTTTGTGGCCAAACTGCCATTATACTACACTTACAAACAGGCCATCTGAGACAAAGATAGCAGTAACTGGTAATTTGCCAGGTCAAAGAGTCTGGTCAAAATTAATGAAGGTACTTCCTTTATAGTGATTGCTGCTATCCATAGCTGTAAATTATGATTGAGAAAAGCATGTTTAAGTAGCTCATCATCATTTATGTTTAGCCAAAAAGCACACTCAGAATTCATCCATCTTTCAAGCAATTTGGGCAACTGAGTTGCAGAAAGGGGTCTGTAATTATTTAAAGCAGAAGTGCACCGTTCTTCATACTGTACTTCGACTCTAGTGAAATATTGGTTTTGTCCTATTCACTTATGTTAAAACTGTATCAGTCACTAAGGCTTTGAAAGGATGAGACTCCATGTCTCTCTCAGTTTGTGTCCGTGTTTAGGATGAAATGTGATTTGTTGATGCTACAGTTTGTAAGGAAGGATAGGGAACTCAAATGAAAACAAGCATTTGGCAATAGCAGAGTACATTACCAAGGTCATTTAGCTTTATTATTTCCTGGCAATACACAGGATTAGTTGAAATGACCTGTCTGAGTATGCAAAACATTAATCTCTATTTACAGATTGGCATTCCAGGGATATTTGTGAGACAGAATCTCTAAAGATACTAGAATGAGCAGAATGAACAGCAACATTACTCTGGAACCAATTTATAAAATGGAGATTTCTTTGATTAGCTGAAAAAGTGAAAGTCATACTGAATTACTAGCACGACTGAAAGAAAAAAGATTTTCAGTGAGGTATCAAACGTGTCTGGCAAATATGTGAGAGGCTGTGCATATATTTTGTATAAAATATAACAAGTGTTTTAAACATGGGCCAGATTCTACGCTGGTGTAAATCTGCATAGCTTCACTGAAGTTAGTAGCTATGCTGATTTATGCCACCTGAGTACACCTCTACCCAGCTATAACGTGACCCAATATAACACGGGTGCGCATACAACATGGTCAAGCTCTGACACGGTGTTCTGAGCAGCGTGTTAAGGCTGCCAGGCTGGGGCTGAGGGGTTGGATATGGGGCAGAGGGTCTCGGGGAAGGTCAGGGGCTCCCCCCCGCCCCAGGGTCTAGGAGGCAGGAGCTGTGGGGGGAAAATTTTGGGGGCCCCGCAGTCCCAGAGTGGCCCGGGGGATTAGTGGAGGCCTGGGAGCAGCCCGCTCCACTTCCCTCGCCCCAGCCCCACGTGTCGCTCGGGGGAAGGGGCTTGGGGGGAAGGGATCCCCCCACACTCACCGGGAGTGGGAAGTAGAGCAGCCTGGCCCCAGCCCGCTGTACTCCACCAGCTCCCAGCTGCAGCGCTCTGCTTCCCGCCACAGGTGTGTGGGACCTTTCCCTCAACACCCCACCCCCACCCCAGCAACACAGCTGGGGCTGGGGTGGGGGAAAGAGGATTGGGCTGGGGCCGCATCACTCTGCTTCCCACTGCCAGTGAGTTCATCCTTTCCCCAACCTCCCAACACTCACCGGTGGTGGGAAGCGGAGTGCCGTGGCTGGGAGGTGGCAGAGTGGAGCAGGCTTGGGGCCACATTGTTCCACTTCCCGCCACTGCCAGTGAGTGCATGTCAGGCAGCAGGGTGGATGGGTGGATAGGGGTCGGCGCAGTCAGCAGACAGGGAGCGGCGGGGGGGGGAGTAGGGGGGTCATTAGTGACAAGGGTCTCTGGAGGAGGCGGTCAGGGAAGAAGGAACAGGGGAGGGCCAAAGCAAGTTCTATACAACGCGGTCTCACCTATAAAGCGGTGAGATTTTTTGTCTCCTGAAGACCACATTATATCGGGGTAGAGGTGTATATGACCCTCTAATTACTGTTGGATAGCCTGAAAATGTTGCATTATTCAGTATATTTGCATTTTATCTGGTTTGTAGGTCATTGGTTCAATCCTGCAATATGCTAAGTACTTCTCAACTCCCACTGACTTCACTGGCAGTTGATGGTGCTCAGTGCTTAACAGGATCAAGTCCTACGTTGTTTGCCATAAGCATAGATGGATTAAGGCAGAATTTTCGGGACCTGAGGTCTTGGGCTGGTGGATGTCTGAATACAGAGGATGAGCAGCAGATAATGGTGCAACTGTCAGCCATTTTCTAGTGGCCAATCAGCTGTTGGGACAGGCTCAACTTGTTTCAGAGGAGCCAAGATCAAGTATTTAGCAGCAGGAAAAAGACAAGTGGCAATCCAGGGAAGCTCAGAGGAAGACGTTTTTCCTAGGGAACTTTTGGAAAGGCCCTGAAATTTGAGTGGATCTGGGCTTCTTACAATACAAATAAGATTATTTATTAATAATAAATTCTAAAAATCTCTGACCATAGTAGTTGTGTAACACTTTCCATAGATATCACAAATTGCTTTCCAAACAATTATTATGCCACATATTATGCCCTCATGAGATTACTACTCCTATTTTAGATTCAAAATTTATACGCCACTACAGATTTTCCTATCCATTGTTTGGTACAAGTTATGAAATTGTAATAATTTTGAGTTTAGTCTTAGTACACAATTCGTTAATTTAGCCTTTTAAAGTAGGTTTCCAATCTTAATAAACCTGGCTTACCGTGAAGAACTTGTTGCAAGAAGCACTGTACGACTGTAGTGTTCATCGCAAGAAAAACTACAGAATATAGCATCACTGAGCTTAGACTCCACTCAACAGCATGTGTTCTAAGAGCTTTGCTGTTACAAATATTGTTCAATATCTGCCTTAGAAATAAAAAGCCCAACACAGCCCATGTGAGGTGTCAAAGGAACCAAATTGGAAATTCATAGCCTGACATACATTAAAAGAGTGCAGACTGCTAATATGAACTGTAATCACAGCTATTTGCTTTGAGAACAGGAAAAATAATCTGCTGTTCTCAGCAATACAGCTCATTGAGTTTCCCCACACGTATACTCCCCCCACAAGAAGCAGAGTTAGCACTATGCATTTAGTAAAGCAAAAGATTCCCATATTTGAATTGATAGCATACCATTTAAATGTATTTTAACCACGTAAAATGACAAAAACTGTACAATGAAGCTATACACAATTCAAAACACAGGAATGGCTCCCAGCTAAGCTACTTCACTAAAAAATTAATGAAAAATAAAAGGTAACAAGGTCACAGTCACTGTGATTTAGGTGGAGGAGGAACTGAAGGGCATCTCTGGAATTGTGGTATAGAAGAGTTTTTGCTTAGTTATTGGGGAAGAATATGTGGGGAAAATATTTGAAATTATGGTGTGTTTATCATAATAAAAATAATATTACAAAGCCACTCAAATAGTGAAAAAACAAGCTATGAAGCTAACATGGTTAATGACTAATTCCAGCTTCTTTTTTTACTGGGGAAGATAAATGTTATGGCTGGGTGAGGAAGGAGGGTACAACATGAAAAGAAAGCAAGTGTTTTCATTACTTGACAATGTAGAAAAAGTGTGTACCTATACATATATATGCACACAATCAGAGCAAAAAATCATGTATGTATAACAAACTTAAATAAGGCCATGTCTACACTTACAAGCTTACAGTGACACAGCTGTATCATTGTAAAAGCGCTCGTGTAACCGCATTATGCTGTTGGGGGAGAGCATCTCCCACTAACATAGCACTGTGCACATAAGCGTTTATGCTGGCAAAATGTTATGTTGCTTGAGGGTGGTTTTTTTAAACCCCTGTGTGACAAAAGTTTTGCCGACATAAGTGCAAGTGTAGAGATGGCCTAACTATGTGACTTTATTGTAATCCTCATCCTCCTGTCCCTACTTTCTCAGTTATTTGTTGTTATTTGCACATGTGTACTCCATATAGGTGGCTACGCACACCTGCACAGATCCACACATTGATATCAGAGGGTCTGTGTAGGTGGTCTGCCCGTGCAGAGCTTAGTACAGGTTTGGAATTGAAGGTTTGTCTACACATGAAAGCTGCTCTAGTTTAACAAAAGGTGTGATTTTTAAATTGATGTAAAGTTTGTCTACACAGGGACACTCAGGAAAAGTCAATCTGATTTAACTAAAAGGTGTGAATTTAAAGTGGTTTAAGTAAGCTGCATTAAAACCCATATGGACACTGTCATTCAGAATTAAAGTGATATTAATTTGGTTTAGCTTAAACTACTTTAATTCTGAATGACAATGTCCATACAGAGGTTTAATGCAGTTTACCTAAACCACTTTAAATTCACACCGTTATTTAAATCAGATTAATTCTCCCAAGTGTCCCTGTGTAACAAACCCAAAGTGAAACTGGTAAAAAATGCCATATGGACACTCCATTTAAACCAGGCTTATTTCAGGTTAGCGGAAATTGATTAGCTATCTGTTTGAGCTCAGTCAAAATAAGCCACTCAAAAACACAATAAGAATGTCTACTAACAATAAGACACTCAAAACACAATAAGAATGTTAACTAAACCAGTTTAAAAACTGATGTAAATTAAACTGATGCAACTTTCACCTGTATACAAGGCCTTAGACTGCAAGAGCATTAGGGAAGGAGCTGTGTATGTTTTATTTGTGCATATAGAGCCAGATCTGTAAAAGGAAGTGGGTGCCTAAAGGCCAGATTTAGCAGTACAGGAACTCCTCACTTAATGTTGTAGTTATGTTCCTGAAAAATGCGACTAAGTGAAACGATGTTAAGCGAATCCAGTTTCCCCATAAGAATTAATGTAAATGAGAGGGTTAGGTTCCAAGGAAATTTTTTTCACCAGACAAAAGACTATATTATATATACACATACACATACACACACACCCCTACGTATACATACACACACAGAGTATAAGTTTTAAAAACAAACAATTTAATACTGTACACAGTGATGATGATTGTGAAGCTTGGTGAGGTGGAGGAGTCAGAGGGTGGGATATTTCCCAGGGAATGCCTTACTGCTAGATGAATTAGCAATTGACTGAGCCCTCAAGGGTTAACTCTCACAACACTCTACAAGGCAGCAGGAAAGGAAGAAGGGCAGACAGAGACACACTCTGTGTGTGAGAGAAAAATATGCATTTCCCCTTTAAGTTGCTGAGCCCAAGCTTAAGTACCCTGCCTTCTTAATTAAATCAGCTTACTGAGACCTGAGAGGGCAGCTACTGCCTAGAAGCTCCCTCCCACGTCCCCCCTGGTCTAGGGACAGGGCCGGCTCCGGGCACCAGCTTAGCAAGCGGGGCGGCACGTTCAGGTATTCGGTGGCAATTCGGCGGAGAGTCCCTCACTCCCACTCGGAGCAAAGGGCCTCCCGCTGAATTGCTGCAGATCGTGATCGCGGCTTTTTTGGGGGGGGGGCTGCTTGGGGTGGCAAAACCCCTGGAGCTGACCCTGTCTATGGAAGATGGGGTAAGTGGGGTGCAGGAGCAGGGGAGACACCCTGATATGAGCCCCCCTGTTCCTCTCTCTCCCCCATACAGCAAGCAGGAGTCTCTGGGAGCAGCTCCAAGACAAAGGGCAGGAGCAGCACATGGCAGTGGGGGGAGGGATAGTTGCTGCACAGGAAACTTAGGGGAATGGGGAGCTGATAGGGGGGCTGCTGGTCCATCCTGGTTCCAACCACCCACCAGCTAGCTGCAATGGGCTGCTCTTCTTGCAAGCAGTGGACAAAACAGGTGGCTGCCAAACGACATTAGAAGTGAGCATTTCACAACTTTAAACGAGCATGTTCCCTAGCTGATCAGCAACTTAACATGAAAACAGTGTTAACCGGGGCGACTTTAAGTGACGAGTTTCTGTAGTCCCTTCGTGGATCTGCATCAAAATATTTAGCACACTATACACTGCATAAACAACAACAACAAAATCTCTAAATACTATGCTGGGAGAGCCATGCTGCAGGCAGATTCTTTATTCCTCTGTATCTGTCTCCTGAAAGTAAAAAAAAGTAAGCTATGGCTACGCTACGTGGCTTTTAGTGACCTGGCTGTGCTGCTACAGCCGTGCCACTAAAAGGCACACGCTGTAGCTGCTGTTTGTCCACAGAAGACAAAAAACTTCCACCCCTCACAAGCGGCAGCGGCTTTAAGCGCTGTTCACACTGGTGCTTTTTGTTGGCAAAACTTGTTGTTGTTCGGGGTGGGGGGGGGTTAACACCCCAAATAACAAAAGTTTTGCTGACTAAGTGCCAGTGTAGACAAAGGCTGAAGTGATGGGTTTCTGTTGTAGCATTATTTGCATAGCTGAGGTTACTTTGAAATGCCTTTGAAACAAACATACTTCGTGGTGGTTTTGAGAAATTTCCTCACCATTTTCATTTACCACCAGTAAAATATTATACACCATGTAGAGAAATTCCTCATACTATTTAAATAATGTAAATATACAGAACAACATTATTTTACTGAAATGTATAATTTTGGCCACCAGGGTTGAATAGTGGCACGTGATTTGAAACAATGATTTCAAAGAGTATCTCTGGAAAACAGAGACTCTGGCAGCTTCTGTTAGAACAAGAAATGGCTCTGTATTTCACAGTACTATATGTTGAACTGCCTTGGATGGAGGAGTCTCTTTCAAATTAACTATCAGTTTTGCATAAATTATTTTGTTTCACTCAATTTTAAACAAGGCCACCCAGAGAATTCAGGGGGCCTGGGGCAAGGCAATTTTGGGGGCCCCTTCCATAAAAAAGGGGCACTACTATAGAATACTATATTCTTGTGGGGGCCTCTGTGGAGCCCGGGGCAAATTGCCCCACTGGGCCCCCCCCAGGCAGCCATGATTTTAAAGCAACCTCTAAAGACACAAAAATCCCTTTACTACTTGTAGGGGTTCTTTCCTTCATGTTTTCTGTCTATTTTGTACAGCATATGGACTAACATCATCCAAAATGTATATTTAGCTTTACTCTTGTCATACACTGAATGCAGTTATTTTACCACATCCTGTATAAAAAGTATATGCCTTTACTAATTTCATCTTTTTTGAGAGAGGGACAGTGGAAAAAAAACATTACTGAGGATAGCGAGAACTGGAGCACAGGGTTCTGAACTGCATTTGGGCTATGATAAGATTGATTTTTTTTTTTTTTAAGGAAGTGAGACAAGTACGTCTAGAGATGCAAGATGAAAGCATACTTCCCTGCTTTGGAGATGAAAGGCAGACATATTTAAAGAAGTTTTCTGGATAGGAAAAGGCATATTAGAAAGGCTAAATATTTCTTTAAAAAAATACACCAAGATGTTGCTGTGCTTAGACGTAGAGATCAAAACCAGGTCTGCTATTTAGAAAATAACAAGAGAAATGGAAACTTCATTCTTATGGGAATCTGTATTATGTTCACATTAGCTTCTGGAGAATGATATTACACAATTGCCAAGTTTGGTCTATAGGCACTACTGTCATCCAAACAAACAATAATAGTTTCCCCAAAGTGTATATGTGTCCTGAGCTTTGGTTTGAGCCCACTTCAGTTGTGCACCTCAGCTTAATTTCTGTCCTTAATAGAGGTATCCCAAGGTTAGTGGTACTCCATCGCTTTCATGTACACAAGTATTGTTGATAAACAACACTAAACAAACAAACAGCCCCTCATCCCGGGAGAGAAAAACAGAGTTGCCTGAATCTCCTCTCCTCTTCCTGAAAAGTGGAGGGAGGTGGTAGTGAATGGAAGGAGAGAAATCAGGGAGTACGGGACATACGACTTGGGTTCCACAAACAGGGCTATTAAATCACATATAAGTCAGACTAGCTGTCTCATAAGTACCTGGCAGCACCCTGTTCTCCCATGACAGGATACAATGACAATGGGAGTTATTCCTATCCTAAAAAGGGGGAGGGTCAGGCTGCTGTATGAAAGGTATATGTGCATATATGTTTGCATGCATGGGAACTGTATATATGTGTATACAAACTGATCTTTTAAAATAAATCCCTCTAATAAATTGGTTTATTAGAGACAAACTAGTCTGGTAGGCATTCAGAAGGGCATAGTGAAAGTAGACCAGAGAATAAGCACACACTTGCATTTTAGCCTGTTTGATGTGTCACATTTAACAGCTTGTTAGGGAGACCAATAATATCCCCCCTCTGCTTCCCCCACTGTGAGGATACAACAACTTCCAGGTTTTGGTGGTTACTAACTCAAATCTGAATACTGGCCTGGTGCAGAGGCAAGTGGAGTCTGTAGAAAGACTCTTGTTTGCTTGAATGGTCTTTGGCTCAAGCCCTATGTCAATAAGTATGGTCTTGTTACCACCTGATAATAGAGTTTATATGAAGCGAGTTTAGTGGTCTCAGTCTAATTCTAGCAGCAGGGGGCCTACATCACAAAAACCATCACTACAGTTAGTTCTAACATGCAGCTTCATTTGTGGTCTTGACCAGGGCCGGCTCTGGCTTTTTTGCCACCTCAGGCGAAAAAAAAACAAACAGACAAAAAACAACCTGCGGTGCGGCTGGATCGGCAAAGCCGGGAAAAAACAAAAAACCCAGAACAACCTGTGGGGTGGCCGGAGCCAGGGGACTCCCGGCGCTGCAGACATGCCTCGGCTAGCTAGGGGAAGGGGGGAGGAAGTGAGGGGAGAGAGAGAAGGGGGGCGGCCAGTGCTTCAGCAGGGCCCTGACCACCATGCTGCCTGCCAGGAGGGCTCCGTGCTGCTCCGATCGGCGGGCAGGGAAAGACGTGGACTGCCCTGCCGGGCTTGCTACAGCCCTGGCACCAGCTGGGGCAGATGGAGTGCGGAGCCCCACTCCCAGCAGGGCACTCCGCGCCGCCGTCCCCTACAAGGCGGCCGGATTGGCAAACAAACCAAACCAAACAAGTGTCCATGCTGCCCTAGGATTGGGTGGAATGCCACCCTGTAGAATCTGCCGCCTCAAGCATGAGCTTGCTCGGCTAGGGCCTGGAGCTGGCCCTGGTCTTGACCCAGAAGCCAAGGATTGAACCGGCGTTGAGCACGTGCTCCCTGCTCCACAGTAATGCTGAGGTATGTTGGCAGTCATGTCCGTTGTTCTCTGTGCTGCACTTGTTCTGGGTAGAGAGGATTTCAGTCTCCCAGGCATTTTTTACATCTCTATAGCATTAGAAATTAGCATTAGAAATTTACTTTTAAAAGTGAGAAAGAAAAATACATTTATTTCAGATCCTACATTGTCAACATGTTCCCTGGGTCTATTATTTCACTAGTGAAAATAATGATCTTTCAGATCATTGTCAAAAGTCAGTGCATCATCACTCAGCCATTTTTGTACCATGTTCCACCATTTGACAAAGGTCTGTGTACCAATGACATAATCTTACAATGAGATGATCACAATCTATGTTAATTTGCTGACTGAGTGATGAAGGGAGAAGAAAAGGCTATACAGCACAATGCATGAGGAGTATCCATGAAGGAGTCATGCTTAGATAATACCCCCCAAATCTGTTTCCAGCACTGTCTCTTCTTGACAGTGTTATTTTATCTTCATACCACATTTCCCATTTTGTGGAGACGAATGGGAGAGACACAACACTGGTGAGCCCAGACACAAGGCACTGGTAATCATTTAACAGCTGTTCATTTGCTTGCTCTGAACTGCAAAGTAATCATGATTTGATGCCATGGCAGTGTGTTGTGATTTTGATATCAAAAAGCTGCATCCATGCAGCGTGATGTGATTCTACATCAACACTTACTGACGCAATGCAAAGAGCCAGTAATAAAGAATCAGAGAAAGACCTCTAGAGAATGTAATATGTATTGGTCATTGATACAAATACTACTAATAAATGGTCAAACAAAGCAAGGCTCTCTCGCAACTCAATGACATTTCTCTGCCTGTCTGCAATGTGATAACTTTTGAATACCACATCTGATCAGTTCTGGAATTTCAGGGAATGTTTTTAGGCATCAATGGACAGAACCGTACTGATTTTCATCAAAATCAGAAAACTGGAAGGAGGAAATGGTGGGGCATATGGCCCCCCTGCATCTGATTAGGGAGGTGAGGAGTACGGTTGCAGGGAGTCCCTGAAATAGAGTGGGATGGGAGGGTTGTACTGTACACAAAGAGCTTATAGAGAGAATGAAGGATGCAAGACGTCCCTGATTTGTGCAATGATTGTGGTCTATGAAAGCAACAATGTGTGCAATCCTCTAGTTATTATTTATACTACAATTATACTCAGAATCGTGGCCCCCATTATGCAAGTTGGAGTACCCCATCCCTCTCCCTCTTCTCCCCATACATGCACGCAAGGAAGACACACGATCCCTGCCCCAAGGAATTTACAATCTGTTTGGAAACAGGATGCTAAAATGGAGTGTGACAAACAAAATGGGAGAATGGGGAGTGAGGACCAGGGTAACTGACAGAAGATCATATGGTCATATAAAGTTAGCCACTATATCACTTGAAAGTGGTTTCTGGCTTTGTTTGTGCATGCATTTTTAAAAACAAATGAAATCAGCTATGCATGATTACAGATCAAGCGAGTCATGATTATATGGGCTGATTTCTTCTAGGCACTATTACAGAAGCAGGTCTTAGAGGAAGACTCAAAAGAGGAGAGGGCGGCGACTATGAGTTCTAGGTGCGTGGACTAATTAAACAGTTTTCCATGAGATCTCATCTTTGTTTAAGGGTACCACAAACAAGCAGCTGCAAAAAGACCCAAAGTACCAGTGACATGCAGAGAGTTGTGATGGTATCTGTAGCTACAGCATAGTCCTTGAAATCTGAGTGCATTTAGATACCACAGCGATACTTGCTCTAGAAATATACACTGAAGGTCAATATTTGCTCCCTTTTCTGTAGGGATAGTATACACTGTTCTCAGTATCCTGTGTCTACACTAGAGTTTTTAACTTAAGTAAATTCATTGCCAATTAGCTTGGGACAGCTAACGCATTTGGGCATGCTAGTCTGGATACTCCACAAATGTTTGTAGAGCATCCAGCTTTATGTATAAAAATGAGTTAGCTAACTCAAGTTAACTTAAATGAAAAAACCTCTGAGTAGACAAACTCTTTGTTAGTTCCATTTTGCTAAGTGATATGGAAGAGGTTGGTCATAGCATGGCCCCATGGAGTCCATCCCTGTCTACATAGGAACAGCTAGCACTACTGGTTGCATTATGGCTCAGAAAATGTTAAGCAATGGAATTCTGGCTGTTCTGGATGTAAGTGCACAAAAATATGAAGAGCAAGGGCTCTCTGCAATTCTCCCTCCCCACAAGCACTTAGGGCCTGATCCAAAAGCCATTTATATCAATGGAAAGACACCCACTGATTTCTATGGGTATTGGATTGGGCCCTCACACAAGAGTAATCAGAATCTGGCCCCAAGTTTGTCACTCGATCCCTATTAAATTTTTTTGCTCAATTTACTTTATGTTAAAAGCATAGAAGAAATGAAACACTGGATACTCACTAATCTTCTCTTTTTTAACTCTCCCCCTCCCCATGACTTCTTTCATATTATCACAGTGGTTTCGTTTTTTATGGCATTGAAGATGTACTTAATACAGGGTTTCTAATTAAGGCTGGATTACCGCTAGGCAGCAGGATCAGTGCCATTCCAATGTAATTGAGACTGCTCGACCGATTCATTTAAAAGAGTAAATGACCAGAGCACAATGGCTGTGTGAGATAAAGCATTAGGACAGCAGAGGTGAGACAACCCCTCTAGGGCAAACGGATCAGGGCAATGCCATGACACAAATGGATCAGCAGATTTTCATTCTCAGCTCTCTAAATCAGGATCTGCTTATCTCTGTAGAAGCACTAGAGAAAGATTCTGGCTCTGTATTTTGCACATTAAGCAACATACATTTTTATTTCTATTTGAAGATAGAACCTAAAGTTTTATCTGTGACTTTCAAGAAATCGGTTAAACCATATTAAGAGCCACTAATCAAACTATATTTCCTTTTTTTGACAGTGGTTGCTGAGGGGCAGGAACATGTAGATGTTTTGATTTCAAGTTTTAATGTGCCATATTCATCCCTGGTGTATGCCCAATGACAAAATTGCATGTTAACTACAATGGCTTACACAAAAGATTAATTTGGTCTGAAATGCTACTTAAATTTATATTTTATTAAAAAATTTGATTTCCTGCTCTCTCTTTATGGATTTCTCTTCGATTCTGTCTTGTGAACTGGTGGTAATGGATAGAGTCCGCTTCTTCTATGGACAGAAGTTGAGATCTTCAAAGGCCTTCAGAGTTTGGGATAGATACCGGGGCCTTGTCTTTACGAGGAAAAGAGGCGTGTTTTTACCACGTTTGCTAACATGGTAATGGACATGAGGTAAATCCTATTGAAGACAAAACATTTTGCAATTTTAACAGGTTAGAAGGTCCACCCTAACCCTAGGTTCCTCCATAGGCTTTATCACAAGCTGCTAACACAAGTGAAAGCTACAAATTGCCTTGTCTTCATTAGGATCTTACCTTGTATTGGCTAAGGCCTTGTCTACACTGCCACTTTACGCCCTGAAACTTTCTTGCTCAGTGTTTTTTCACAACCCTTCCCTGAGTGCTGCAAGTTTCAGCGCTGTAAAGTGGCAGTATATACAGTGGGGGTGGTTTTTTTACAGTGCTGGGAGAGCTCGACGGCACAGCCACATTAAAGAGCTGCAGTGGCTACAATGTGTAAAATTAACTTACTGGTTATATATAAAAAAGTAATCCACTTTTTTTAATCTAAGTAATGAATATAAGTCAGAAGCTAGGAATTCTAGAGAATTAATAGGGGAAGTAAAGGGACACAAGGAGAAACTTGTGGCCTGCAGACTTAATGACAATAAGGCATTTTAAAAAGAATAATAGGAATGAAAGGAATCCTAATATTGGTATTGAATGATCAATAATAATTCAGAAAAGGCAGAAGTGTTCAAAAACTATTTCTGGTCTGTATTGGGAGGGGTGGGAGACAAATGATGCAGTCATATCATATGGATGATGAAAACACTCTTTCCATTCCTACTGAAGTTAGACATTTTTAAATTAGCAGGTCCAGATAACTTGCATCCAAGAGTTTTACAAGAGCTGGCAAGTTTTACAAGTGAGAATCTTGTTGGACAGTTAATGTTGATTTTCAATAAGTCTCAGAATGCTGGGAAAGCTAATGTTCTGACAATATTTAAGAAGGATAAATAGTATGACGTGGCTAATTACAGACCAGTCAGTCTGACATTGATCCCAGATAAGATAATGGAGCAGCTGATGTGGGACTCTATTAATACAGAGAGAAGGGTAATATAATTAATGCCAATCATAATGGGTTTATGGAAAATAGATCCTGTCAAACTAACTTTATATTTTTGGACGAGATTACAAGTTTGGTTTAAAAAGGTAATAGTGTTGATGTAATATACTTTGACTTCTGTAAGGCATTTGACTTGACTTTTTGATTAAACAACTAGAATGATATAAAATTAACATGGCACATATTAAATGGATTAAAATCTGGCTAACTGGTAGGTCTCAATATGTAATTGTAAATGGGGAATCATCATCAAACTGGTGTGTTTTTAGAGTAGTCCTTCAGGGATCAGAGCTCGGCCTTACACTATTTAACATTTTCATCAATGATCTGGAAGAAAACAAAATCATCACTGATAAAGTTTGTAGATGATACAAAAATTGGGAGAGTGGTAAATAATGAAGAGGCCTGGTCATGGATTCAGAGCAATCTAGATTGCTTGGTAGGCTAAATGCATGCCAACAATATGCATTTTAATACAGCTAAATGTACATGTATACATCTAGGAACAAAGAATATAGGCTATACTTCCAGGATGGGGGACTCTATCCTGGGAGGCAGTGACTGAAAATGATTTGGGGGTCATGGTGGATAATCAGCTGGAACACTGTGGCCAAAGTCTAATGTGATTCTTGGATGCATAAAAAGGAGAATCTTGAATAGGAGTAGAGAGGTTATTTTACCTCTGTATTTGGCACTGGTGTGACCACTGCTGGAATCCTGTGTCCAGTTCTGGTGTTTACAATTCAAGAAAGATATTAATAAGTTGGAGAGGGTTCAGAGAATAGCTGCTAGAATGATTAAAGGATTAGAAAATGTGTTATAGTGATAAACTAAATAGATTGAGCTCCTTAAGTCTAACAAAGAGGAGGTTATGGGGTGACTTGACTACAGTCATACCTACATGGGGAACAAATATTTAGCTTCAGTCTTGCCAAGAAAGGTATAAGACAATCCAATGGCTGGAATCTAAGGCTAGACAAATTTAGATGGGAAATAAAGTTTACATTTTCTACAGTGAGAGTAATTAACCATTGGAACAATTATCAGGGGTTCTGGTGGATTCTCCATCACTGGCAATGTTTAAATCAAGAGTGGATGATTTTCTATAAAATATGCTCTAGGAATTATTTTGGGGAAGTTCTATGGCCCGTATTATACAGAAAGTCAGGCCTGATGGTCACTTCTGGCCTTGGAATCTATGAACGTAACATTACTGAACTTAAAAGTATGCATGCTATTGTTTGGTGTTGTTGATTAGCAAGATATCAGCATATCATCTTCCTTTACTGTCTCAGATTATTTTTAATTTTGAATGCATGAGTATTTTTAAGACAGTTTTCCAGGAGCCCCGTCTCATTCCTCTATCTCAATGGATCTCAACTTTTCAGTGTACTGTACCCCTTTAAGCAATTTTTCTGGAATTGTGTGCTGGGACACTTTTCTGTATTTTTATGTCTGATTTTTGTAAGCAAGTGGGTTTTAAGTGAGGTCAAACTTGGGGTATGTAAGATAAATCAGACTTCTTACTTTCTCATTTTTACCATTATTATAAAATCAATTGGAATATAAATATTGAAATATATATTTCAGTGTATAGTATATAGAGCAGTATAAACAAGTCATTGTATGAATTTTTAGTTTGTACTGACTTCACTAGGGCTTTTTATGTAGCCTGTTGTAAAACAAGACAAATATCTAGATGAGTTGATGTGCCTCCTGGAAGACCTCTGCGTACCCCAAGGGTACTTGAACCCCAGGTTGAGGACCACTGTTCTCATTTCCTCCACCACCGCATTGCAATAGTTAACAAATATTCCATTGGACAAAGAGTCTGGAGGGCCTTATCTCTATGGCTAGCAATGGTCAGAAGGGTCGGGAACTCACAGTGATGTGAGATGTTTCCTTCTTTCTTTGCATCTGGATTGATTTACTGTCCCCATAATGATCTAGCTATATACTGCAGTAAGATAGTATTAAGGTATCAATATTTTAAAAATATTCATATTTCTCATCCAAAGGAAACTGTCCCTTTTAGTAGTGTATTGGGTAGCAACCTGCATGGAATTTGGAGGGAGGAGCACAGGTTGTTTGAGGGAAGAGTTTAGATGAGGCACAAGAAATCAGTCTGTGTTCATATGGCTGGAATGCTAGTTGCAGTTGCAGCACTTCAATAAGTAGTTCTCATAATAAAGGTCCAGTTTAGTCATACAAGCATGGAATCCTTTAATGTACCCCAGGTTAGGTAATAACATGAAACACATTTGTTCTAGTGCAGCCTTAAGTACCTGATGTCAGAGAGATCATGTTACTTTCTTCTTTGGCCATAGAAACAGATTAAGATAATATTGAAGAGCTGTGTCACATTGTTGCTTTGAACCAGCCTGGCTTAATTAGTATGTGATTTCTAGAGATGGGCCCAGATCAGAATCTCAGATCCAAACACACTGAACTTTGGTGGGCTTAGAAGTCAAACAGATCAGAATCCAAATCTTCCAGCTCCCTTGTACGGGTTTTTGTACAAACACACACCAAAGTTTGTGGAGTTGGGAAACCAGCCATCTCTAGCAGATTCTGCACCACTGGAACACCAATAGCAAAGAGCGTACAAAGAAGCTTATTCTCCTCTCAGTACCTGTACATATAACTCCTCCCATTGACATTCATAGGAGTAATATGTTCATAAAAGAAATTAGAATAAACCCTTAAGGATTTAGGTAGAGATTTTCTAAGATAACCAACTGTAAGAACCTGCAGGACTAGAAGCTGGGACCATGAGGGTTCTGGACTGCTGCCGCTGCCGCCTCCCCACTGGAAGCTTATGCCGAGATGCTGCAGGAAATACTACCCAGTAGCTCCTGAGTGGCAGCCCCACACAGCCCACACCACGGGCCTGTTTCTGCTCCAGACCCTAGACTGTGGTTTTGACCCTGGTTTGTCCTTGACTTTGCTATTTGCTTTCTGTGTATAACCTGGCACCTGATTCTGAATTCCTGATATCCTGACCCATCTCCGGTCTTATTTGCCCTATGCTTGCAACTTGGTTTCTGACCCTGACTTCCTGGCATTCTGACCTGGCTCACTCTCAACTCCACTACTTGTGTCCTGACTGCAACTTAACAGCTGACTGGTGCACACAGGCCACCCATGGTCCAGCCCTGACACCAACATCTATTGAATTCCAGAGGGATTTAGGCACCTAACTTCTTTTGGCTTCTTTGAAAATCCCAGCCTCAAATGTGATCTTATGCACATGTTCTTTGGCTCACACTGTGGATCTCTTCCATAGCCTTTGAGATGCCTACTTCCCACTGATATTCTGCCCTTTTATAGTTCTGATGCACCACTGCACAGAGATATGTCAAAGGGTTGCAATTTCACACTGCTGGCATGCTGACTATACATGGTCATGGATGAAATGCTACTCTTTTCTCTTGTTTGTTACAAAGGTCTTACTGCCATTCAAATTACCAAGGCAAAAATTCAAACAACCAACCTTCCATAGTGCAATTGACCTTGCTAATTACCCCACTGTTTATGTTTAAGAGCTGGAATCAGGTGAAGGGGAGGCACAGCTATAAACACTCTAGAAACACCAATCTCTTAGGCACAATGGTTTGCCCAAGATTACAGGAGTCTCTAGTAGGTCAAGGAACGGATCTGTGCTCTAATCAGTAGATCTTGCTTCCTCTTCAGTAGCACATATGGGAAAAAACATAGTTGTCCTCTTTCCCCTACCCCCCCAAAAGTTTTATTTTTGTTAATATTCCATAATCATATCCTTTCTCTCCTCCCTCCATATCTGTAGATTCCCACATCTTTTAAAGTCTTACAACAGGATTCATATTGTTATCCTTAAACAAAATACATCCCCAAATTAGTTTAAAATACAAATAATGATTCATAACTTTATATGCTGGATGCCGTCCTTGATTTACGTGCCATACATTTCTCTAAATAGCGCACACAGACAAAATTGCTGTAAGAGTAATATAGCCTAGTGCTCTGAGCAGGGCACGAGGTGTCAGAAATCCTGGCTGTGGCACAGGTTCTTTTTGTGGGCTTGGACAAGTCACTTAAACCTCTGCCTCACTTTTGCTCTCTCTCACAGGTACATTTGGAGGATTAATTAAATGTTTGTAAAGCACTATGTATTCGTGTGTGCAGACTTCAAAATATGTTGCGGGTTGCCACCCTAAATGATGTAAAAAAGTACATGAGAGCTCTTATGCCCAGTCCATTATTTGGTTTCCCTGTCCCTCCTTGGCTCTCCCTCTCAAAGATTTAAGAAGAGAGCACAGCTGACTCAGGTTCTATATCAAAATAGGACTCAGAACAGTGTCAGCATACAAAGTAGTATATTTATTTTTAAAATATGCATGCAAAACATAAAGCAGCTATACTGTTATACTGTATACAGCTGTACTGTTATACTACTATAGCTCTGCTTAACGGCATATAAATAAAAGCCTCAAAAGCCATTAGCCAACATGCAAAGATATATGCACTGAACACAATCGTTCATCAGAGATAAATGCTGTGCACCATTATATCAGAGCCAGGAAGATCAACATAGGCCTTTTGTCAACATAGGACTGCCACACATCTTTGTGTGCTTAATTGACACTAATCCACTTTGTAAGCAGTGAGTGCAAGTCTAGAAAATAATTCAAACAGAGAGACCCTAAGAATGACTGAGCAGTTCATAACAAAGGGGCTGAATGAATCATGTATATTTGGCAAGTTACAAGGCTAAGTTATTTCCTCCTTACATCTAGCCTTTATTTCAGTTAGGATAGATTTTTAAAATACAGATTTTTTTTTTTTTTAAATCAGTATATCAAAAGAAAAGCATCTTAGATCACAGTGGGAAGGAACAGGCAAGGGAGAAGGGCAATGTTTTCAGCTGAATTCTGAAATGCTCAGAGTTGGCGAGGCCGAAGGATACAGGAATGCAGTCCCAAATGGCAAGATCTGCAGAGGAGAAGGCTCTTGCACAAACAATGACCAAAAAAAAACCAAGGAGAGGGAAGACCAGCACTAAATGGTAGAGAACTCAGAGCTGAGTGGAGCAAGAGGCTCCACAGGACAGACTGAAGTGAGTCCACAGGACTTTAAGGCAATTTTGAACCAGATCCTGGAGTGGATTGGAAGCCAGTGAAGTTGAGTATAGGGAATAAACTAATGAGCCATGTGGAGATGGGCAGCATCATACATGTGTAGGGAGAGCTATAAGTCAGGATACCAGAGAGCTTGTGGATGAATTACCTGCTTCAGCTTGTTAAAATGACCGACCTTCTTTTCTAACATGGCATGACGCAGCCATTTCAAAGTGGAATCTGGTCCTGCTTACCATATCCCCCTATGATTTATCTTCCTTCCCCCAGGAGGATCCTTCAAGACCCTCATTAACCCAAGGATTCCCCCAACTTTTCCCCTTCCCCCCTCATAAGGCCTTCACGCCATGGCTGTGTTTCCAGATGCCAAAGGGCTGGATGCCAACCTTCCAGAGTTCATCAGTAGAGCTCTGAAGTGTGTGTTAGGAATCACTGCCTTGCAATAGCAGGTGGCCTCTCCTGGAAGTCAAATTGGGCTAAGTTTGTAGAGTTTCCCCAGTTGTGCAAGTGGGCAAGTGAGTCAGAGTCTCAAGACCAGATTTCCCAAAAGCACTGTATTGCCCTACCTCTGGACTGACTGGGTCAAGCACCTCATAGACTTTAAGGTCAGAAGGGACCATCATGCGCCTCTAGTCTTACCCTCTTGCACATCGCAGGCCCCAGACACTCACCCACTCTCTCCTGTAATAGACCCCTAACCTCTGGCTGAGTTACTGAAACCCTCAAATCATAATTTAAAGATTTCAAGTTACACAGAAGCCACTATTTATACTGCAGTAGAACCTCAGAGTTACCAACACCTCAGGAATGGAGGTTGTTCCTAACTCTGAAATGTTTGTAACTCTGAACAAAACATTATGGTTTTTCTTTTAAAAGTCTGCAACAGAACATTGACTTAATACAGCTTTGAAACTTTACCGCGGAAGAAAAATGCTGCTTTTAACCAGCTTGTTTCATTTAAATTAAGCACAGAAACAGTTTCTTTACTTTGTCAAATCTTTTTTTAAGACTTTTTTTAGTAGTTCATTTTCAACAAAAGTACTGTGCTGTATAGTATTTACCTTTTTTTGGTCTCTGCTGCCTGATTGCAACTTTCAGTTCCAAATGAGGTGTGTGGTTGACTGGTCGGTTAGTAACTCCGGTGTTTGTAACTCTGAGGTTCTACTGTAGTTTAAACCTGCAGATGACCCGTGGCCCATCTGTAGAGGAAGGCACCTATGCTTCTGGTGAGGTTTTGGGAAAAGAGAATACAAAGCCTTTAAATAGTCATGAAATAGCCAAACCTCTGAGAATCACCATCTCTCAGATGTTGCATTGGCTTTCTGTTACATTTATTTGGAGCAATGGTGCAATCCAGTGGCCAGTTTGGATAGTAACACAGTGCATATTGCACAGGTTAAACCTAATGTAAAGCTATTCAAGTGAGAAGCACCCTAGAAGAACTGCAGAATCATAGCAGTGGGCAAAGACACAGCAATGGCCAAGATAAGGTATGTAAAAGAGAAATGCAGAGGATCTATGTGTATTGACAGACCAGGCATAGGCAATCATAGTAATCAGAAATTTGAATCAATAATAATTAGCATTTTTAATGTGGGAACTTCACAGAACTCCTATAACATAGTATTGAAGCAGGAAAATTGATTCATTTGATCTATGGCTGGGCTATAAACATTGTGGGTTGAAGAACAGCTGCTTAGTTGGAAGAAGCAAATAGAACCTGGCATCACATGTTCTTCTTCCCCCATCAAACTATGGCAAAGGGAAGCAACATAATCAAGAGCACACGCAGGTTTTGCTGTGAGGCCATTGGCCTGCAGTGACTCACCCCTCACTTCATGGGGGCAGCAGGGATATGGTGCAGCCTAGGTCAAGGCCAGAAAAAGCTTCAAGAATGGGGTACCTGCAGGAAACCTGGCCCCAGCACTGCAGTTCCCCAGCCAGTTGTGCGGTAGGGTCCCTCTCCATTAATGGCAGCAAGGCCAACTTGTAGCCAAGGTGCTACTGGCTCTTGGCCTATGTCTCTATTGTGTAACCCTTGTGGTGGGACTCACTGTTAGGGGGAAGAGCAGGTGCTGCTCCAAGCAGCATTCATTAACTTGGTAGTGTGACACACCAAGATTACAGTTCATGAAAGAGGGGGAGAACACACTACTGAAAGTTGCTGTTCACAAACTTTGCTCTCTCACTACCTGGCTGTGTCCCCTTTCTCTACACAGCTCATGGGGAGCACAGGAGAAACTGGCAGCTATCTGGACCACCACCCAGCAGGAACACCTTTTGGAACATTTTGCACAGCCACCTTATCTTGTTTGTACCCTCCCCCCCTTACCCACCACAGGTTCCACAGCAGTATGGAGAACAAGGGCCCTGGACATTTATTCCAAAATTTGTCAGGATAAGTCAATAAAACTTAGGAAGCAGCTCCAGTTGATCTGAGATCCTGGTTTGGTTGTTGCGAAAAAAGTTATAGCAGAAAGGGGTAACTGCACAGATACCATGAGTTACTGCCAGCTAATTCATTTCATTCGATCCATGTTTCTAGTTCTGTCCCAGGTCTCAAGTATATAGCCTGGAAATTAATACAGTCAGTCAATGAAAGAGAATTCTAGGTTGATTTCACCTAAGGAAGGATGCAAAAATACTACTATAATTTTCAGTTGCTTAAGAAGAAATAAGAAAAAGAAACCCAAATAAACCCCCATGTCTGCCAAATTAGGAAGGACATAGGTAAAGATTCTGGTTTTGAACACCCTGAGAGTTTAGATCTGGATCTTGGACCCTTCTCTATTTAAAAAAAAAAAAAAAAAAAAACAGTTCAAGGGGAAAAAAATTTTAAGCTTCAAGAGCAAACAAATATTGGAAAGTTGAAAAAAAAAATGTTACACACTACAGCTTCATTAAAGAGCATGACACTATCCATCTAGCAGTAAATCAGATGTGCAGCGCTTTCCAAGTATTCCTATGCCTTGAACCAAGATTTGGTACAGCCACCGAGTGTATTTGTTCTCATGCTGTTTTTCACCACTGTAATTAGTCAATACAGAAAAATCAACATTTAGAGATGTCCTCCCTTTTGCTAGTGAAACTTGTTTAAGTAGTTTCTCCATGTAGATGAATCATTTAGTGATTCTTGCAGACAGAAATTTGGATTAACTGAACAGTAGCCAAGTACTTTCTGCCTTTAGCTGCCCCTCCACATTGACATGTACCAATTGAGGTTTCTTTGCCCGCAATGTACTCCTGGGGTTTTGCTGTGTTTACCCATCATTTGTTAATTCCATACCAATAGCGGCCAGATCCAGAGTGGTGCTGAGTGCCTGCAGCTCCCACTGACTACAAGAGGCACTCAAACACTACAGAGGTGTGAACACTAGAAATGCCTATACAGTTCAGATCAATAGTGCCTTTCAGGACTTGACCAAGGGTGAATCACTTTCCAAGACATAAGAGCTGTTTATCACTAGTCTCCAATTATTTACTTACAAAAAGAAAAAAAAATGTACATACCTGAATGCTCACATCCATATCTGGCTTTCAGATATTGAAACCAAATTCTCTCTTTGGGCACCTTCATGGATTCCCGTACCTTAACACATGTCCATGCATGCAGCCTAGGGAAGAACATATTCCTAGACATTTATGAGCTGATTCATTTGGGGGAAGGGAGGGAATTTGGCAAATATAAAGCCAGAAAGCCAAATTTTCTAGGTGATATTTTTTGCATCACATATTCCAGGACACAATGCATACATAACCGCACTAAAAAAACAAAACAAAAAACAAATAATGTAAAACTTACAAATGTTTAGCATATCTATGCGCCTTCATGCTTCAGCCACCATTCCAGAGGACGTTTCCATACTGATGACACTCTTAAAAAAAAAAAAAAAGTGTAAATAAAATTTGTGACTGAACTCCTTGGGGGAGAATTGTAAATCCCTGCTCTGTTTTACCAGCATTCTGCCATATATTTCATGTTATAGACATCTCAGATGATGACCCAGCACATGTTCATTTTAAGAACACTTTCACCGCAGATTTAACAAAACAAAGAAGGTACCAATGTGAGATTTCTAAAGATAGCGATGGCACTCGACCCAAGGTTTAAGAATCTGAAGTGCCTTCCAAAATCTGAAAGAGACGAGGTGTGGAGCATGCTTTCAGAAGTCTTAAAAGAGCAACACTCCGATGCAGAAACTACAAAACCCGAACCACCAAAAAAGAAAAGCAACCTTCTGCTGGTGGCATCCAACTCAGATAATGAAAATAATGTGTCGGTCTGCACTGCTTTGGATTGTTATTGAGCAGAACCCATCATCAGCATGGACGCATGTC
>NC_133769.1:132470289-132699821 GCF_003597395.2 Chelonoidis abingdonii | reverse complement strand
TTGAAAGCAGCTATCAAATCCCCCCTCATTCTTCTCTTCTGAAGACTAAATAATCCCAGTTCCTTCAGCCTCTCCTCATAAATCATGTGCTCCAGCCTCCTAATAATTTTTTGTTGCCCTCTGCTGGACTCTTTCCAGTTGCTGCCTAGCCACTCGGTCCCTAATCTGTAGCAGTGCATGGGATTCTTTCGCCCTAAGTGCAGGAGTCTGCACTTGTCCTTGTTGAACCTCATAAGATTTCTTTTGTCCCAATCTTCTAATTTGTCTAGGTCCCTCTGTGACCTATCCCTACCCTCCAGTGTATCTATGACTTCTCCCAGTTTACTGTCATCTGCAAACTTGCTGAGGGTGCAATCCATGCCATCCTCCAGATCATTAATGAAGATACTGAACAAAACCCGCCCCAGGACCAATCCTTGGGCACTCTGCTTGATACTGGCTGCCAACTAGACATGGAGTCATTGATCACTACCCGTTGAGCCTAATGATCTACCCAGCTTTCTATCCACATTATAAGTCCATTCATCCAGCCCATATGTCTTTAACTTGCTGCAAGAATACTGTGGGAGACCGTATCAAAAGCTTTGCTAAAGTTAAGGAATAATACTTCCACTGCTTTCCCCTCATCCACAGAGTACTTGTATTAGGTGTATTGAAAAAAAGACTTTTTTTTAACATGCAAATACTTGTGATAAAAAATAAATAGAAAGTGAGCACTGTACACTTTGTATTCTGTGTTATAACTGAAATCAATATATTTGAAAATATAGAAAACATCCAAAATATTTAAATAAATGGTATTCTATTATTAACAGTGCAATTCATTTTTTTAATCGCTTGACAGCCCTCCTTTTATTTATATATATATATATATATATATATATGAAAAAAATCAAAGATGCAGCTTCATCTGGAATTCTCTGAGCACCGCATCTGAAAAAGGATACTATAGAACTTCAGGGGATCCACAGAAGGCTAGTTAAAATGATTCAATCTCATTAAAAAGTCTTTATGAAGAAAGATTGGATTAGATAGATAGGTGATTGATAAGGAACAAGTATATGGATTTATATACAAAAAAACATTAAAAACAATGTTGCGAAAAGTCAAACACTCAAAAGTTATGGAATGCTTGAATTAAGGTTGCCTGTGCATTAGTCTTGTATGTATGCATTATAATACACCCTTTAATTACATGATCAGATAGTATTTCTTCTGCTAAGTATTAGAAATTGGCATGAGCTCATGTGTGTTTGGTAGGGGGGCAGATTATCTCAAATCTATCTACTACAGTTTCTTCTGAAGCATCTGGTGCTGACCGCAGTTGGACACAGGATACAGTATTGCACTAGATAGACCCTTGGGTCTGTTCCAGTCTGAAAATTCCTAGGTTCCAAATAAGGATTGCCTCTCTAAGGTAGCCTAACAATCTTGCTTTTCTGTGTTACTTGTCTTAGCTGGAGCTTGACAAGCTCCAGCTCAATCTGTTTTTAAGAATAAGGCTTTAGATAATTTATTTTATACCATTAATTCTTCTTTGCAACTGACTCTTGGACAGTTCTCATTTGTCACAAAACTGTAAGCTTTTTAGGGCAATAACTTTATCTTTCTATGGGACTAAATAGCCTCCATAGGTACATCATAGACTTGAAAGAAATTATTTAGCTGTGTTATAATAGTAGCTAGAGTAAACAAGTGAAATCAAGGCCTGATTTTGCTAGAGCCTGAATAACTGTAGAGTAATAGACAGTCCATGTCACATAGAGCTCACGAATTAAATAGACAAAAAGGACAAAGAAAAACTGAGGGTTTGACATTTATTTTGGTTTCACTTGGAACAAACCTGAGACATTTTGAAATTTCTCATGAGGGGTGGGAGAAAGTACCTGTGTTACTATAACAGGGTTCACAACCCACCCCTCTTCCTGGGGGCTGCTTGCTGCTCCCAGTAAGGCTCAGAGAGGCTTTAAGGGTTATGCAACACCCGTCTTTATTTATTTAAGGTTATCCCACCACCAGTGTCTATCTACTTACAGCCTCGCACGCTCACACACCCCTCCCAGGGAGCAGCAGCCTTCAGCTATGAGGCCTCCAGTTTCCTCCCTGACTGCCCTCCCAGCCTTTATAGCCCTTGGCTTGTCAGGCCAGCAGGTGTTGCCAATCCTCAGGCCGGCATCAGGCCTTTTCCATCAGCTCCAATCAGGGGAAGCCAATTGGAGCTGACTGGGCAGGGGCTAATTAGGTGCTTTTGCACCAGCACCCTGCTACTGTTACCTACCCCTGGATTACCAATAGCCCAGTGGTCAGGGCATTCCCCTGGGTTTGGGAGCCCCAGGACCAAGTCCCTGCTCTGCCTGATTCAGAACAGGAACTTGAACCTGGAGCTCTCACATCTCAGGGGAGTGCCCTGACTGCTGGGCTATGGGCTATTTTCTTGCTTTCATTTTGACTAGAATTTCCATCCTGGACCTGAGAAACCTTTCCAAATGTTTCACTGAAACTGAGAAATTGCCCACAAAGTTTTGGTTTTGATGAACTGTCATTTTCAGACAAAAACAAAACAAAAAAAAAATCAAAAAATTCCCAGCCAACTCTCCACAGGAACTGTGGCAGGGCTGAGAATTAAACCCAGGCCTCCTGAATCCCAGCCCAGTGGCTTTGACCACAACAACAAACTAACTAATAAAGACAGTAGTTGTGTTCTAAACATGCCCCCAAACTGATTTTCCCCCTCAAAACTAGTTTGAGTATTTAGACACATAGAATGTTTTTTAAAGGGAAAGCATTCTGGACAGTAGTTAAAGAACTGAAGTCTTTCCAGCTGGAGACTAGACATTATACACTGAGTTCCATTCCAGAATAAAATATCTGGCAGAATTAGAAATCCCTGGGATGGAAATGCTAACACAACTTTAACTATAATGATGTAAATATAGCCTCAATTTAGCCAAAGTAAAGAGCAGAAACCTCTTGTAGTTTATTAGCCCTGTAAAATACCACAATTCTACCTTTAACTTATACATCTAGTCTTTATTTTTCTTTCCTCTGGTTCTGGGCAGAGCTACCTGAAAGAAGATCAGTTTCAGCTAGGCAATCTTGTTACAGGCAGGCAGCTAGCTCTCTAATCCAATAATGCAACACAGGACCTGAAGAGTGCACACTTATGAAAGAATAGGCTGTTTTCATTATTTAATTACTAGTCAAGTAACCTGTCTGAAGAATATTAAAATGCCCAAGTTACTATGACAGTGAAATAGGTCAAATCTAAATCCTTATTGCAAATCTAGAGATATCATCTTTGAATAATATGAGTTGGTATATCCCTCAACCTTAATAATCTAAGGGTGGAATTTTTCAAGACTGCTCAATATTGGCCTAATTCTGCTTTCATTGAAACAAATAGGAGTTTTATCATTGACTTTGGGGGGATCAGAGTTAGGCCAATATTGAATACCCCTAAGAGTTCATGTCTGATTGTTCATACATTAAAAATCCTCACATTGGACATAAGATTTGAGTCGCTGCCTTCAAAACTTGACCATCAACTTCTTTCTCCATAGCTCAGATTTCAGGAATTTAGTCATCTGACTCAACTGTAAAATCCCATTCCCAGTGATATCCAGGAATCCCTCCCAGACATCAGGATAAATTCACTCATTACACTCTCTGCACACGACTCAAGCCCTGCAACAGGACCACAAAGGCCTTGCTGGGGATTCCTCTGCTGTATTGCAGTCCCAGTGACCAGAGAGCTGGTGTGACTGGCTTCCTTCCCCACAGCCCCCAGTGCAGTGGAGTGGGCTGGGGGGAAAGGCAGGAGCACGCTGTTCTCCAGCTATCCCCAGCTGGTAAATGGGCTTCTGAGGACTACAGACAGCTGGGGCAAATAAGGGCAGATTGCTGTAACTCAGGTGGGAGCTTAGACACAGCAGCCGTAACCACCTCCTTGACCTCCTCTCACCCTATCCCCCGGCTCTAGTCTGATCTACTATTCAAGTATGTTAGTGTGAATGGCCTGTTCTTGTCTTGTTGGAGACTTACTTTTCCTAGCATTATGCTGAAAAGGCACCTATAATTCTACAGCAAGGAATAATACATTAGCAATGCTCCTTTGCCTAGGGAAGAAGCATAGTCTAGGGCAGAGATGGGCAAACTACGGCCTGCAGGACTGTCTTGGCCTGCCCATGAGCTCCGGCCTGGGAGGCTAGCCTCCAGTCCCTCCCCTGATGTTCCCCCTCCCCTGCAGCCTCAGTTCACTAGCCGCTGGCACAGTGCTCTGGGCAGTGGGGCTGTGAGCTCTCAGTGCAGCTGCAGAGCCACAGTCTGACCCAGTGCTCTATGTGGTGTGGCTGGCTCCAGCCGGGCCATGTGGCTGCCTGTCCAGTGCTCCAGGCAGCACAGTAAGGGGGCGGGGGTAGATAGAGGGCAGGGGAGTTTGGGGGGTGGTCAGGGAGTGGGGGTGTGGATAGGGGTTGGGGTGGTCAGAGGGCAGGAACAGTGGGGGTTGAATGGGGTAGGGTCCTGTGGGGGCAGTCAGGAATGAGGAGGGGTTGGATGGGGCAGCAGGAGGCAGTCAGGGGCAGGGATCCTAGGGGCAGTCAGGGAGAAAGGGTTGTTGGATGGGACAGGGGTCCTGGGGAGGGGGGGGTCAGTCAGAAATGAGAGGAGGGGTTGGATAGAGTGGCAGGGGGAAGTCAGGGGTGGGGAGCCTGCTTGCCCAGCTGTGCACGGGGTGCCGGTGGTGGCAGGCTCCGGGTGGGGCGGGCAGAGGTCCAGGGGGTAGCCATCGGGGGGGTGGCGGGGGCTGGATAGGTGTGAGAAGCAGGGGGAGTCAGATAGGGGGCGGGGGCTGGGCCATGGCGACTCAGAGACCTGGTCACAGCTGTGCCACTGACCTGCTGCCCATGTCTCCTCTCTGTGCTGCTGTCTCCTCTCTCACCCTTGTTCTGTTTAGAACACAACGCTGCAGGCCAGGGGCTGTCTCTAACTAGGTGCTGCTACAGGGCCTTGTATAATGGGACTCCAGCTGTTGCTGCTGCTGTAATACAAACAGTAGTAGTACTTCCACTGCTTGTTTGGTTTGGATGATTTTCCTCAGTCCAAGGTCTTTGGTAGGTGAGAAAATATTTGGGGAGTAGGAAGGCCAGGGTAAAATCAGGGTGAAAATGCAGGAAAACAGGAAGCAAGCGTATCCTAAAGGCTCAGAAAGCACATAAAGAGAGCCACATATTTGTTAGCATTTGAAAATCTCATGACTTTTAAGCCAATTGCCTGATTTCGGGAGGCCTGGTTCATGATTTTTGAATGTTTGGGGCTGGCAACATTGTATTTGCAAATCGTAGGTTTGCTTTAAACAACAGTATTGGAAGCAACTACTTGCCTTGGGGATCCTACATGTAGTATGGAGCTTTCTTTAAAAGAGATTAACACAGCTACCACACAAACCTACAAGTTAGAATTTCTTATACCTGGGGAGGGTAGTGTGAACTTTCACCTTAAGCCTTATAGCATTTTGGGAACTGTAGTCTAGCAGCTGAGTAGCCATTTTGTGGAAGGCATGGTTCTTTACCTGCAAAATCAGTAAGGAAAAGTTTGTATAAGCGACTAGTACTGAGTTATGTGATATGTTTCCAGCATATGGGATTTGATAGGGGGAGTTTCAAACAAAGGCCATTTTCAGCTTTTTTTGGACTGGGGAGCAGCTGATGTTAAACAAGCTTAGTTAAAGAACCAAGAAGAGTTTTTTCTAGCAGAGTTTAACCACTACTAGAGGTTATATAATCAGGTAGAAGCATGTGTCTAGTAGTAACTGGATGGAGGGATTTTGAATACTCATTTGCATTGCAAAACAACGGGCAACTCCTTAAACTGAGTGATACTTTTATTTCAGTGATTTGTCCTTTATTTCAAACAAGAAAATGATCTTTCCTGGTTCTTCAGTGATATTGTCCCTGGCAAAGCATGGAAGTTCTAAGTCAGATCTTTAGCAGGAGACCGGAGATCTCTCTCAGCTCTGCCTGGGGTAACTACTTAAGGGTCTGTGTAAAGGTGCACAGCTGGTGCATTTCCAAGTTTATTTTTAGGCCTCTCCAGTGAGTGCCCTTGTTTTAGTGGAATTGCTTACCCTAAAACCCTACCAGTTGCCAAGAGCTGGTTGAATAATGAAAATAGTTCTTAGGTTATTATTGGGCAAAAAAGCCCTGATTTTAGAATTGGGTGAATAATGTTCAGTCTGATTGCACTAGAGGGCACTACTAACATTACCACACAGATCAGCTTTGGTTCTCAAGCTATTCCACCAGTTCTTTCTGCTTGTGTGGGGTTCCACACCCTAACATTCTTCTACACGTCAGCCAACTTTAATAGGACTTTAAATTGTGTATCAATGCCTTCATAGAGCCCCACCTGTCCAATTTCTATCTTAGCTCCACTTGGGTACATGGGACCATTCCTCCTCAGACTTTTGTGCTTCTTTTTGGGCAGGAGTCAGTGTATAGAGAAAAAGGTGTAGGAAATGCAACATTCAAAACAGAAAAAGCAGGGGGCGGGACAGACAGACACTATATTTTGCTGGTGAGTTGAGCGTGTGTGTCAGAAGACTATTTATGACCTAACAGAGTATGCAGTGCTAGAAACGCTGTGCTGTAGTAGCATTTACAAAGTTAGAAACCATTTCTTTGTAAATATCCTCTAACAAGGTGGCACTTAGTTGGCCTCTGCTGCTTTCCCTGTCACCTGCCCTCACTTTTCAAAATTCAGCTCAGCTTTTCTTTTTAAAAAGTCTCTGATTTCCCTTCTTCACCCTCCAATAAGATACTAGATGCATTCCCTGCTTTCTCTTTGAAATGATCTGTCAGTGGGAAGGAAGGGGAAAAAAGGTCATACTTAAGCTACAATGATCTCAAGGTCAGTCAATTTACAAAGCATTTGGGCTGGCTGTACATTAGAACATAGGTTCTTGCTCAGCTTGTGGGGCTCCAAGTGCAGGCTGGTTCAGTACTGATCCCAAAAACCAACGTTCCCCTCCTCCTCCCCACATAGAGTGCTCATCTTCACATGAGGGAGAGACAGGTGTGAACCTGAAAGTCCATGCCACTCGCAGTATCATTCAGCAAAAGGTACTCATCCTGCAGAGATGCATCATTGCCCCACTCTGGCCCTGCTGAACTCAAGCACATCATCCCAGTGGTACTTAAGTCCTGCTTCCGGGGTAGTGAAACTCCAGGGGAACTCTAGCTTTAGAGAGATACAGAGCTCAGTTATCATATGTAACTAGCTTGGTCATTGGCATATCCCAGTTCTGCATTTGAGTATCTGAGTGACCCTAAGCTTGGAAAAAGCTGTGTATTTTGACCAGCACTGAACAAATGTAAAACATGATTCTCTACTGAGAAGTGTTTCTACCAAAACACTATCATGGGGTTCCATGTTTATTGTATGTCAGTGTTTTCCCATAGCAAATGTACACAGCTTGTAAGTAAATACAAATATTTAACTGTCAGCCCTGCTAACAATGGGAGTTTAGACTTAAGTTGGGGTCTTTCCTTGTCATGCATCAACCACAATCATAATAGACCCACAGACCAAGTTTTGCTGCTGTACACCAGTGGGGCTAACTCACCAGCCAGTACATCAGATGACACTCCCAAGAACAGCAGGATTTCAATCTCTTCTCGCTTCAGGGTTGAGTTTTATGTCTCCATATCAAAAACAGTTCAACATAAATCAAACCAAGTTCCTTCCACTGAGGCAGCTTTTCCTCCAAGAACTTATCTACTCCCTGCAGGTCTCACTCTCAACTCAGTGGCTTGTTGGCCTTTCATCTAAAGGCCAGGTGACCTGCAGGCTACCAGCTGGTCTCAGGCCCATCATTTGGGAGGTGGCTCATTGGTTACAGTTAAGGCTAAACCTGACTACCTTAAAGAGACATCCCACCCTATGACAGCTAGTAACAGCGGTGTCTAGGGAAAAAATGCCTTCCCCCCCTTTTAAATAGATTTAATGCAAGTGAAAAGTCCTTTTTACTTATAGAAAAAGCAGCGTGGCCAGTGGCACTGCAAGCTTCTAGAGCACCTCCCTACAAATATACCTCAGCCTTGACAGACCATCCATAGTAGTAAGAGACTAAGCAACTGTGCAGGTGTCTCCTGAGCCAGAACTAAGGCATGATGATGAAGTACTGAGGGAAGCTTTCACAAATGCTGCTTGGATATCAATGATGTTCTATGGTTAATTATAGGACTTCACTCCTCCAGATAATTGTAATGTGGCAACTGTAATGGGCTCCACATTTACTTTAAAACATCAGGTCAAAACCCTAGGTGACACTGGCATGTAACTGAACAGTGCACATTAATGTTACTGGATGTCAAGTGGCCAAACTCCTTTGCACTGTTCTGGGGGCTTGATCCTGAAATCATTTTTACACATCTCAACAGATTAACTCCACTTACTCCCTGAGACTACTGGTATGAGAAGGGACTATGCATACTCAGAAGGGCTGCTGGTTCATATGCTAATCCTTTACATGTCAATACCTAATTACAATACCTGCTTCATAGTATTCCTTTAAGGTCTCTGATAAATAATTAAGATTTCCATTGAAAGCCCATAACTTTATTTACACAGGAAACATGTAACTTGTGTTCTGCTGGGACCTCACCATAGAATGGAGAGTTGTCCAAGAGTTTACAGTGCACAAAATTCTTGGAAGTGTCACATTAAAAGCAAATTAACACAGTCCTAAAACCCAGTTTTAGGACATCTCTCTCACCTAAACACTGTATTGGCTGTGAAACAAAACTTAGATGCCAGGCACTGCATCACATTATGTAGTACATTGTTGTTTATTTTACTTTTTTTCTTAATAATCCTAACTCATTGCAGTTAGAGGAGTGCATACAAGACATACTAAGAAAAGGACAAAAAAAAGTGTCACTATAAATCATTGTATTCTGCTACATTTATGACCACATCATTGTTGGTTTGTTCTTTTTTTTTTAAAAAAAGGTTTTTTTTCCAGCCAAGATCGTGTTGTTCAAAGAGCAGCCTGCACTTTTACAGGAATCTTTCAAGACAACTAAAAATAAAGGTGAACACAGCCATACAATGGACTATGTTAGTAAATGAACATATCCAGCTGCACTAACAGCTTTCTATTAGACTCTTTTCCATTCAGCAAAAAACAAACAATCCTCAATCTTACAAAGACAGTAAGAAATCTTACTGCAGAATGATGGAAAGAAAATAGGTTGGTGGTTTAAAAAAAAAATTAGGGGTCATATCTCCAGGTGATGTAAATCACTATAGCTCCACTGATTTTTAATACTGATGATTTATACCTGCTGAGGTTTTGGCTCTGTATGTATATCTATTCCCTGCTGTGTTGCCGAACATACCAGTTACTTCTATATAATAATAAAACCAAGGATTTGTCTCCTGTCCATCACATGATGCTCTGTCTGCTCACATCCACGTTGTACGCTGATGAATTTGAACAACCTCGGCCAAAATCTATGAAAATTCCTTCAGAATCAGAGTCAATTGACTCCAAAATCTGGTCCACTATATTCTCGGGGCTGGAAGAAGGGACTGGAATCAAGGCAGGGTCCCTGGCCAGCTCAAAAGCCTTGTTTTGATCACCCATGGTGTGAAAGAGTCCTTGCTGTTGCTCAACTGCATTGAGTTTGCTGGAACATTGCACTGAACTGGCACTGGGCCTTTCTTGTTCTCCTGAGAGTGAGCTCTTCGTGGTTGTCATAGAGCTTTTGGAACCATTGTCCATGATGGTTGTGAGATTGGAGTACCCTTGTAGCTCCATGCATGAGGTCATTTCAGAAACGGAGTGCCTTCGGATGCCAGTTCCATTGGCTGCAATACCCTCTGTTTCATACTCAGCTACCGGGGTCAGCAGTGGGTTATTGTAGCTTTTTGATCTCACCACGGGGTTCTTGGCAAGGATGTCACCTGATTTGGAACGTCTGAAGAACCGCTTCTCTGTAAACAAACACAAATCTCAATTAAAATCTCTGAAGTCTATGTCTTTAATAGCACTGCCAACCTCAAGCATTCAAAAATAATGAATCAGGGCCCTAAAAACATGAGAATGGCACAAAAATCATAAGCTTTTTAAAAGAATCAGTGTTGGATTCTTTTTATTTACCTTCTAGTTTTTGAACCTTTATGGATCATATCTTCAAGCTTTATTCCACAACCATGAGGGCTAGTAACTTGCTTAAAAAAATAAAGCTGAGATTCTCTAGTATTCACATGATTCCAAGCACTAGGGATTTAAGAAGAATGCCAAAGACTGTGTGACTTGTGATAAAATTGCCAGAGTTTGTGACAGTGCTTTTATTTAATGACAAACGAGGAGTGAAATTCTGTTCTTAGACGTGCATGGCTATGGATGTGACTGGAAGTTCCCCACATGTAGGGAGAAGAGAGGATTGGAGTCAAAGTTTACTGTGAGGATCTGAGACCCAGCTTTTTCTCTTGTGTCTGCTGCGGCTGAGCTCTCCTTTGGTTTAATTGAGCTTGTTCTTTCACCAAACGAACTCCTCCAAGATGAGCAAAAACGTGCTTTGAGAAGATGGTGCTGCTAACTATAAGTAAGCTATTTAATGATATAAAATCCATCCAGAGCAGTTATACACCAGTCACCTGTTCTCTGAAAAAATCAAGTCCCTTTAAGGAAGCGTTTCTCAAACTTCTGTACTGGTGACCCCTTTGACATAGCAAGCCTCTGAGTGCAACCCCCCTTAAATATATTAAAAAGTGTTTTTAATTTATAACACCATTATAATGCAGGAGGCAAAGCAGGGTTTAGGGTGGAGGCTGACAACTCGCGACCCCCTGAGGGGTCCCTGCCCCCAGTTTGAGAACCCCTGATTTAAGGCACCCCAAATGTGTAATCACTTTGAAAAATCTTGGTTTAAAAACTTAATTTGAGATTACACGTACTGCCATGGTGCTGTGTGACCCAAAATAATATCAGAACCTATCTCATGACTGAGATAAGAAATCTGAACTCGGTTTCACAGTATTCTAGATTTTTACAGCTAGTTGCTAGAATTCAGTTAATCCACAGCTCCATTTTCATTCAATGACCACTAGGTGGCAGTAATTTTATATTACTGGCATTACCTAAGAACCTGTTGGAACTGTGCCGTTTTCATGAAACATTCATACAAGATTGAAATAATTATTAAGCATCCTTCCAGAGGTTCCACTGTTCTCCTAGTTATGGGCCAGATCCTGGCTACTACTCAGGATGCTTTGAGCAGGAACAATCATACAGCTACTGCATCTGGTCTTCAAACGATTGCCTTGCTGCTCCTGTCACTTCACCATCTCAGCGTATGGGGCTACGGCTGCAGCAAAGAGAAACTATGCACTAATGATTCCTCACCTACCAGAATGTGCCCATGGGGCTTTTGGCAGCTAGGCATAAATAAAGGCTTACGGTGGCTCTGATTTAGTACAGAGACCAGGTCCAGGTCTATTAGCTCAAAGACAGTAGACACTTATGCTTTTAAATCCATTGAACCTGGGTTCAGTTCCAGCAGATGACTCAGCCAGTGTAGATAAGGCCTTAGTGCTTCAATGTTTGGGTTTCAAATAGAGTAGTGGAATATTTATTTATTTTAAAAACTCTTTCATTGGAATTGTATTACATTTTTTGTGGGAATATTTCTATTGTTCTTGTGTTTTGTAAAAGCTGATGTTCAAACGATGTCAAATCTGGGGCACTATGATGGATCCCCTCAGCAAGAGATTACAGCTTCCCTCAGCCCTCTCTCCATTGCACATCCCCTTCCTCCAGGTCAGATAAGGAAGTGGTCCAGTTCTGATTGGAAGTGGCAGCTGTATGGCTAGTGAGGTGCTGCAGGGAAGCTGAAACAGCAGTGGCTGGGGAGGCAGCCTGTGCAAAAGGGCCCCAAGGAGAGATACAATCATTGCTCACTTTGAACTGTTTAAGGCTCTGTACCTAAGATATCTGCCACCTTTCCCTTTTCTGCCAGGCCTAGAAAAATACCCTGGACCTTAGCCATGTGTCTGAGTGGTTTTGGGGCCTCACCAGAACTAGTACCAATGAGGCCTAACTGCTGAAGCACCTACAGTGCTTGGGTCCAAGCCAGGATCACGGGGCATGCTACTGGCACCCTAGGGGCTTGGTGTAATGAGCAGACCCAATAATCACATTGTTTCATGTTCCTTTAATAGCAGTGATGAATACAAAATGGTTCCTTTGAATCATCGTTTTCTGAAGATAACCAGCCTAGACTGACTCACATAAAATTGATCTGTTTCTTTAAATGCCTGTTGCAACACATTCCACTTTCAGTTCAGCTTCATGTGAAAAGCATGAACTACCCTCTCGACAATTTCATATGAGAAAATGGAGTAAAGCAATTGCCCAGAAAATGCACAATTTAAAGTATATCCAAACTGGATAGCAAATTACTTGTTTTTAAAATTATGGGTACAATTACTACTTTTCCATTCTGACTTGCCGTGCCTGTGTATTTCCCTATAGTTTCAACAGTATAAACTACTCAAATGGAATAGCATTCAGTATTGGCCCAAGTCCACCTCTGCTGATATTAGCTGGAACCTTCTATGGAAGACATTGAGTGCTTTTGATCATCCTTCACCATCATTTTCTATACTAAACAGTTGTATGAAGTTGCTGGGTATTGATAAAAAGGCACAATGCTCCACTCCAGAAATGGCTACATTTAGGCACAGTGATTGCTGCATGCACTTCTTGTATCTGCACATCCTCTCTCCTTCTACCTCACATTGTCCATAATGCACCCTGAGTTCAATTCTTCTCACTGGAAGTGGTATAGAGAGAGATGTAAACATTCACAGATTTTAAGGTCAGAAGGGCCCATTGTGATAATTTAGTCCAACCTCTTGCATAACACAAGCCATAGAACATAAAACTTCTTTTATTACAAATTTTATTTCAGAGTTTCAAAAGCTGGAGGAGGCTTGGTCAGGCTTAGCTGTAATTTTCTGTGCCCCCAGCACACCATAAAGGAAACAATATGTCCCTGTTTTTCTGGCATCGACAATCACCTGTTTTATGGGCATCAGTGTGAGGTACTTACAAAGCTTTCTGGCTCACTGTCTGCACTATGTCAAATCAATGACATTTTACAAGCCCCTGTTATTCTTACCCAAAATACAAGAGGAGTGTGTGAAGGGTCCATCACTGGAATACAGACCATATGTGCCCAAGTAAGGGGAAACCACCTTCTGTATCAGGGATTCCAGTTTCAAATAGTCTTCAGTCACTCCTTTAGATTCGTGAACCCCCTGAAAGAAAGAGCAAAATGGAAGATCAATATTGTCTCCGAACATCTCAAGCTCAAATTGCTCGCCAGGACAGAGAGCCATCAGGTATTCTGATTGCATTAAATGCCAAAAGCACACATGCTGTATTACATTGGTTTATGATGGTTATTATTTGTATTGCAGTAGCATATGGGGAGCCCAATCATAGACCAGAGTCCCTTTGTGCTGGGCACTTGTCCAAACACAAAACAAGACTGCCACCAGGAGCATACAGTCTAAGGGTATGTATATCTACTGCAACTGGGAGGTGTGACTGCAGGACTTGCAGACCTACCTGAGCTAGCTTTGATTCTAACTAGCTTCAGTAATAACAGCAGCGAAGCTGCGACTGCACAGACTAGCCCCGCCCATACTCAAGTGGCATCCTTTGTGCTTTCTAAGACTTTGTCTACACTTGCAGTGGTGTGTGGGGTGCACGTAGCAATATGCTGCATCCACACTGGAAAGTGTAGCTCTCCACTGCTGGAGCCTTTCCACACTGCCCCCCCACCCCCGCCAGACAGGGCTTGGGTGTGTAGAAAGCCATGTAAGATATATACCCTGGGAATCAGTAATGCAGGGCTCGCTACTTTGTTCATCTAGGCAGTGCCTCATCATTTACACTGTCATTTATTCCCATGTCAGTTAGGCGTGCAATGTCCGTACTCCACACACTGCCATAGACCCTGTCCTGAGGGAGCAAAGGTTTACAGATTCTAAACAAGGGCCCTGCTCTACGTGGTGCAGAGCATCTCGTAGAACGGGGGTCGGCAACCTTTCAGCAGTGGTGTGCCAAGTCTTCATGCATACACTAATTTAAGGCTTCGCGTGCCAGTAATACATTTGAACGTTTTTTAGAAGGTCTCTCTCTAAGTCTATAATATATAACCCAAACTACTGTTATATGTAAAGTAAACAAGGTTTTCAAAATGTTTCAGAAGCTTTATTTAAAATTAAACACAGATCTTATTAGTTTAGTGTGATCCTTGCTGAGTTTTCCAATGTCTGGTGGCACCTATTTAGATACTTTAAGCTGCACATAGGCTTCTGAGTTATAAGTTGATAACTGGCTGGCAGGAGGTCAGTGGCTGGAACCTGTGATCCGCAGTTGAGGTGAATGGAGCTGGCGGCTGGTAGGGCTGAGCAGGGCTGGAAGCCTGGACTCTGTCTGGCAGGGGGCCTGAGCTGAAACCAACTGGAAGCAAGGTGAGTGGGGCTGCGGGGACCCCGGGTCGCAAGGGGCCAGCAGCCAGAACCCCAGAGCAGTAGGGGGCTGACTGCCAGAGCTCTGAGGTTTCCACCACTGGCTCCTGCCAGCTGGGGTCCCTTCCCCCAGGCCAGCAGCGGGTGCTGAGTGTGACCTCAGCAGGGAAGTGGCCAGCAGCAGGAACCCCAGAGCAGTGGCGGCCTGAGCAGCTCAGCCCGCCGCCGCTCTGGGGTTTCCATCACCAGCTCCTTGCCATCTGGGGTCTCAGACTGCTGCCAGCCTGGCAGACCTTCACTCAGCGGGTGCTGAGTGGGACCGGCGGCGGGACCCCAGCTGGTAAGGGACCAGCAGTGGGAACCCTAGAGCGGCAGCGGACTAAGCAGCTCAGCCCGCCCCACATGCCATCAAAAATCGGCTCGTGTGCCACCTGTTTGCACGCGTGCCATAGGTTGCCAACCTGTCGTAAAACATGTCTGATGCCCTCAAAATTCCTAACACTCATTGATAGCTTCACATACTGCAAATATTACACCAAAATTCATACATCAGGGTTTTGACAAACCAGCTGATGCATTTGTTACATGGACGTTCTGACTCTACAGCCACTGGCTTCAATGGGAGCTACTCATGTACTGCACTTTGAGAATCAGACCTATAGTCTCTCAGAAACCAAAGCAGAAGACAAGACACTGCGGATCATGATTAAAACTGTCACTGTTTTTTTTTATTGTGATCTACAAGCACCGCCTGACTGAATGTTTAGTAAAACTTTGTAGATGCTGCTTGAGTGGCCAGTACGACAAGGTGTCACTGCCATCTAAAGCAATACAAACAGGACTGTGACATCTAAGAGAAAAAAGTAAAACATGGAACCTCTTAAAATACGTAATCAAAGATTTTTATGATTTTCATGAAAAATACTTGTAAGAAAGTGTTGTTTCTAGTCTTCCACGCGCTCTGCCCTCCTCTCTCCCCAAAAACTTGTCACTGTTCAGGAAAAACTCCCATTCAAGTCAGTCAGGGTGAAGTTTACACCCGTGGCGGAAGCTCTGTGCAGAAAGGTGAATTTCACTCTTAGCTCCTGACCTTACAACTACATCTGTGTCATGAACTCCTGCACCTGCCTGGAGGCCCCCTCTCTGACTTCACTGGGGTTCCACATGGGCATAGGGTTGTGCCCACACAGATCTCATGGCAGGATCAAGATCTTATAGCATAAATTTTGAAGCCAATGTGAGTTCTGCCTGAGTAAAGATTTCAGAAATCAATCCAGTATTATAGTGTATGTCTCTGGTGTAACCCTGAAATAATCATAAAAATATCAATAAACTGTTCTCAAAGGAAAGCAAGGAAACAAACATGCAGATTGAACTATTAACTCTGAATAAATTATCTGTGGGTCTCAAACTGTGGGTCACGACCCTGTTTTAATGGGGTTGCCAGGGCTGGCATTAGACTTGCTGGGGCCGGGGGCTGAAGACGAAGCCAAAGGCTTCACCGTTGGGTGATGGTACTCAGGTTATAGGCCCCACACCTGGGGCTGAAGCTCTTTGGTTTCCCCCTCTTCCTCTGGACCCAGCCGTGCAACAGCGGAGCTCAGGCTTCAGTCCCTCCTTGTAGGGTCATGTAGTATTTTTTGTTGTCAGAAGGGGATCACGGTGCAATGAAGTCTGAGAACCCCTGAATTACACAATGGATACCCTTTCTTCTGTTCATGAAATGATCCCCATTTTTATAGATGTATTTGTTATCTGTCAATATTCACCAAATAGCTTCTGAGAACAAATTTCAGCCTGTAAAAATGTCTGTGAATGGTTCACTTCATTTCTTTGCTATTTGTACTGTGTGATTAATAACTGAAGTCACATGTTATTACCTCTGCTCCCTGATTGGATGATTGAAAGTTTTTAAATGACGAACAAAGAGCAAACAGAGCTGCATCCCAATAAAGAATAAACTTCTGAGATGAATTTCTCCTTAAATATTCATGTGGGTTAAATTCTGTGAAGCTATCAGGATTCACAATCATTTTAATAACTATAATAGAGTCCACCAGCAATCTGAAAACTCATAATGTGACCTCATGAGTAACATCAGAACGAACTCACCATGTACATTTGCATATCTTTTTTTTTTTACACTATTCAGCCAATTATAATGTGGATCTCTGAACAAACAGAAAATAAGAGGAAAAACTCTCAAAAAGTTATAATGAAAGAGAGAGAGAGAGAGAACAAAAACATTGGGTTAAATATTAGGAAAACTTTCTAACTATAAGGCTAGTTAAGCACTGGAACAAGTTACTAATGGAGGTTGTGGAATCTCCATCATTGGAAGTTTTTAAGAACAGACTGGACAAACACCTGTCTAGCTCTAGGTCAGTGACTCTCAACCTTTCCAGACTACTGTACCTCTTTCAGGAGTCTGATTTGTCTTCCGTACCCCAAGTTTCACCTCACTTAAAAAGGACTTGCTTACAAAATCAGACAAAAATACAAGTGTCACAGCACACTGTTACTGAAAAATTGCTTACGTTCTCATTCTTACCATCTAATTATAAAACTAATCAATTGGAATATAAATATTGTACTTATATTTCAGTGTGTAGTATATAGAGCAGTACAAACAAGTCACTGTCTGTATGAAATTATATTTTTTACTGACTTGGCTAGTGCTTTTTTATGTAGCCTGTTGTAAAACTAGGCAAAAAGCTAGACGAGTTGATATACCCCCGAAAGATCTCTTGAGTACCCCCACGGTATGTGTACCTTTGGTTGAGAACGCCAAAGCACTGCAACCTCTCCAAGCTTGGTATTGTCCACACATTTTAGAATTGTACTCTCTATGCCATTATCTAAATCACTGATGAAGATATTGAACAGAACTAGACCCAGAACTGATACCTGCAGGACCTCACTCGTTATGCCCTTACAGCCTGATGGTGAACCACTGATAACTATTCTCTGGGAACGGTTTTCCAACCAGTTATATGCACCCACCTCAATGGTCTGTGATGGGATGTTGGATGGGATGGGATCTGAGTTACTGCAGAGAATTCTTTCCTGAGTGCTGGCTGGTGAGTCTTGCCCAGATGTTCAGGGTTTAGCTGATCGCCATATTTGGGGTCGGGAAGGATTTTCCTCCAGGGCAGAGGCCCTGGAGGTTTTTCGCCTTCTTCTGCAGCATAGGGCATGGGTCGCTTGCTGTGGAATTTCTGCAGCTTGAGGTCTTCAAACCACAATTTGAAGACTTCAATAATTCGGACATAGGTTAGGGTTGTATAGAAGTGGATGGGTAGGGTTCTGTGGCCTGCTTTGTGCAGGAGGTCAGACTAGATGATCATATTGGTCCCTTCTGACCTATGAGTCTATGAGTCTATGGTAGTTTGTTTATGAGACGGTCATGCAAAACAGTATCAAAAGCCTTACTAAAGTCAAGTTATATCAGTTCTACCACTTCCCCTCTCCACAAGACTTGCTACCCTGTCAAAGAAAGTTATTAGGTTGGTTTGACACAATTTGTTCTTGACAAATCCATGCTGTTACTTATCACCTTATTATCTTCTAGATGTTTGCAAACTGATTGCTTAATTATTTGCTCCATTGTCTTTCTGTGTACTGAAGTGAAACTGATTGGTCTGTAATTCCCTGGATTGTGCTATATTTGCCCTTTTCCAGTCCTCTGGAATCTCTCCCGTCTTCCATGACTTTTCAAAAATAATCGCTAATGGCTCAGATATCTCCTGAGTAGGAGTTGCCTGAGGAGGTATCTGAGCCATTAGCGATTATTCTCCAATTCCGGGGGGAAGAGTAGCCCCAGGGCCAATGCAACCATTTAGGCGAACTAGGTGGTTGCCTAGGGAGCCAAGATTTGGGGGTGCCAAAAAGTGGTCCCCCCCAAATTTTTAAATGGTTGAGCAGCTGCTGCTGCTGGAGAGGTAGTCTGAGCTGCCAGTGGCTGCCCAGGGCACCCCCGGGTCAGGGCACTGCCGCGGCAGCCCGGCAGCCCAGGGCGCCCCGTGGGTCAGGGCCGCCGCGGCAGCCCGGCAGCCCAGGGCACCCCCTGGGTCAGGGCACCACAACTGCACCCAGAGGTTCGGGCTGCCCGCGGCGCGCTGACCCAGGCGAATCCCTGAGCTGCAGGCAGAGGCTCAGAATCCCTTCTTCTCCCAGAGCAGGGGCTCCAGCCTATGCAATTTTTCTCGTTGCCGACGGGGGTGCCGGCGGCTGGGCAGAGCTGCGCAGCTCTGCTTAGGGCACATGGCAGAGGCCCTGCGACGGCGGCACGACACCAGGGCTTCGCTTCTGGAGAAAAGCGGCGGCTGCCCCCTGGCTCAGCCTCCATGTCAGCCCCAGTGACGGGCACGGAGAAGAAAAGAGCCTCAGTGGTGGTCTGGTGGAGCGGAGGAAGAAAGAGGACCCCAACGCTCATGCATTGGGCAAGGTAAGCAAGTGCCTCCCCACAGGTCGCCCTAAGGTGCCTGTGCTCCTGCCCCCTTGGTCCTTGGCTGGTCCCTGCTCCTGCTCCCCTTGTGCCTGGACAGCTGGAGAGAACAGCAGCCTGTAGAGCTGAGCTGCCCCAGTGCCCTCAGGCACCCCCCTGGCCCCATCCTCCCCCCAGCCCTGACCCCCAGCCCTGAGCCCAGTCCTCCTGAGCTGGAAACCCCCTCGACCCCATCCCCCCCACAGCCCTGACCCCCAGCTGACAGATAGTGTCTCTAATACAGTTATTGCTCTTCGCATTCTCTTGACTCTCCCAGTTTCTGTGGCCAGTGGTGAGCGAAGCTTCTCGAAGCTCAAGTTGATAAAAACATACATGCGAACATCAATGTTGCAACAAAGATTTGTTGGGCTATCTACCTTGTCACTAGAACATGACATTGCTCACAGCATTGACTTGGAGGAACTTGTTTCTAAATTTGCTAAACTTAAAGCATGGAAACATAAATTCTAAATTATAACATGTTACTCTGTGACCGTGTATTGTGTATAATGTATGTGATTTTTTTCGGGGGAGGGCGCGCAAGATGGAAGTTTCGCCTAGAGTGCAAAATATCCTTGCACCGGCCCTGAGCAGTCCTAATACTCTGTTGTAGCACTGCTATCTCCCCTGGGATTGGAGAAGGATTCTGCCTGCTGTTGTAAAAGGCACTTGAAAAATATGATCAGTTCACTAGCACTATGGGATCTTCTCTCCTCCCACAAGCCCTTTCACAACAGCATCTGACAGTTCAATTTCACCTCCAATTCAGTCACAAAGTTCCTTCTTTCACTTGCAAGAACTAGAACGACATTAATCTCCAGCCCCCATTTTTACTTTAGTTTATTTGCATCCCCACTTTTCAAGCATGGAGACTTCAAAGTGCTATTATCTTTGAATGAGGTTAAATCTCCAGCTGGTTGACACAGGCAGCAATTAGTCTTAGCCCTCAGCTCTGTATTCAGTCATCAGACATTTTTCAATACTTTTTGAAAAGCCATAGAGCACCTGGCTCCCTCCGGAGATGTGATGACCTTTCTTTTATTTTGTCTCTTTGCACAAATACATTGTTACCACCTGCAAGATCCTTCCTGCACAAACTATTGTTTCAGATCTTCCTGAATTCTCTGGAAGGGGATTGTGCCTTTAGAGATTAAACAGCAGAATGTATATATATTTTCAGTGGTGCAATTTGTATGTAGCCTCTCTTAATACCAGAAGTATGATGGACTTCAGGCTATATGATAAACTTGTAAAACTATTTATTTTTTGTGTGTGAATAAGTGCCAGATTGAATGCTCCAGAGCCCTGTATTTATCCAAAGAACAGGCACAGCACCATGCATAAGCATGTGCCCTGCTCCACCAATATACCTGTATGTATTGGAGGGACCTCCTCGATGTGAGAGGTGTTGCGGTAGCCGTGTGTGAGGGGATGAGTTATCCCTGAACTAGAGCTTGATTAAGCCACATGTGGTGATGAGTCATTTTTGAGCTAGGCTCCAGCTAACCCACAAGCCAGGAGTTGGTCTGGTGACTCTCAGGGCAGATATTCAAGCCTCGCAGGAGAAACAGCAGCTCAGCCTGCCCAGCATCACTTGGAACTCTCCCCTGCCTGATAGTGAGGACAGACTCCACAGGCTTCAGCCTGCTCTAACCTAGCTCCCAGCCCTACTCTTGCTTTCCTGCTCCTGAGTATATCTCCTGTTTCTGGTCTGGCTGCCACTACACTGACCACTAGTCATGACTTCCACTGCTCCAACCACTAGACCTGACCCTCCATGTCTTGCTTTCTGACACTATGGTGCTTTCAGTCCCAGGCCTCTCTGTGTCTGCCAGCAGGGCTTGCAAGTACTGTCAGTTGGTCAGGTGGGTGAGGTAATATCTTTTATTGGACCAACTTCTGTTGCATACAGTAGGTCAGGTGACATTTGTCCACTGAAAACTGGATGCAGAGGACCCAACTCGTTTAATAAGGATCACCTAAGCACAAGATCCTCAGTCTCACTCTGGCACCTACGGAGGCAAGTGGCTCTGAGCCATCCCTGTGCTGATCCTTGTGGCTTTTGGGGGACAGCTGGCTGTTCTAACTTGGTTAACCTTCTGGAAAAACTACGAAGACCAACTATTTCCTCTGGCTTTTGCAGTTGGCTGAAGGCTGGAGGGGTTGGTTTATATTTAGTTGTACGTGGGGCTGTCCATATTGTATATTTTAATGTATGGATAGGTGACTACAGCATAGATCTATAGTCAGTGTACTCTCAACTGATCCACTGATACAAGTAATGTATCCATTTGATTATGCATATTCTTATCCTGGACACTGAGCCATGTCTGGAGTTCTTTACTTCCAGAGACAAGTTTCACTTGTCTTACAAATATATGTGGGAAAATGAAAATCCAGACATCTAACTCCTAGAACATTCGAGAGAGAGAGAGCCCAACAAAATGTGGAAACCACCAGCTCAAGACTGCAAAAACCTGCTAAGGAGTGGCACTGCTGGTGTCAGTGAACGGGTACTGAGAGGGAGGATGGATGGTCTTGTAGTTAAAGCACAGAACTAGGGCTCAGATTCAATCCCTGGCTCTGCTACAGAGACTTCCTTTGTCACCTGGGGCACATCAATGGATCTCTTGCTGCCTCCGTTCCTCATCTGTAAAATGGAATAATACTAACCTTCTCCCACCCTTTATCTGTTTTGTCTGTTTAGATGCTAAGTTCTTCTTCACAACAGAGTCTGTCTCACACTGTGTGCTCGTACCGTGCCTAGCACAATAGGACCAATCGTGGTTTGGCTCTCTAAACACTACTGAAATAAAAAGAACTACCAATATTAAATATCCTGTGCAGCCTGATGTCTACAGCCTTCCAGGGGAAAACACAGGAGATGGGGGAGACAGCGGGCAAAGGCACCTCAATAAAGTCACTTCTTTGAGGAGAATGGAAACACCGTGTGTTAAGAACATTATCCTCTTTTAAATGAAGTGTGTATAGTGCAGTTTATTTATATGTTGATGTATGCCGTTAATTCCAAGTTAACTAAAAACTGTTAGCAGTACTGTCCACCCTGAGCACTGAAAAATCATGAGTCAGACCCTCCTTGCCCCCAATATCAAGAGATGGAAAAAACCTCAAAATTTTTAAGCCAAATGACACATTTTTTATTTTTTTTCCTAGGGTTTTTAGCTTTCAGGGTACATTAGGGTCATACTTTCATGAAAGCTAGAAACTTACTATTTTATATATATGAAAACTAAGATTCTCATGTAATGACTTGACTCCAGGAGCTTAGGGTTCAAGAAAACACCAAATATTACAACACTCATGAAAAAATCATGAAAGTTGACAACACGGTAATAATGTCTTACATTTATATTAAGCCATTTTCAAACAGTGAGATCTCAGAGTGTTTTGCAAAGATTTCTATATACTGGAATGGCTTCAGCCAGCACTGAAATGCAGCTGCCTCTGGGACAGGGAGCAGCAGCTGGGTAACAGCACAAAGCAACAAAGGATAACAGTTTAAGACAGAAAGTGAAGACAGATCTTCTGTAGGTGTAAATCGTCATAGCTACAGTTTATACCAGTGGAGTATCAGCCCACAGGTATCTAATTGTAAAAGGAGGGGGAATTTAGTTAGGCAAGATGCAATTATCCAAATTGGGGTTTGGTTAGTAACACTGCAGGTTCATGAGCTGAGAGTATGGAAGCTGGGAGTCCAGGATGCTAAGGAGCCAGGAGCCTGGGCTGCTGGGTGACTGGGCTCCCCAGTAGCGTGGAGGAGCCTAGCACATGACCAGGCAGGTATCTGATAGAAAAACATTGTCAGAAAATTTCCGACCAGTTCTAGACATGACACACAAGCAGAGTGAACACAGTCATGGTTTGTGTCTCCCATGGTAGTGCCAATCACGTGGGGCTCGTTACAAGGATGAAAGAAGACAGAGGGAGCTAGCTGTAAGCTGTGTTCTAGTGAGCAGACACAGAACGTCTCTCCTCTGAGGGGAGCTGATTTGCAAAACCCTGCAGCGTGCAGAAGGGAAGATGGTTTATTTTATTGTGCACCATTTACTCTGTGTAAAAAGGGACCAGTTTTAGCTTTTCTCATCCAGTGGACAAGAGTTATGCTATTTAACACCTAAGGGAAAGGGACTGCTACACCCCCTGAAAAAGGGGACTAATCATTATCTATATTAGGGAACTTGTTTTATGAAGAGGAGACAAAGGCCTAAGTATTTCCCTTGTGAGGGGAAGGCACTGGTGCTGTAATCCCTCCCAGAGTCGGCACTAAAAGCACTGAGTGGTTCTGAGAAGTGGAGTTTGCTGCACCGGCCCCCGTATGGTTGCTTTTTGTGAATTATTGCCTCAGCGAGCCAGGCCGTTCCAAGCCCTGGGATCCACAGCGTGGATCATCTCATTGCATGGTCCCCATTTCACTCTCATTTGTCACTGCACAATATCCCTCCTCAAACAAATCCCCACACACAATTCATTCTCTCCACTGAGCACAAAATCAAACCCTAGGCTCCATTCGTTCCTCACCACACATCACTCTGTGCCTCCATAAACAACCCCTTCTAAATTTTGGAATAATAGTTTTTAACCAGAGTGCCTCGGTACGATTAATATGCTTTGCTGCTTTCTTTTGAATGATCCCATAATAACCCACATCCTAAATGGGAGGCCACTGCCTACTGCTCTTCACTCCACATACATAACTCAGTTACATCTGTCTAGGTAAAACAAGGAAATATAAACAAGTGTCCTATTCCCCAACACGTCTCACATAGCTCATGTTGTGCTTTTTTGGCCCAAGTAATGGAACACAAAAGGTCCAAGCTTCAGCTCAGATACTCCTCATAGGCATGGTATTGAAAGGAATAGTAAAGATCCTGATTCACCTACGTGGGGGGCCTTTAGCATTAACAGGATACACTGATCAGAAACTGATGGATCCTAAAAATTAAGTGACAGCCACCATCTTGGCTAACACCAGAGACTGACTTGGACATTGAATGTACCACTTGAACTAAACAGCCAGGCTCTCAAAGTGAGAGCTGTGACAGATCCTTATCCTCTATGGCACATCTGAGTGAGATGCACAACACACATGGACCAGAAGGTTAGCTAGGAACAGAACATCCACCTGCTCCCTTCCCTTGCTCCTCCTGGCTTCATTACACTAGTGCTCAGCTTTTGTCCGCCACCCCACCCCTCACATCTTGGGTCTCACCTTCCTAACCCCACCGGCTACTTCCTATCCCCTAGCTCGTCCCAGCTACCTCTCACCACGTCTCAGCTCCTGGCTTCCCCTGACTTCCTGGCTTCTTCTCCAGGCCTCAGGCTTCCTACACAGCTGTTCCTTGGATTCCCCCTCAACCCCTAATAGCTGGCCAACTACAATGGTGAATGGCTAGCCAACTACAAAAGCAGTTTCTCTTCCCTTGGTGTTCACACCTCATCTGCTAGAAGAGGGCCTCATCCTCCCTGACTGAACTAACCTCGTTAGCCCCAGCCTGATTCTTGCTTGCCTCTGGAAATTTCCACTACATGCATCCGATGAAGTGAGTATTCACCCACGAAAGCTCATGCTCCAATACGTCTGTTAGTCTATAAGGTGCCACAGAACTCTTTGCTGCCTCAACCCCTAGTTGCCTCACCATGTTCATTAATGAAAATATTAGTGAAGCACTTTTACACTTCAAGCAGTCATGGCTGATCAACAACAACTAACTTTTGGGCTCATATTTCAAAAGGGACTTCATTTCCTAAAGAAGTGTCCTGTATCCACATTCAGGTCCAAAGAGGACTCCTCATTCAGTTGCCCTCCACTTGCCTTTTAAACATAAACTATTAAACGACCATTTTAATCACATATTGTACCAAGGACCAGCAGCTCTGGACTAAAGCTCTGTTATTACAGTATCCTCCGATCACTGGGTATCAATAGGCAGCAAGTTTAGATGCACTGAAGTGTACATTAGCCATTGATTAAGTATCTATAGCACTCTTACTTGAACTTTTATGTTTTAGCTGACTATGGAGTTTTCACAACAAAGCACCAAACGGAGATGGTCTCGGATTTCAACAATGCCCAACTGCCAGATACATTTTTAATAAACCAAAAAGGCATTTTTTGAAACGACCTTTTACCAGATCCATCTGGGCAAAGCAAGCAGGATTTCCAAAGGCAGGCTCTGAGTCTTGTCACAGGAGGACACGAAAGATGGCTAAGGGATGCAGTGCATTTTCTAATGCTTTAAAGAATGCCCAGTGCAGAGCCATCACAGGCAAAAAGAAGCTGAAGCAGAGGAGAATCGTATCCCAGGTACCTGACAACTCTGAACTAAAGCTCAGAGAAACCATAGGAGCAGAAGCCAGACTCTCCACTATTTAAGTCAATATAGCAGTCATGACTATTGGTGGATTGACAGCCCTGGAGAACAAAGTCCTCTCATAGAACAACAGGCTGCAGCAGTGCATGCTTCACCTCACGCTACTCCTATCAACAGGCCTCATTCCTGACCTGGAAAGAATCCACATCTAGGCATGAAAAGGTTGGTCACCTTTCAGTGCTTGGCCTCCATCTTGATCCTGCCATTGAGGGGCTCAGTCCTACAGACTGTTGAAAGTAATGGGACTATGTGATAGAGAAAGAAAATACGAGATAGGAAATGTTTGCAGGATCAGGCCCAAATACACTAATTAGTGCCACCAGCTTTAACAGCTTTCAGCCTACAACCATCCTGCACCGAATTTCAACAGTTGCCCTAGAAGTGACTAGTAACAGGATACAGAAGCTATCTCCTGAGTTAACTAGTCCTTCATCTTGCCTTTTCTTAAACACCTATGAAATGAGGTAAGGAAGATAAGTGCTTCCTGCCTTACATAGGTTTTAAAGGCAGCAGATCCCAGGAGGGGGAGAGAGAATATTTATACAGAAATGACTGCAAATTCTTAACAGAGCAGGCTAATATGACTATCAGAAACTACAGAGATAACAGGTTTCAGAGTGGTACCAGTGTTAGTCTGTTATCAGCAAAAACAAACGTGGAGTCCTTGTGGCACCTTAGAGACTAACAAATTTATTTGGGCATAGGCTTTTGTGGGCTAGAAACCACTTCATCGGATACATGGAGTGGAAAATACAGGAACAGGAATAAATACATGAAAAGATGTGAGTTGCCTTACAAAGTGTGAGGTCAGTCTAACGAGACAAATCAATTAACAGCAGGATACCAAGGGCAGAAAAATCACTTTTGAACTGGTAATGAGAGTGGCCCACACACACTTACACACACTTACTGATTACCTGACAGACAGACACGGGATATTAATAGCTGCTATTCAGTTATAAGAAAGATTGTCTTCTATCTCATTTTCAGTTTCAACCTGCAAGGCAGACCCAAAACAACATCTACATTAAAAAACGTCTGTTATTCAGACATGGATATTAGCATATCACTGCTATGGCGATGCAAGCTGTGATGTACACTCTGGGGCCACACAAATAACAAGATTGAAATAAACAGCCAATCAAAGTGATAGGGATGGATTTGATCATAAGAAAAGAGGAAGGCACTGTAGTTAAAATGACATATGATGGTCTAAAATTACAAGGCTTGATTCACTGCTGTGTTATCTCAGTTTTGAGCATGTAACTTCATTGATTTCAACAGTTAAACCAACACAAAAGTGGAACAACACAAGGGTGAATCAGACCCAGAGAGCTGCCCTTTAACAAATACTTTTTCCATTAGATAATTTTTAGAGTGCCAATGAAAATTATCTCCAAGGTACAGAGTCAACGCTCAAAACAAATTGCTCTCTTAGTTGAGAAACAAAAGTGGGGTGTTCTTGAATACACCGTTGATATTAGTGGGAATCATGAAGCTAAATCTCCATGCAGGATTCTGAATAGGTATGCAACTGTGTATGTATTTTTCACTGTCCACTTGCTTTTGCACAAAGAATTTATTCTTATCTGGTTGAATTGGCATCTACCTTCTCAATATAAACCTCTAGTATAAAATTAAAAGCCAAGAAAATGCATCCAGAATGACTAAAGGCCTGCTCCTGCAACCCTTACTCACAAGAGTATTGCTATTAAAGCCAGACTCTCATAGGTAAGGGTTATTTGTGTGATTAAAAGGTTGCAGGACTGGGCCCCAAATTTGAAGAATCAGAACATTATCTAAGCCACAAACCTTTTGTGCCTCTATACATTCTGCATTCATACAGTGCTGAAATGCAAAAGAGAGAGGGCCTGATATTTAAAGGATTCTATCAATATGCATTGGATCAGGCCCTAAAAAACATATTAAATACATTAAATATTCCCTCTTCTAAACACTCAGCCATAAAAGTTTAATGATAACGAATCCACAAAAATGAAACTCATGATGGTTGTGAAAAGACAGAATTTTCAGTGGCTATTGTTCACAAGTGATTTCACTACAACATGATATATTAAACAGATTCTTCTCTGTCTTTGTAACCTTTGAAACCAAGGTCAACATTGGCATATCTAAGGAGTCAGTGATATACTTCTAGTGTTAACAGTTTTTTCTAGAAAATGAATGTAATTATTTACCCATGCTGAATCTCTATTGGCAGGAGATCAACAACGGCTGATAGGATTACTGGTTTCAGTGATAGGAAGGAGCTCAAGAACTGAACTCTCTTGAGGGGTGATACAATGAACCTGTTAACTGCTTTCACTGATGTAGCTGCATGACAATTATACATGTATTGAGGGGGTGCAATACCAGATAAGTGGCCAGATCCATACCTGGTGTAAATCAGCATAGCTCTGTTGACATCAATGGAGCTACACCAAATTATACCACCTGATGATCTGGCCCAATGAAATCCAGGGCTGGAAACCTGGGCAGGCCATATCTTAAAGGGAATAATAATAGTTTCCATGCACATTGGGTAAAATCCTGGCCCTATAGAAGTCAGTGCAAGTTTTGCCACTGAATTCAGTAGGGTCCAGATACCAACCAGAGCGCCTTCTATCAAGGATTGCAAGGCGTTAAACAATAATAAGTTAAACCTCATAACTCCTCTAGGAGGAACTGTAAGCATCATTTATACAGACAGAGAAACAGAGAGGTAAAGGAATTTCCCCATCACGCTAATCAGGAGCAGAGATGGGTCTAGAAGCAAGGAGTTCTGACTCCTAGTTCCCTCCTCTAGGCATTTGTGCATGCTCCCCAGCTTGGAAAGAAACGCTCAGCTATGTTCTTCTATGTTTTCTCTGCTACCTCATTTCACTTTCATCCAAAGCAGATGACATTGACATTTTTTAACCTTTAGGAACTAGACTCTCAGCAGCAACAACAACAACAAAATAGCTCCAAGACAAAAACTAAAAACTTTGGCTTCTTCTTCTTAAGTGAGCTAAACCTAATCCACTTACATTTTTTGTTTTTCATACTTGGGGTTCTTCTATAACCAGAGGCACCAATTCCGTGGGTGCTCCAGGGCTGGAGCATGCACAGGGAAAAAATGGTGGGTGCTCAGGACCTACCGGCAGCCCCTCATCATCTCCTCCCCCTCCTCCTAGTGCCTCCCGCCCGATGGCGGCCCCACTGATCAGCCCCTCCCACTGCCTCCCTGCACACTGTGGATCAGCTGTTCAGCGGCATGCAGGAAGCACTGGGGAAGAGGGGGAGGAGTGAGGGCGGGGTGTGCTCTGGGGAGGGGGTGGAATGGGGTGGGAAGAGGCAGCGCGGGGTTGGGAAGAGAAGGATGGGGGCAGAAAAAGGTGGGGCAGGGCTTGGGGAAAGTGGTGGAGTAGGAGCCAGGCCTGAGGCAGAGTGGGGGGTCGAGCACCCCCCGGGAAAGGACAAAGTCGGGTGCCTGTGTCTGCAACAATCCAAAGACAAAAAATATCCTTGGGCTGGATGAAGCAAAGTAATGTCTTTCCAGATACGAACATGTAGGAAGAAAATAGTTTTCCCCTCTTTCCCAAAGACCGTAACCTACTGGAAGCTGACCATTCATTATTGTAAAAGTTACCAAACAGGCTTCTCAGATATGCCAACATATATTTGGGAGCACATATATTGGTGCACAGCTTCTTGCATGTGCAAAATAATTGTTACAGGACAGATTCTGAGCTGGTGTAAATCAGTGTATCTCCAATTTAAGGCAAGGAAGCTACAGTGATGTATGCCAGCTGAAGATCTGGCCCTACAAGTCTAACTACTCATTTGAAGGTACAAGTACCCTTTTTTGCAAATGTAGACAGAGGCATCCACAAATACTTTGGCCACATTTTTAGAAGCCCACTAAAAAATTAGCCCTACACTTTCTCCTAAGTAGCTGGTATCCTGGAAAAGGCGAGTATTTGAAGCATTTAACCATGTTTGTTAAAATCTCTGCCTCCCTCACAATGTAGCAAGAGTGGAGAAGTAGACATGCTGCGCATGGTGATATTGACAGAAGTAAATGCTCCAGATTCCTGCAACTGCTGCAGAAATAAAGATCTTGTCATTTTCACTTTATTCTCAGGAAGTGCAGACATGTCAATTTCACTGTGTGCAGTGCTATTGTAGCCATCTTAGTCCCAGGATATTAGAGAGACAAGGTGGGTGAGGTAATATCTTTCATTGGACCAGCTTTTGTTGGTGAGAGAAACACGCTTTCGAGCTGCACAGAGCTCTTCTTCGGGTCTGGGAAATGCCCTCAGAGTGTCACAGCTAAAGACAATTTGGAACAGATTGTTCAGCCATTGTTTAACAGGCCACTTGCCTTCAACTTGAGTGATCCCTTGAAGTAAGTGTTAACTACTTATGATAAACAATCTGTTCCACCTTGTATTTAGCAGTGAGTTATGTCTACACAGAAACTTCAAAGCACTGCCAAGGAAACACTCCCGTGGCAGCGCTTTGAAGCCCGAGTATGGTCATGCGCAAGTGCTGGGAGAGAGCTCTCCCAGCGCTCCTGGTAATCCACCTCCACGAGGGGATTAGCTCCCAGCGCTTGGAGCCTGTCTACAGTAGCACTTTAAAGTGCTCAGACTTGCTGTGCTCAGCGGGGTGATTTTTCACCCTCCTAACTTGCTGGCTCAGAGGGCTATAAAACCTAAGTGTAGACAAGCCCAATGACACTTTGAGTACACTTCCCAGACCTGAAGAAGAGATCTGAGTAAGTACAAAAGCTTGTCTCTCTTTCACCAACAGAAGTTGGTCCAATAAAAGATATTACCTCACCCCCCTTGTCTCTCTAATTTCAATATGAGCAGCTGCTCTAGCACTCTTTCATTCATTAGATGGTGACATTGAGACAGAGGCAAAAGGTAAGCACAATGGAACTCCCAGATATAGTTTATATTAAGTCAGAGAGGAGTTTTTTTCAAAATGGCTTTTCTGCAGAAGGAAGGATAGCAATGGGATTTTTTCAGGCAGGATCGGGCACATAGGAAGGAAAAAACAGCTTTCCCTTTATCTACGGAAATCCAAGAAAACATTTCCTCACATTTTATTAAACACTTCAGACAAGATGAGACTATGAAGACAGACAATAAGGAAAAGACATGAGACTGGTAAAAAAATATGAGAAAATTAAAAAAAATACAGAAGTTATACTGAAACCCTAAAAACACTAGTTATAATCCTTAAGAAGTGGGCAGCCACTTTCCTGCTAAATAGCCACTAGAAATAACGGTGCACATTTCTGCCATATACAGTTTTCAGGCTGGAGGGTCTTTGATTCCTAAGTGAGCGTCTCCTGTAGGCAGCGAATAGGACTGCAACCATTACAATTAAATAATTAATGTGACTTACATTAAACAAAGCTATGCATAGCTGGGTGACTTAGCGTGGATCTTTCACCATAGCAATCTCCAGGCTAACCGATCTATGTCCCCAAATCTTTCTGAAGAGGTGTTTGTGAAATAAATTTCAGGTGCAATCAGGTTGGTCTTTGCACAGACAGATTTTTGTGGACTACACCCCCCCCCCCACACACACTTGTATTCACATCCAATACACTATTGTAATAATTTTTTTTGCAAAATATGCCTTGTGATGTATCATTTGAAAACGAATAAATCACTGATCATTAATATTCTTCCATGATGTATGTATGCAGTGTGCATTACGAGTTACGGATATAGCAAGAATTATGACTAAAGTATACAAACCAGGTATGTCAGGGGGGAGTTGTTAAACAGGTCTGCCCTAGACAAAGGAATGTGTTTCTTCTCTAACCAGTAGCCCGGTCATCAGGCAGAGACAATGAAAGGTACATACACATTCCAAGTAAACAGTTACCAAGCTAACAGCAAGAGAGAGAGAAGCTTGGTCTAATGTTTACTTTTCAAAGAATACATTACAAAGGTTTATTAATCTATAAAGACATGGGACTGATATGCAAGTAATAAGCAATTGAATGAACTGATTGCATACAATATTACTATATAATAAAAGTGTATAGAATGAGGTCTTTTCTGAAAGCTAATGACACACTGGTGATTAAGATAATGCTGAGATGTATGTATTAACACTATGAGAAATTATGGATACTTAATGTTATACTTTAAAGTCGGTGGCCAAACAGGGAGAAAGAAGGCAGCTATCTACCTGTCTCCAGAGAGATTAAGCAAGGTGTGACCAAAACCAACGGAATCTCCATTTACACAGAAATCAGCAATGGGATAAAAAATCCACAAGAAGAGAAGAACAGCATGATGCCATTCCGCCTCTTGAAACAAAGAGGCAGGGTGGATGAGAACATTTTTTACTGGACCAACTTTGGTTGGTGAGAGAGACAAGCTTTTGAGCCACACAGAGGTCCTCTACAGGTCTGGAAAAGAATTCTTTCAGGATGGGGCTTTCCTGAACCCCCACTGCTGGCCTTCAAACAATCCCCAAGCTCATCATCAGAAACAAGTTCCCCACTGACCAGAATGCACCAACTCAAAGCAGCATGAGACTCTGCTCGAACAACAAATGCAAAATCTGTAGACGTATTTCCAGTGCCACAATGATCAATACCACCTCCTCCTAACACACCTTTCAGGATCCATGGATCCTACACATGCCTATCACAATATGTGGTGTACCTCATCCAGTGTACTAAAGGCCTCAACAACAACTATATGGGTGAAACCAGGCAATCACTATGCTCTTGAATGAACTCACACAGGAAAATGATATAAGACAAAAACACCTTATGACCTTTGGGTGAACACTTCACAAAGCTATCACTCTATATCTGACCTATCAGTCATCATCCTCAAAGGAAACCTGCACAACACTTTCAAAAGACAAGCCTAGATGCTAAAACTTATTACTCTGCTGGACACTAAAAACCATGAACTGAACACTCATTTTACAGCTTATTACAACAATCTGTAACCCATTCCCCTCTTCTTTTTGTCCTTTGCCTGAAGAGGTGTTAATGGGCCACTCTATCTTGAATGATCCCTTCCAATGTGTGCTAACTATTTATGCTAAGCAATCTGTTCCACCTTGCATTTTGCTGTGGTGCTGGAAGACCTGAAGAAGAACTCTTTGTGGCATGAAAGCTTGCCTCTCTTATCAAACAGAAGTTGGTGCAATAAAATACTTTACCTCACCCACCTTGTCTCTCTAATACCACTGGATCCAACATGGCTACAACTACAGTGCATACAACATCTTTTCTTACAAGCTGAGAAAGGGTGTGTGTGTTGAAGTCTCTGGGAACTGAATATAGGAGAGAAACCTGCTTAGGCACAGATCTTTCCCCTCGGAAGAGAAGGGAAGCCAGCATCTTCTGTGGAAGGTTCTGACTGAGGGAAAGTCAATCACAGCTTACAAGAAGAATGACTGGTGACAGAAACCATCTTGACCAAAGTTTGTACCTTACTAGTTTAAGTTTTAGATTTTAGATATGTGTTTTCACTTTTATTTCCTTGTAATCCTTTCTAACTTTATTCCTTTTACTTGGCATCACTTAGCTTATGTCCCACAGCTAATAAATTTGTTTTATTTTTACTATAAACCAGCTCTGTGCTGTGTTTGAATGGAAGGGTATATTAATCCCAGTTAAGTTAATAAGCTGTAATGGGCTGTATGCTGCAGAACACAGAGTTTCGGGGAAATTCAGGATTGGCAGTGTGTTGGGGTCACCTTACTGGTTGTAGCCAAGGCTAGTGAAAGCCAGAGTGGGGTTGTGGGACTGTAAACAGGCTGCTGGAGTCTGAGCTGCTGAACCAGGTCTGTCTAAGCACCCAGATATGCAGGGTATGACCTGCATATTGATAGGCAGTCTGTGAGTGTCCAGGCTGGGAGCTACAGCAGCAAAACATTGTGAGGAACGCAGGGTTACAGGATAAGAGAGTGACACAATCCCTTACTGATCTGGATTGCATCCCCAGACCCTGACAGAGGGTAAAGTTCAATTCTTTATAGGCTCCTCCTTAAGTTCAGGCTGATTCATACTTATTATGCCTGTCTGCCATGGCTAATGAATTGAAGTATTTTGACTTTGAACTCTCAAGTCTTTCACCCACTCTGGGCTCCAAGATATTCTCATTCCACACTAATTAAAGAAAATACATCTTGTATTTGAGTTTGGGTAGGAGTCCAAGAGAAGGGATGACTGCAGAGTTCTGAGGGACAAGTCCTCCCTCGGTTTGTTTAGACTCTTTTGAAGAGATATCCAAAGCAGGTCTTTGGAAGTGCTGCAAATGCAAACTTGATTGCTGTCAAGCACTTGTGAAGATTTCAAACTCATGCCTTCCACACCCACACTTCCCCTTTAAAACATTAATGACTATTTTATATGGATGGATTTCAGCCTTCAAAAGCATTCTGCTACTTCATCCTCCATGAATAACTAAATCTATCCCACTGATTTTCTTGCCCTTTGAAGTTTGTCTGAAAAGATTAACTGGAGATCTCTCTTTGTCCACCTAGATTTAAAATATTTGCCATTTTGATAATTACACAGGTTTCTTTACGATTCCCACTAACAACCCACCCCTGTGCGCAATGAAGAGGCATCCTCCACAATGTAAACCAATCCTGATCTGTGTGGCTTATTAACACACTATAATGTGTTAACGCTTTTTTCATTTCTTTTATTCACACCTCTTCCACTCCTTATGCTTGGTTTCAGTGAGATTTAGAATAAAACTTTTCAGACGCATGCGAATGATTTAGAAAAAACTAAGTCCCAGTTTCAAAGCTGACTTAGGCACTTCGGCCCAGATACACAAAGGCACTTAGGTGCATAGAGCCAACTGAAATCAAAGGGAGATAGGTGCCTAAATATCTTTGTGAATCTGGGACTTGGGACTTTACGTCACAATGAGGCTTAGGTTCCGACGTACCTATACCATTAACCTAAGTCAATTTGGAAAAATGGGACTTAGGCACTTTCGAAAATTTTATCCTAGACCAACATAAGGAAGGCAGAGAAACTGGGTCATGGAAGAGAAGGACAGAGAGGAAGAAGGAGTTCGGAGAATCCCAGTTCTCCGAGGGGATGTACACATACCAAATGCCCCTATTAAACTGGGACAGTTCTTATTTCTATAGCAAAGTATTTACCAATTTTCCCCACTAAATCCCTCTCAAAAACTATCTCCCCTACGCCAATGTATTTCAATAGCATTCGAGTAGAAGGCATGGACTATATCTGGCTGGAAAACAGTCTTTCCCTCCCACAAAAAATGCACAAACTTTCATGGGAAAGACTGGAAAAAAGTCTATTTTGGGAAAACTGAAATAGAATTTTTCGGTTTGGTCCCCAGGCTGCCCAACTTCCTGGGTAGTTGTGCAACCCAGATACCAGTTGCCCAGTGAGCTAGGGAGTCAGGCAGCCCAGAGTGCTTGGCTGCCCAGGAAATTGGAAGCCTGGAGAGCCATCCACCTGGAGAATCAGGGAGCTAGCTGCCCGATTCCCCAGGCAATCATCCTAACTCCCAAAGGGGCCCAAGCGACTTGCTAGGTGGGCTGCCACAGAGCCCAGGAGCCTGGCAGCTCCCAGGCCCTGTGGCAGCCTGCCTGGTTTCCATCAAAAGTTTAATGAAAATTGACACATTTCTTCAGAACATTTTGATTTTGACAAACTAGCATTTTCCAACAACGAAATGTTGCATCCAAAAATTTCCAACCAGCTCTAGTGTGGACGCTTTCTCCTGAGTGTCCCTTTTAAACATCAGCGTGTCTGGGGAATGGGAAAAAGACGGTTACTCATCTTTGTAACTGTTGTTCTTTGCGATGTGTTGCACATGTCCATTCCAGTTAGATGTGCGCGCCACGCATGCACGCTCTTTGGAAGATTTTTACCCTAGCAACCCTGGTGGGTCAGCTGGGTCACCCGCTGGAGTGGCGCCGCTATGGCGCCGGATATATACCCCTGCCAACCCAACCGCCCCCAGTTCCTTCTTGCCGGATACTCCGACAGTGGGGAAGGAGGGTGGGTTTGGAATGGATATGAGCAACAGTTACAGAGGTGAGTAACCGTCTTTTCTTCTTCGAGTGATTGCTCATATCCATTCCAGTTAGGTGATTCCCAAGCCTTATCTAGGCGATGGGGTTGGAGTGAGATGTCGCAGAGTGTAAAACTGCGGAGCCAAAGGCTGCGTCATCCCTAGTCTGCTGAACAAGGGCATAGTGAGAGGCGAAGGTATGGACCGAGGACCAGGTAGCTTCGCTACAAATCTCATGAACGTGAGCAAGAAAAGCAGCAGATGAGGCCTGAGCCCTGGCAGAGTGAGCAGTGACGTGGCTCAATGGAACATGAGCAAAGTTGTAACAGGTGCGGATGCATGACATCACCCAGGAGAAAATCCTCTGCAAGGAGACGGGTAGGCCCTTGATATGCTCAGCCACTGCAACAAAGAGTTGGGGGGATCTGCGAAATGGTTTTGTTCGCTTGATATAAAAAGCGAGCGCTCTATGGACATCCAGGGAGTGTAGCTGCTGCTTCCTGCGAGACGCATGTGGCTTTGGGAAGAAGACAGGTAGGAAGATCTCCTGGTTAAGATGGAAGGCCGATACCACTTTGGGGAGAAAGGTCAGATGTGGTCGCAACTGCACCTTGTCCCTGTGGAACACAGTATATGGGGGGTCTACCGTGAGGGCCCAAAGTTCGGAGACTCGTCTTGCCGATGTGATGGCCACCAGGAAAGCGGTTTTCCATGAGAGGCAGAGAAGGAAGCAAGTTGCTAACGGCTCGAATGGGGCGGACATGAGTCTGGCAAGAACCAGGTTAAGGTCCCAGGTTGGGGCAGGGCGATGCACCTGGGGTAGAGGCACTCCAGTCCGTTAAGGAATCTAGACACCATCGGGTGTGAGAATACCGAGCAACCATTCTCCCCTGGGTGGAAGGTAGAGATGGCCGCCAAATGGACCCTCAAAGATGATACCGCTAGGCCCTGTTGTTTGAGAGACCAAAGGTAATCCAAGATGGTGGGGATGGAGACCTCGGCGGGAAGGAAGTTCCGCTCCACGCACCAACACGTGAAATGCTTCCACTTGGCCAAATATGTCGCTCTAGTGGACGGCTTCCTGCTACCCAGGAGCACTTGTTGCACTGGGGCAGAGCAACGTAGCTCAGACTGGGTCAGCCACTCAGGAGCCATGCCGTGAGGTGGAGGGACTGAAGGTCTGGGTGACGCAGTTTGCCGTGGTCCTGAGTTATCAGGTCCAGGTGAAGAGGCAGGGGAACAGGGTCGGCTACGGACAGGTCTAGCAACATGGTGTACCAGTGTTGCTGAGGCCACACTGGAGCTATCATGATCAAGTGGGCTTTGTCCCTGTGTATTTTCAGTAGGACTCTGTGGACAAGCGGAAATGGTGGAAAGGCGTATAGCAGGTGCATCGTCCACGGTATAAGGAAGGCATCCGCTACTGAACCTGGTGAGACGCCTTGAAAGGAGCAGAACATCTGGCATTTCCTGTTCTCGCAGGACGCGAAGACGTCTAAATGGGGAAACCCCCACCTCCGGAAGACCGAAAGAATAACATCCGGGCGAAGCGACCACTCAAGGGAAAGGAAGGATCTGCTGAGGCGATCCGCCAGCATGTTCCGAACTCCGGGGAGAAAGGATGTGATGAGTTGTATAGAGTGGGCTATGCAAAAGTCCCAGAGTTGTAAGGCCTCTTGACACAGGGGCGAGGACCTCGTGCCGCCCTGCTTGTTTATATAATGCATGGCCGTTGTGTTGTCGGTGAATATTGACACACAACGGCCCTGCAAGTGCTGTTGGAACATCTAGAAAGCGAGGCGGACCGCTCTCAGCTCCCGGACGTTGATGTGCAGGATCAGCTCTTGAGATGACCAAAGGTCCTGGGTGCGTAGATGCCAGAGGTGAGCTCCCCAACCAAGGGATGATGTGTCCGTTGTCAGGGACACTGAGGGCTGGGGCGGATGGAACAGGAACCTTGCACACACCATGGAGGGGTCCAGCCACCACTCTAAGGAGTCTGGGATGGTCGGGGGAATGGAGACGACCATGTCCATAGCATCCCTGGCTGGTCGGTATCGTGAGTTGACCAATGATTGGAGGGGCCGGAAGCGCAATTTGGCGTATTTCGTCACGAATGTACAGGTCACCATGTGGCCCAGGAGAGCGAGGCAAGTGCGTACCAAAGTCAATGGAGCCGCTCGCAGACTCTGGATGATGGCCACCATAGTCTGGAACTGTGGCAGCGGTAGACAGGCTCTGGCAAGATTGGAGTCCAGGGTGGCACCAATAAATTCTATCCTCTGAGTGGGGATCAGAGTCGATTTTTCCGCATTGATCATTAAGCCTAGATGTAGGAAAAGGTCCTTGACAATGCAGACGTGACGGACAACTCGCGCCTCGGAGTTCCCTCGGATGAGCCAGTCGTCTAGATATGGAAACACGTGTATCCAACTGCAGCGGAGGTGGGCAGCGACTACAGCCATACATTTCGTGAATACTCTTGGGGCTGTAGAGAGAGGCCGAACGGGAGGACTGCGAACTGAAAATGTTGGCGGTTGACTACGAATCAGAGGAATCTCCTGTGAGGTGGGAAGAAAGCTATGTGGAAGTAGGCATCTTTCATGTCGAGGGCGGCATACCAGTCTCTGGGATCCAGGGATGGGATGATGGTCCCCAGGGATACCATACAGAACTTCAACTTTATCATGTATCTGTTGAGTTCCCGCAGATCGAGGATAGGTCTGAGACCTCCCTTTGCCTTGGGGATTAGGAAGCAGCGGGAGTAAAACTCCTTGCCCCATTCGTGTTCCAGTACCTCCTCAATGGCTCCTTTGGCGAGGAGCGTTTGCACCTCCCGGACGAGTTGCTCGCGAGAAGGGTCCCTGAAGAGGGACGAGGGAGGGGTGGAAAGGGGGGCTTGAAATAAATTGGAGGTGGTATCCAAATTCCAACGTGCATAAGACCCAGCAATCTGATGTTAGCTGGGACCACGCAGGGAGGAAAAAGGAAAGACTGCTGGAGAAAGGAGGGGACGGATCCTTTAAAAAAAACTGGTACAATGCCCTCGGGCACACCTTCAAAAGGAAGGTTTTGGCCCTGAGGAAGGCTTAGAGGAACCTTGGTTTTGGCCCCCTTGGTTGCCCGATTGCCTTCGGCGACCGGTCCTGCCTCGCCGTCTGGAGAAGTCTTGCCTCTGCCTGGGTTGAGGGTAAGGGCAGTGCAGTTGGGGCCAGAAGGGCCTGCGCTGAGTCACTGGCGTGTGCATGCCTAACGAGCGCATGATGACCCTGTTGTCTTTTAGGCTCTGCAGCCTAGGGTCAGTTTTATCAGAGAACAGCCCTTGGCCTCAAAGGGAAGGTCCTGAATTGTGTGTTGGAGCTCCGGGGGAAGGCCGGAGACCTGCAGCCACGAGATACGCTGCATAGTCACTCCAGAGGCTGAAGTCCTGGCAGCTGAGTCCGCGGCATCCAGGGAAGCCTGGAGGGAAGTTCTTGCCACCTTCTTTCCTTCATCGAGGATCGCCGAAAACTCCTGTCGTGGGTCCTGTGGAAGCAACTCCTTAAATTTGTCCACTGCCACCCAGGTATTATAATTATAGCGGCTAAGGAGGGCTTGCTGATTGGCCATGCTGAGTTGGAGTGCGTCTGCAGAATAGACTTTGCACCCTAGCAAGTCCATGCGTCTCGCGTCTTTTGATTTAGGGGCTGGAACCTGCTGGCCATGGCGCTCCCTCTCGTTAACCGACTGTACAACGAGGGAGCAAGGAGGAGGGTGGACATAGAGATATTCATAGCCTTTGGAGGGCACCATGTATTTATGCTCTACACCTCACGCAGCAGGTGCGGCAGAGGCCGGAGACTGCCAGATCGTGGTGGCATTGGCCTGTATCGTCCGAACGAAGGGAAGAGCCACTCTAGTGGGGGCATCTGATGACAAAATGTCCACCATTGGGTCCTGTACCTCCAGGACCTCCTTGGCCTGCAAGTTCATATTTTGTGTAACACGCCTGAGGAGGTCCTGATGGGCCCTGAGGTCGATTGGTGGAGGGCCAACAGACGAAGTTCCAGCTACAGCCTCGTCAGGGGAGGATGAAGATGACAGCCCTGGAACAAACAGGTCTGACGAGGGCTCCTCCTGGTGGATGGTCTCTGTCTCTGTCATAAACAGATAGCTAAGGGTTAATGTCTCTTTCACCTGGAAAGGGTTAACAAACAACACCTGACCAGAGGACCAATCAGGAGACAAGATACTTTTAAATTTGGGTGGAGGGAAGATTTTTTTCGTTTGTGGTTTCTTTGTCCGTTGTTGTGTTCTCTCTCAGGGGGGGGTCTGAGAGGACCAGACATTACTAACAGGCTCGCTAAGTTTCTGTTCAAATAGGTAGCTTTTGATTGTTTTACTCTATTTGCAATTGTGGATCTGGCTGGTTAATTTATAGTGTAGTTGCTGGGAATATTTTGATTTGTTTGGTACTGGGGGAAGTTTCTTTGGTGTCTGTAAGCTATAGGTCCCTGTATATTTACATCTTGAAGTTGCATAGTAATTCTTTACTTTTTCCTCTTTTATTAAAAAGATTTTCTTTTAGAGAACCTGAACTTTTTTCCCCTTGTTTCCCTGTGTTATCCCAGGGGGATTGGGATAACTCACCTAGACTGGTGGGGGGACGGGGGGGGAGGTGGAATCTCTCTCTTTCCTTGAATCTGTTTGCCTCTTTGTGGGAGGAAGGGACTGCTTCTCCGATTTGTGATTTAAAGAGGTGGTTCAGTACGTTCAGGATAGCCCAGAAGGGAAGTCTGGGAGGGGGAAAGAAGAAGGAATGGTTTATTTCTCCTTGTTTAAAACCCCAAGGGATTTGGGTCTTGGGGCCCCAGGGAAGGTTGGGGAGGTCAGAGTGCCCAAAACACTATATTTTTGGGGTCGGTGTGGCTATCAGATCTAGCTGTAATTAAGCTTAGAGAATTCTGTGCTATGTATCACTTTCTGAACTTAAGGTCAATCTGCGATGGAATGGCTTATGACAGTTCCGTGGGAGCTGGGAGTCCTGAGGCTGGGTCAACCCTTCCTCCAAAGGAGGAGGAGGAGGGCGGGTGATCGTGGCTTCCGGCACCCGGTGTTTCGAGGTGGCCAAGCGCGATGGACCTGGGTGAGAGCCTTGGGCCTGATGATACGCCCAAGGCATCCAGAAACCCCACTGCTGCGGCCCATGATCTTGAGGCTGGGACTCATGGAATAATGCAGCAGGCACGTCGGTGTCTGGGGCGTATGCACTATCCACCTGAGAAGACACGGACAGATGTCGGGACGCCCAGGGAGGAGCCAAGTGAGCCTGGTACGAGTCCTTCGCTCTCGCTGCTGGAGATCTCCTTGGTGTCAGGGATCGGTACAGGGAGTCATATCGGTGCCGAGAGCGAGACTGGGGCCTACAACCAGCACGGTGCCGGGAGGTCGACCTGGATCTTGAAGGCCTGCGACGGGACCGGCTGCGAGAGTCTCAGTGCCGGGAGCAGTGCCTAGAGCCGGAGCGGTACCGGGAGTACCGGGCATGACGAGAAGTGGATCTGTGCCGCGAGTACGACGGGTACCGCCTAGGTGAGCGGTGCCGAGACTACGAGCAGCTTCTAGACCGGGACCGTCCATGAGACCGCGAGCGGCGCCGGGACCTGGATCGAGATTGGTGCCAGCTTGCTGATTCCAGTGAAGGAGGTCTCATTGTGGCTGGCTTGCCTCTGGAATGTATTACCCGTTGAGACAGGGCAGACTCAGTCATCGCTATATGGTCCCCGGCTGAGGAGAATGTCTCCGGTGTGGAGGGGACCGTAAGCTCAACGACAGGCCTTGGCGGGGAGCTCTCAAGGATCGGACTCAACGGCCCTCTTGGGACCAGAGTCGATGGTACCACAGTCATCGGTGCCGCAGCAGGAGTAGGTGCCGGGTGGTCCGAACGAGGGTGAGTCTGCATGGAAGGTATGGAGGCAGCGGAGGGCCTCCGATCAGGTCCCTGTGCCGGAGAAGGCCGGTGCCGAGGTGTCTTGGCGGAGCCGGCGCAGTCCGGTGCCGGAGGAGCGCTGTCCGCACTCGGTGCCGAGGACGGAGGGTTCAGAGCTGCCTCCATAAGGAGAGTCTTCAAGCGAAAGTCCCTCTCCTTCTTTGTCCGTGGCTTAAAAGCCTTACAAATGCAGCACTTATCTGAGATGTGCAATTCCCCGAGGCACTTTAGGCAAGAGTCGTGGGGATCGCTCATGGGCATCGGCTTTTTACATGCCGAGCACAGTTTGAACCCTGGTGAACCGGGCATGGGCCCTGGCACCGGGTGCAGGGAAGGGCTAATGCCCAAACCCCGCTAAACTATATACACTAACTGTCTAAGAACTATCAAACTAATTACACTATATACAACAAGATATCGAATAAACAAGGAGAAGCTAGGGAAGTGGAGGACAGCTAAGCCACGCTCCACTGTTCCAACGACCAACATGGGCAGCAAGAAGGAACTGAGGAGTGGTTAGGTCGACAGGGGTACATATCCGGCGCCATAGCGGTGCCACTCCAGGGGGCGATCCAGCCGACCCACCGGGGTTGCTAGGGTAAAAATCTTCCGACGAGCGTGCACACACGGCGTGCACATCTAACTGGAATGGATATGAGCAATCACTCGAAGAAGAACAGTTTTCTATCTTCATCTATGAATCCTAGAGCTTATCTGCCTTAGAAAGTAAAGACAACCAAATTAATTTACAACCAAATTACATGTAATCCCCAAAATGTAAATATTATATGTAATAAGGGTACATATGGATGAGTGGTGATAAGAGATTGATCTTTGTTTCCTGGCTGTAGTCACCTGACAGGAATGAAGATTACAAAAGGTAACCCCCCCTGTCATATAGCAAGGGTCAGAAGTTACTGCTACACTGCACATCTTGGGCCAGATCTTCAGCTGGTATAAATCAGTGTAGCTCCACTGAAATCAACAGAGTGACACCAATTTACACAAGCTGAGAATATGGCTTTACAAAACGACGTAACATTTTGTTCAAAGTTGGCTGATTTTCCTATTGATTTCTGCACCGTATGAAAAGACTGCCTCCAAGGAGCAACTTTTCTGCCATTTTTCATGTAAACTACAAGGTTACCATAAATATAGCTCATTCTATTATTTTTGAGACAAAACTACTGGTCTGGATCCTATGCTGCTGGAAACTGGTGACTTCAGCAGAACTACAACAGCTCATACCAGCTGTGGTTTGGCCCCTTTGTGATTCAGAAATGTTGAAAAACACTGGAAATTCCCCACTGCTTATTAGAGTTTCTTGTTCTCTTGAGCTACATACTGAGAAGCCACATCAAGGGCAGACGAGTATATACAGGAGGAATGATGTGTCCATTTTTTTCTTCTAGGAGCCCATCAAGTATCCCATGGTACCAGGTTGCTATTGGATCACGAGACTACTCCTGGATCATTAGCATCATCACATTATTTATTTGTCACAAAATCAATTCTGCTATTAGTGTTGCCTTTGTTTCCCTGTACTCCCCTGTCAGTCTCTCTGTATTCACTTCTTATCTCTTGTGTTCTGCTTATATTGTAAGATCTTTGGGGAAGGGACTGTCTTTTTGTTATATTTGTACAGTGAGGTCTTGGTCCATGACAGCAAGAAGGCAGAGCTGGAGAGAAAATGAGATTCTTGAAAGATCACTCAGAACTCCAGAGTCTCGAGCTTACCCTGACTTTAAGCAACAATAGATGCCTTCCCCACATCTGACCCCTGGCTCCTAGGTAAACCCAGGAAATTAGACAGTCCTTAAGTGAAACATACCTGGAGAGTAATTAATGCACTTTGCTAAGGGTTAAGCTGATAGAGAGGGTGACTTCATCTGGTTCAAATACTGTGTTTCCCTTGCAGGTGGGCAGCTTGGTTGCAAAGATTGGTTTGCATTTTTCCAATCTTGTATCTGGATTAGGAACTAAGGAACAATTCCTCATGTGACGTGCAAAACGATCCATTTGGTAGTACTAAAAGATCTCGTTTTAAGGTTTGCTGTTAAGTGCCATAGTTAAGAGCTCTCAGTTCCAGCACAGCTCATTACGTTATGAGAAAGGTAATTCAATGTTTTGTCTTTTGTTAAACCACTCCCATCCTGTTATTGAAGAGATGGTCATTCTCAGATTGACTATCTACCATAAAAAAAGCTCTGTGGTGGCATGCCAGTTAGTCAGCTGCAACCAATTTTAAAGGTGGCTAAAAACTACTACAGGATGTTTTGCTGGAACTAAATGCTAACTAAACTGGAAACAATGGAAAAGCAGGCAGTCTCACTTCTGGTAATGATTTAATTCAAAGAACACCCACATAATCTAAGCACCATTCAGTCACATGGTTAACTGTTTACCTTTTAATTGCCTGTAATGATCAGGTAGCAGCAAGGTAATGAATTACACAGTAGTTTCACATATCACAGAGTGCTTATGCTTGCTACTTTTGCACCTAACGAGCTAAGGGCAAGAATATACAATTAGTACTGCATAAGAGTTAACCCTATACACTCACCACAGAACAAAACATTACTTACACAGAATAATATATCTAATATATCACATCTATGCCCTTTACTGATCACCATATAAGTGCAGTGGAGCTTTCTCTAGAAAAAATAAAATAAAATAAAATAATGATAATTCAACAATACAGCTTCTTTCTGAACAAAATCATCATGCCCACAGCCAGCTCTAGCTGGTTGGGCTGGATGCTGAGCACATGCAGAGGGGGCAAAAAGGGGAACATAAGAACAGCCATACTGGATGAGACCAATAATCCATCTAGCCCAGTATCCTGTCTTCTGATAGTGGCCAGTGCTAGAACCAACTTCAAAGGGAATGAGCAGAACATGGCAATCAAGTGATCCATCCCCTGGTGTCCAGTCCCAGCATCTGGCAGTCAGAGGCCTAAGGACACCCAGAGCACGGGGTTGTTGGCTAATAGCCATTGGTGGACCTATTCTCCATGAGTTTATCTAGTTCTTTTTGGAATTCAGTTATAGTTTTGGCTTTCACAACATCCCCTGGCAATGAGCTCCCCAGGTTGACGCTTCACTATGTGAAGAAGTACTTCCTTTTGTTTGTTTTAAACCTGGTGCCTATTAATTTCATTGGGTGACCCTGGTTCTTGTGCCATGTGAAAGGTAAATAACACTTCCTGATTCTCTGTCTCCACACCAGTCATGATTTCACAGACCTCTCCCTCCAGGCTTGTTGAGCAATTCAACAGAGGCTACTTCTACCAGACTACTGACTGGCCTCCATTCACACCTCTTATGTGCTCCCATTGTGGGACGGTGGACAGGAGAATCCAAATAGTGGTGGAACCTTTGTCTTCAAGCGTTACCTGTTCCATGCCAGTGGTCTCCCTGCCTGGCAACATGAGGGTAGGAAAGGCATGGGACAGATGATAGATAGGCAGATAGGATCTGCACTTCCTTCACAACCCTTTCTCCCTCAAATCCTGTCCCTATGGAATACACATAGAATAGAGTTTTATCCCTGTTATAAAATTCTATAGGGTAGTTCAAGAGACCTAGAGAGAGAATTTCATTCTTGATTAAATGCCACATAATTTTAGAGACATTTGCAGAGAACCCTATAGATTTCTATAGGAGCCTGATGGTTTCATTCCTCTGAAACTGTGTAGGATTTTCCCATAAGTTTGCCACTCTCAGTGCAGTGCAGGCAAACTATACAAATTCCACAGCTGGAGGACAACTCCTTCCCTGGCTAGGAAAGCTGGAGTCATCTAACCATAACTGCACCTCACCCCGCCATGCGAACAATTTGGGACTCATTTTATACACTGTAAACAGACTTTCATTATATCCAAGTTCACTATTTACAACTGAGTTCCACTGTAATTAGCTTATGTCACTCCTGACTCTGTGAGGCTTCAGCAGTTACAGGCATTACTGAAAAAGGCTTTTCAACCACCGCAACTAACTGCAGCCTTTGCGTTCAGCTCTCATTCCATGCAAGCGGGAGCAGTGCAGAGAGCCTCCGCCAGGCCCTGACCCACTTTTCCAGACATGCTCAAAGAAAAGGAGAGAAAGAAAATAGACAGTGATCTGAGAAAGAGTCGCCTGCAGAGAAGCACAGCTTTCAGTCAGCCTGCATTTGACACACCATCACGCGCTCAGCAGCTTTCCTGTCTGCATCTCCCCTTACGGCCTATGGCATATGTGGGAGGAAGGGGGAGATGGGAATAGAAGAGGAAAAGAACAGCACAGAAGAGACTGCAAGGGAGAGAATCAGAGAAGGAAGGAGATAAAGGGAGGAGAAAGAAGAGACAATGGCAGGAGGTGGGTGGGGTGGAGGATGCCCAACATTGGCTCCCAGAGCTCAAAGCTCAGTGCAGTAATGTCATGCGTTTTAGAATCAGTAATATTTCATAGATTCACAGACAGAAGGGATCTCTGTGATCATCTAGTCTGACCTCCTGCATAACACAGGCCATAGAACTTCCCTGATTTAATTCCTATTTGAAATAGAGCATCACTTTTAGGGAAAAAAATCCAACCTTGATGTAAAAACATAATGTTACCCATTATACACAGCAGCAATGGGAGATTGAGAGGTATTAGGAGAAAAAAAATGGTGAGCTGAGGTGAGCTGCCCCCCAGAAAAAGCTTGCTGCTGAAAGTTATCTTGTTTCATGCTAAACTGAAAAGTACTAAGCAGTGTGCTGCCTTGTTGCCCCTACTGTGTAAGGTCAGTGTCTGTTCAAGGAGATGTAAGAACTCTTTCTGCACGTAGTTGGGGCTGAAAGCAGATCTCACTCGAAATCTATGGGTTTCCTCTCAGAAATTCTAGGTGCATTTGAATTATACAATGTTAAAATAAAAAACCTACAAACAGCATGAGCCTGCATTTTCACTGCTGCAAATGTGGTGGTTGTTATTATTCATGTCAGGTGTCATGTGAATGGGGCTGCCCTAGAATGGGATGTACTTTGGTGCAATGGACTGTAAATACTGACCTCAGCCAGTATTTCAATCAATCTGTCTGTTCACCTCAAAAGAATTCAACAGTCGAGATTCCCCTCTCGGTTACAGCATTACTATCCCCTCCCCAACGCTCCAGAAGAATCTCACACTTTGCTGGCATCTCATTCATTCTTCAAACCATAACCTTTCCGTGTGATATGACCTTGGTTAGATCAGGGTTTTTCAGTGCCCCAAGTGCCTATACTATTTCTGATGCCAGTTTTGGAACACAGACCAAAATGCGACTACACAAGAAATTTCTACAGACACATTTGTACCAACTGACTCAACTGGTCAAAAAACAATTCAGTTAAACTGGAGCAAAGCCCTTGAGCAGACACTCTTATTGCAGTTTCTGAGTGGTTTATATTGATTTAGCATAAGCTGATTTTTTACCTACTTTGCACTTATCTACACACATACTTGCACTGGTTTAATTAAATCAGTTTAGTTAAACTGGTGCAAACTCCTGCATGGACACTCTTATTTTGGTTTAAGTGTGGCTTGTTTTTGGTTCAGATTAAACCTGTTCTAATGGAGTTTAGCTAATCCGAAATAAACCACTTTTATGATGTCCACACAGCCTTTTGCCCTGGTTCAACTAAATCAGACAAATGCAACTGTCTGCGTAGGTAAGCACATGAGCTAAATTGATATAAGATACTCTTCAAGTTATGTAAGAAGTGTCTACACAAGAGGAGCCTACACTGATTTAAACTGGTTTCTAAACAAGCTTCATTGAATAGAAGCTACTTTTTCATGTAAACAAGGGCCAAGTCCAATTCCCTTGAAGTAGTCACTAGGCCATACTGCTCTTCTTGCATTAAAAGAATGGGGAATACGCAGAGTTAAAATATTATGGCACAACATACTTGAAGCAGGTGCATGTGAGTCATCTGCTCGCAGAACAAAGAGCAGAGGACAATCTGTATTACTTTTTCTCTTTCCGTCCTGGTTAAGGCAAAGAACAAAGAAAACTGACTGTGTTTTGGTATGTGCTGCTTGCTAATTTTCAGTGAAGATCCAATTTAAAAAAAGAAAATAAAACCTACCCATCCTGGGGGCGAATTTCATTGGCCTGGATTTAAGCAGAGTCCGCATGAGTAGAACGGGCTTGGTTCTCTTAGAGTTTGTCACAGCAATTTTGGCTCAGGTTGAATTACCTCTGAGAAATAATCTGGGTTTTTTCATTAAAGCTTGTAGAATGGCTAATAGTAACCACAGTTGTTTCCCCACTCCAGTGCCTGGGGACATAGTACTGAACTCAGCTGTGGTAACTCCTGAAACAAGAAATTCTTCTTCTCAAAGCCTTGTGAAAACAGAGCTAAATATATACTGAGGGAAAAATGCCTCTGATGTGGTTTCCCTCCTTCAATATAAAACTACAGCTTGCAAGTGGAAAATTGCTAGCCATCCACTATCATTAAGTCACATCCTCAACAGCTCTAGGGCCTGATCCTGACCTCATTTACACCAGTGTCATCTGTAAAATGGGGATAATGATCCTGAACTCCCTTTGTAAAGTGCTTTGAGATCTACTGATGAAGGATCGGGGTCATATAATAAGCTGTAAATGAAACAATGCCAATATCACAAGATCACGTCTAATTCTGTGTGAAAAAAAATTCTCAGCATTGGAAATCTAGCAAATTAATATAGAAAAATTATAGCGTTAATGAATAAAGCAAAAACAAAGAGAAACAATACATTCTGCAGGGAGAAAAAGTCACATTTCTCTTTGAAAAAATTCTCTCTCTGCAAAGACCCAAACAATTGCATGGCAAAACATGATCCATCACAGGGCACGAAACAGTGCCATACCTACTGTGTGTGACACATCTGTATTTGCTAACAGAGACAATAAAACATTACGCTGGCCACAGTTCACAAGTGCACAGGTTCTTACATACAAAGTTTTCTGAAGTGGAAATTTGAGGGCATAGTCTCAAGCTCATGCAATTCAACTGAAGTCACTGGAGTTGGAGTCAATTGGAGTGATGCCAATTTAAACCTGCTACGGATCTGGCTGTGATTGCTACCCATGTAAGAACTATCACTCCCATCTTTATCTGTGGGGCTGAAAGCCCAGAAAAACAACACACAGACGGCAACAGACAGAGGTCTCCATTGTGGGGAAGCAGGAGAGGAGCTGATTTCCCAAAAGGCAGGGAAAAGGTACACTTTAAGAAATGCTGTTTTATATTTAGGCTCTGTGGTGTATTTCTATGTACCCATTTCTCATATCCTTAAACACCAGAGATTCCCTATTTCAAAAACCACCAAAAAAGAGTTATAAACATCTTGGTACCCCAAACCATCTGCCACCTTGACCTGCTTATAACCTGCCTGTCTCCCGTGCTGCAGTCTCAAAGGCACAGCAAGGCTACCCCTGACAAAAGACTGCCAAGCTATAAACCTCAAGGCCATAATATACTGGCCCCAGCTGATACTCCCTTCAGTGTTTGAAAAGCTTGAGTTCCAAAGAACAGTCCCTGCCGTGCTCAGGAGAGTGCAGGTCATTTTGTTCTCTAACTGCTACATTGTCACTGGTTTGCTGTGTTGCTGCCCAGATGGGGAAACCACATTCTTTGTATTTGATTACAGCCTTTGAAATGCCCTTTGCACCCATTTGAAATGAGATGGGATATACAGAGAACATTTAGGCACATTACAGAGACAAGAAATAAGTCCCACTGGGCAGATGTATTTATTTATTTTGTCTGCTTTCACACAAAGATGCCCGACCCAAGAGTTCAAATGAAGCTCAGAGAAGCCACACATGACACCACACGGTTTTATTTTTCCATTAGGACCTGCTGTGTAAAAAGACCTCCTCCCCCAATGTGAGAGATATCGTACTTTGTATTATATATCTTTTTAAATAGTGTGCTGCCCAGAGAGGGTTTTTTTAACCCTCTATATGGACTCCACATTATCCTTATGTCAAATGAGAGATGTTCAGCTGAATATTCTCTTACCCCTCTTTGCAGACTCTCAGGGCTAAACTAGGACATTTAGCGATCAGATGTTCCAGTCACAGTGGCAAACAAAGGGCCTTTGTACCACATGTTTTTCAAAATAAGTCGGGGGGTTTTTCAGTCCTCTGTATAAATATCTTCTGGGAATCACGCAGTGACCATTTTGTCTCTCTGGTGTTTTGTGAGCTGTTCTTCCCGAATCTCTGTGCTTTTCACCTCCATCTTCCTGCTTCCTTTCTGACTCATTCTCCTGCTTTCTAATTCTACACAAAGGGCCAGAGAGTGCAGGCTGAGTGTGTCTGTATGTATGTGCATGCGAAGGAGCCTCACGTTCCTCTTTGCACTCCCCTGATCCTGATGCTGCTCTTGCAGGCCCAAGTCCAGCTAGAGCTATCTAAGGGCTGCTTTAATTTATGTTGTCTATACATGGCCATGGGGGCTAACACTGCAGTTAAGTATCAGTGCAGCACAACTGACCGCACTTTCTCCTGCCATGCTGGAAGCAGAGAAGTTGAGTGTCATAAGAGCCTCTGAATGAGTACCTTAATAGGGCAAGGATTTCACTATCTAGATCAACTCTTTCTTGGCCACCAGATAACATGGGGGGTGATCTTTCCAGGGTTAGTCAAAGTGGTTGTAGGAGCAGATGAGGTTGATGGTGAGGTGCATACATGCACTGGCTCTAGGAATACTTTCTGATCCTTAAATGTTAGCTTCAGTTCTGCTGTTTGCTACTGGTTTGTGATGGCACCCTACAATCTTATTCCAAAAGTGAACATACTTCTTTCCACGTTTCCGTGGGCACATTTTCAAAGTGCTGACATAAGGGATATGAGATTTTGTCATGTGGCACCCATAGAACGAGTCACTTGGATAGCTGACCTTTTATAATCCCTTGATACGCTTTGTTGCTCTTTAGATAATCTAGCTGCTCCAGTTTGTCTCAACTCTCAAATTCAGAATCCTGAACTACATTTTCATTCATTTCTTCTCCTTTTCCTGGTCCCTAGTTTCATATCTCTGATGCCGTACTCACAGAGAAATGGTGGTGTCTACACATGTCTGTGAAGGGCAGGGATGTGGCAGGGTGGATTGTGAGATTTTCAGTCCCAATTCATATACCATTTTATGTCAATTTATGCCAGTGAATTGATGCTGAAACAGTATCACAGGCTGGGCTGCACTCCTTGGAATGAGGCTGCTAGGTGGGCTGAAGATAAATGCAGCCCAGGGCTCAGAGATTGGAAGACCTGGTGAAAGAAAAGTTTACCCTCTAGGAGGGACCAACTTCATTCCAGGCCTTCTCACTGAGAAATGCTCCAAAGGGACTATTTTCTCCTTTGTGGTGAGTCCTCTGTGCTGGCAGCAATACATCAAGGCACTTAAGCATGTACTGAACTTTAAATATGCAAGTAGTCCCACTGAAGTCAGTGAGATTACTCATGTGGTCAAAGTTAGGCATGTGTTTACGTGCTTTGCTAGATTGGGACCTGTATGTTGAATAGGGGTCAGAGTTTCTCATGACTTCCCATTCTTCTTTATAAACCTACATTACCCCTCCATGGAGCAAAAGTCCTGTGTTACTTTGTCTTCCTCTGGCCAGTCCGGCTCCACCTACCAGTGAAGAAAGGTACATGACCAGTACAAAGTTTACCCCACACCACAAACAAATCCCATTGCCTCCATAGTGCATCTAGTCTTTGATCCAACCAGATGTAATGGATTGGTACATGTCTGTATCAAATTACGGCCTTCCATTGACACTGGAACTGCCATCTTGAAGAATGTGACCCACACTTTCAGGTTGTAACTAGCTGCTTAGAGCTATCAAGGACAAACCCAGGGCAGCTTAGTGTAATGGGGGTCTACCCCCTGTACCAAGGTTTTGCTAGAGAGAGGAGCCGGCCGGAGGGAATTGATTTTCCCAGTTTGAACTCTAGATGGCTGGAACTTCTCAGCTAACCACAGGACTAGAGTCTGCAGTTCATTAGCTGGTCACCTGACAGAGGGAACAGAAACTTTATGTAAAAGCAGGATCTGCCCTGATCTCTCTCTCCCCGCACATCTGATCACTGCCAGAAAACAGAAGGACTGCAGGAGCGGGTCCAAGGGCTCAGATATCTGAGTACAGATTCAAGGGGGAGAGCATACAGGCTTTTCTGTGTTTCCTAAAGATCTGTAAGGATGTATCTTAAGACATGTCCGCACAGGGATAAAAACCCTGAGGCTGGCCCAGGTTAGCTGACTTGGGCTCGCAGGGCTTGGGCTCTGGAGCTGAAAAACTGCTGTCCATGCTCAGGCTGGAGCCCACACTCTGGGACCCTCCTACTTCACAGAGTCCTAGATCCAGGCTCCAGTCCAAGCCTGGAAGTCTATATAGTAATAAAACAGCCCCATGAACCGGAGTCAGCTGGCATGGGCCAGCCACAGCTTTTTCTCTGCTGTGAATATGTCTACACTACCCATCGGATTGGCAGGCAATCAATCCAGCAGGAATTCATTGATCATGTCTAGTCTAGATATGATAAAATCGACCCCCGAGCACTCTCCCATCGACTCCTGTACTCCAGCGTCACAAGAGGTGCAGGTGGAGTCAATGGGGGAGTGGCAGCAGTCAACTCACTGCCATTATTCATGTAGCTGAAGTTGCATAACTTAGATCGATCCCCCACCCAGTGTAGACCAGGGCGGTGTAGACATACCCTTAGAGGCCCAGATCTAGAAACTGATTTGATGCTGCCCAGTCCCAGCTGGCTTGGAAGCACAAAGGTTGAGTCCAATTAGAATATACTTGTGATCCAAGAGGGTGACTCAGACAGGTCTGTAACACTCTCCATCATTCTGGGAAGTCTGAGCATGAAACTTTACCATGTGATTTGTAATCTCGCATGACAACCAGACAGTTGCATTGTTATCTGCGCCCCACCTCTACCCACAACAGGATTTAATCATACTCAACAAGCTTAAAACACTGCATTTGTTACCTCTAAATGTACAAAAATTAGCTTTTGTTTACTCTGATGTTTGGGTTTGGGAAACAGACTTCCTTCTGAATTGACTATGAGCTTTTATAAATGTAAACAGAGAAACTGACTCATTTCCTGATACTCTTTGACATTGTAAGTCTTTGGTTTGGTTTCACCTAGATTTTAAACCGCAAAGCCAAGCAACTATTGGCAAACAACAATTTTTGTCACTAGCTTCCTGCTGTATGATAATAAGTGGGAGATTTATATGAATAAACATCCAGGGATGAATACATCCCCATGTAATTATTGGAGTTGCAGAGGGATAAATTTGGCCTTTTACTGTAAATAAAAAACCCCAGTACTTATTATCCTGTTAATGTTCCCTGCTGGTGGACAAGGGAGGGATGCAATAAACTTCCCTGCAGCACTATTCCTGGCAGATCATTCCATCACCTCCTCTGAACTGTCTAATATACGATGTTATCCAGCTCCTATTGCAGTCAATGGAAGTCTTGCCATTGACTTCAAGGGGAGCAGGATCCTAGCAGTGGCTATTATTTGATTCTTAAAGGGGAAAGTGAAAAAATTGAAAACCAGTGTTTAACATAGCCTGAAAAAAGTGAGGGGAGTTTCATAATCTGGGAACACCAGCTCTGGTAAGAGTGCTTAAAGTGTGCTCTCAGTGACCCAGCTTAATTTATATTTTTTGCCAGGTCTGCGACCTCCCTGACTTTAAGCCCTGTTGATAAAATGTACCTAGACAATGGTGCAATATGGTACTGTGGAAAAATACCTGTTCTTGGTCCAGCAGAGGTATTGACGCATTACCTATAACAGAGTAATATATGTATATGGAGACATACAGATCTTATAGAACTGGAAGGGACCTTGAAAGATCATTAGTCCAGTCCCCTGCCTTCACAGCAGGACCAAGTACTGTCCCTGACAGATTTTTTGTTGTTGGTTTATTTTGCCCCAGATTCCTAAATGCCCCCCCTCAAGGACTGAACTCACAATCATGGGTTTAGCAGGCCAATGCTCAAGTCACTGAGCTATCCCTCCCCACATTAGTTATTAAATTATGCAGCCCTTAAAATACAATCAGCCATAGTATTTGATTCAATGACCACAAACAGAAGTGAAAAAGTATTTCCTTTCGTTTGTTCTAAATTCATCTGTATATAAAAATTTACTAACCACAACATCTCAATTGCCCCAGTTTTTAAGAAATGCCACCTTTCCCTCTTAACACATGCATCCTGTTGTGATTTTTTTCTTTCATCAAATGTTCACAAACATTACTTCCAATATACACATTATATCACTGGAGATACCCTATCTCCAAGAACTGGAAAGGACCTTGAAAGGTCATCAAGTCCAGCCCCCTGCCTTCACTAGCAGGACCAAGTACTGATTTTGCCCCAGATCCCTAAGGGGCCCATCAAGGATTGAACTCACAATCCTGGGTTTAGCAGGCCAATGCTCAAACCACTGAGCTATCCCTCTCCCACTGAGCAAGCCCTCATTCTTTGAATATTTTTCAAACTAGGTGCTGCTTTTCTTTCTGGATATCTTATTTTTCTTCTGACAGTTTCCCTGGTTTCATTTATTTGTATTATGGCTGTCGATAAATTGCAGTTAACTCAAGCAATTAACTCAAAAAAATTAATTGCAATTAAAAAATTAATCATGATTAATCGCAGTTTTAAACACATTATTAAACAACAGAATACCAATTTAAATGTATTAAATATTTTTGGATATTTTTCTACGTTTTCAAATATATTGATTTCAGTTACAACACAGAATACAAAGTATACAGTGCTCACTTTATATTATTTTTTATTACAAATATTTGCACTGTAAAAATGATAAACAAAAGAAACAGTATTTTTCAATTTACCTCGTATGAGTACTGTAGTGCAATCTCTTTATTGTTAAACTGCAACATACAAATGTAGATTTTTGTTACATAACTGCACTCAAAAACAAAACCATGCAAAACTTTAGAGCTTGCAACTCCACGCAGTCCTACTTCTTGTTCAGCCAAGTTTTCTTAAAATGAACATGTGCTGAGTCATCATCCGAGATTGCTATAACATGAAATATATGGCAGAATGCGGGTATAATAGAGCCAGAGATATACAGATCTCTCTGTCAGGGTTCCGTCCCCACTCTGAACTCGGCGTATAGCTGTGGGGACCCGCATAAAAGACCCCCTAAGCTTATTTCTACCAGTTTAGGTTAAAACTTCCCTAAGACACAAATCCTTTCCTTGTCCTTGGACTGTACTGCTGCCACCAAGTGATTTAGACAAAGATTAAAAAAAAAGGACTACTAGAGTTCCTATATCCCCAAAATATCCTCCCCAAACCTGTTCACCCCCTTTCCCGGGGAGGCTTGAGAATAATATAATAACCAATAGGTTAACAAAATGAGCACAGACCAAACCCTTTGGTTTTTAGTGTCTTAAAAACCAATCAGATTCTTAAAAGAAGGCCTTTATTATAAAGAAAAAAGTAAAAGAATCACCTCTGTAAAATCAGGATGGAAAGGTAATTTTGCAGAGTGATAAAAAGATTTAAAAACACAGAGGATTCCCCTCGAGGCTCAACTTCAAAGTGACAAAAACAGGAATAAACCTCCCTCTCAGCATAAGGAAAATTCATAGGCTAAAACCAAAGATAATCTAACGCATTTCCTTGCCTTTACTTACAATTTCTGTAATTTTAGATGTATCATTTCAAAGTATCTTTTCAAGAGACGGGTTACCTGCTTGGTCTCTCTCTCTCTCTCTATCCAGAGGGAACAAAGACAGCACAAACAAAACCTCCCCACCCCAGATTTGAAAATATCTCCTTTTCCCATTGGTCCTTCTGGCCAGGTGCCAACTAGGTTAATTGAACTGATTAACCCCTTACAGATAAAATGATTCTGTACCTCTGACTGTACCTCTGGCCAGGAGGGATTTTATGTGGATGCATCCACATAGATTGTTACCCTTCCCTTTATATTTACGACAATCTCCCAGTCACAAATGTAATTAACATATTTTTTTTTAACAAGTATCATCAGCATGGAAGCATGTCGTCTGGAATGGTGGCCGAAGCATGAAGGGGCCTACGAATGTTTAGCATATCTGGCACGTAAATATCTTGCAATGCCGGCTACAACAGTGCCATGCAAACACCTGTTCCCACTTTCAGGTGACATTGTGAACAAGAAACAGGCAGCATTATCTTTTGCAAACATAAACAAACTTGTTTGTCTGAGCGATTGGCTGAACAAGAAATAGGACATAGTGGACGTGTAGGCACTAAAGTTTTACATTGTTTTACTTTTGAATGCAGGTTTTTTTTGTACAATTCTACATTTGTAAATCCAACTTTCATGATAAAGAGATTGCACTACAGTACTTGTATTTTTCAGTTCACCTAACACAATTTCTTTTGTTTTTTACAGTGCAAATACTTGTAAATAACTATAAAGTGAGCACTGTACACTTTGTATTCTGTGTTATAATTTAAATCAATATATTTGAAAATGTAGAAAAACATCCAAAAATATTTAAATGGTATTCTATTATTAATTGCACAATTAATCATACGATTAATTTTTTTAATCACTTGACAGCCCTAATTTGTATCTATGTAATTTTCTCCTTATCCCTAATTTCTGGACCAAGGACTTGATAAATATTTAAAGACAACATCAATACCTAGAATCTTACATCTGTGAATAGCAAGCAAGTTTGACAGAATTTATTGACATGATCAAATCTATACAAAGAATTATGATGAAACCACCAATCTCCAGAAATACTAGTGCATCAGCCCATAGCACCCCTTGAAAGTTGTGTTACTGACACAAATATGAACCGGATACCAAAACTTTATACATTTAGACTCAATTTTCAAAAGTGGTCTCTATTTTTGGGTCCCTTAATTTTTGCTTTGCACAGTTTGAATCTCCATGAACTCCACTTTCAGCAGTGTTGAGAACTACAGTTCCATGGCTTCACCTGGACTAGTGGATGCGCAGTGCCTCTAAAATCCAGGGTCAAGAAGTCTCAGACTGGGCACACAAAAATCAGTGGCCACTTTTGAAAATCTTGTTAACACAGCATAGAAAGAGATTTTTAAAATATAACCCAAACTCCTTACCTGGAGTATTAGCAGCATCTGAATAATTGAAGGTGGAACCCTGGCTCTGGAACGTGACAGGGCATCTTCTAATTTAATATTGAGGGTTATAATGTTCCGAAAGTGCAGGAGAGCCAGCTGACGAACTGAAGGCTCCTTCCCCTATGAACAGAATCACCACAATAAGAATGATGAGCCATTTAAAAATAACTGTCAAAATCCCAAGTATAAGTGTTTTTCTTAAATCTTTACAAGTAGTAGCAATGGTAAATTCAGTGAAAATATTTGGGATGGTCAAAAAACAAACCAATCTGTAGATCCATAATCTTTGTGTGGACTCATACGATACTTTTGTACGACTTGTCTATCATTGCCATGGACTGGATTATTTAGTCTGTAATCCACAAATCAATACAAGACCTGGTGTCAGAGGGTGATACTGTCCCTTTAAGAGGGAGCAGGGCCAGTGTGCTAGAGCCTTATCAGCACACTCCAGTTTGGTCAATTAATTGGGTTTACAAGAGGGTACTTCTTGATATTAGAGGAGGAGAGACCTGGTGAGTCAGGGCCTGGGTCAGTCAAAGGAATGATAGGAGGTGAGAGCTGCCAGAGCCAGAAGACTTTATATGGTGCCTGGGAGAAGGCTGAAGGCAGGAGAGCAGCAAGACGGGTTTGCTGACTGGTGTCCCCAAGCCAGAGCACCAGGGCTGGAGAGCACTGAAGATCAAAAAGCAGCAGAGGCAGTTGCCTGCTGGCTCTAACTCAGACTTCCAGAGCCGAGGGCCAAAGAAGGCTGATGGCAGAGGAGCTACAGAGGCGTTTACCTGCTGACTTCTCCAAAGCCAGAGAGCTGAACCCAGAGTAACAGTGAGGGGGAGGGGGAGGGGGAATGAGGGATGCTCCCAGGAGAGAGGCTGTGGGGATTCCCTCAGGGAAGAGCTGGGTTGCACTTCAACTGGAAGGGCTGGGGTGACTGTCCAGGGTCAGAGGGACGGACGAGGACTGTCAGAGAATCCAGGCGTGGCCAAAGGACAGTGGGGGAAACTCAGGCAAAAGTTGTTGCAGCAAGACATTTGGCCAGGAAGAAGTGTTAGTGGTAACTTTGCCACATCTGGATACGCATGTAATCAGGGATCTTTCCTGAATTTACACCCTGTAAGAATGGTTTGGAACCCTAAATATAGTAGTATAAAGTTTTAAGAGTATTTTAACAAGGGCAACGTTTGAATTTCTGTTTATTTTCCCCCATTTGGGTGCAGGGTGGGAATTCACACTGTCTAGGTTTGGGACTTTCCAGCTCTGCCCAGCGGTGGCTCCCCCTCTCTTTAAAATTCAGGGAACCCTCAGTACAGTGGCAGAGCTAATGGAGAGGGGGCGACCAGCCCCCTAGTGGCCTTTAGGTTTGTGTCTGGCACCTTTTCAAGCCAATAGGTATAACTGCAGGTGAGTACCACCAAAGGCCCTTTGGCCCCCTCGTTCCGCCACTGCTCAAAACCTGCCTGTGCTACTGTCTTAGCGTACAGAGCTGATGCTTCACATCCTGATTTCATGCAACTACTTTTTCTCCAGGGAAGACCGCATCTCACTAAAAACAGATCCTGCCCAAAGACCGTGTTTCTAGCAGCAATAGCAGCCTCTGTCTTTGTCTGTACTAGGGATAAGCCCCCATTTCCTTGTCTACACTAGGGTTTGCACTAGTATAGTTAGTTCAATTGGTGACATAAGGGCTCATCCCTAGGATATACTAGTACTCAGATACACATTTAGATTCCTCTGAAAATCCCAGTCACAAATCTCATAGAAAGAGAATGGGACTTGTGTTCCTAACTCTCCTAGGGGCAGATTTTCAAAAAAAGTTAGGCACCTAAAGATGTAAGTAGGTGCCTAGTGGGATTAGCAAAAGCACCAAAGTGAGTTTGGTGCTTAACTTCCATTGATTTGAGAGGGACATAGGCAACTAATTTACTTAGCAGCTTTTGAAAATCCCACTAGGTGTCAAAATACTTCTGAAAATTCCACCCAATATTCTGATTTGTTGGTGATTGTACTGGTTTAAATGGCTACACATGGCACAAGTCAGTGGACAATGTGGCCCTGTATGCTTTACATGCTTTAAGAATTTTTTCAGCTGTCTCCTTTACTTGCAGAAACAACATATTTATAAAGTTTCAACTTTTCCACAGAACTAGGATTTTGTGCCTGCAAGTGCAAATGATCATACTGACAGCATTTAGTTACCCAATTAACAGATTTATCAATTGCAGATGCAAAGCTAACCCTGCAAAATAGGAGGATGTTTCTGAAAACCAGGCTTTTTCCCACAAGGAGGTCAAGTGCCATAAGCATGTTTAAAATGATTTCAGGTAAAATTCTCTGCTGGTGTGAATTAGTGCAACTCCACTCACGTCAATGAATCTGAGCTAATTTACACCAGCGAAGAAGTACACCAACAGCAAAACAGGAAGTGTCTGAAAATGACATACACAGTATAAAATTTTCCATTGACATTTTTAACACTATACTAAGTGCAGGCACTTCAGATATATCCATGCATGACGTCTAGCTAGAGACGTACATGAAGTCAACAGAGCTGTGCTTGCTTCACAGATTGCCCATCTTCATTTTACTATTCATATCCGTTTACTCTAGTGTAAGCCGACATGAGGGCTAAACATCCTCACTGCACGCAGTTCCTCTTTTCAAAGTTCCCCCTTCATGTTTTTCAGATGAGTACTTCACCATTCATGCAAATGACTTGACTCTTCAGAACAGCTGCACTAACAGATTGGCCCCTCAGGAATAGTTTAACAGTTGTGCCAATTTGTTGCTCAACCCGTCAAACAGCCTCGTCTGGATTCTAAAGTAACAAAGTAATATTTCACCTGCACAGGATAGAAAATAGCCTGAAGCATGGGCAGAACGTCACTGAAAAAGAAATCCCAGGTTTCAGCTAAGGAATCCAGCAGCTTCTGTCCTGTAAAAACATAAGAGCTTCACTAACTTGTTTTATGTTGTGAACACTTAGTCAGTGGCATTAACTGAGCAACACAGGAAATGATGTAATATACTAGTTCCTGCAGAACAAAGGGGAATCACTGACAGTTATTTTAGAAGCATCTCCCCCGCCTGTACATAGTATCAGTCAGTATCTGTGTCTTTTGGATCACACAATTAAACGCTCTTACTAAATTGAGGGACTTCTGGCACAAAGCTTAGTCAGAGAGCTCCTTACAGAATATAACAAAGCCAGACTGGCCCTGCTTCCTGCAGTAAAACTCCATGGAGGGAACACGGGGGATTAAATCTCTGAAGATCCCCACATGGAGATTCCACCACATTGTTCCTCCCCTGTCCCAGCAAGGAATAAGCCACAGGGACGGTTTGAAAATTCCAGGATCTGTAGGAAACAGTGCAATGATGTCCATGTGGTCATGCTGTGTCCCAGCCCAGAGCCCCCTCTTGCAGCCCAAAGCCCTCATCCCCGGCCCCACCTAGGGTGACCAGATGTTCCAATTTTATAGGGACAGTCCCGATTTTCGGGTCTTTTTCTTATATAAGCTCCTATTACCCCCCATCCCCTGTCCTGATTTTTCAGATTTGCTCTCTGGTCACCCAAGCCCCACCCCAGAGCCCACACCCCCAACCGGAGCCCTCACCCCCTCCCTCAACCTAATCCCCTGCCCCAGCCTGGTGAAAATGAGCAAGTGAGCGAGGGTGGGGGAGAGCGAACAAGGGAGGGGGGGATGGAGTGAGAGGGGGCAGGGCCTAGGAGAAGGGGCAGGGCAAAGGTGTTCCGTTTTCTGCTATTAGAAAGTCGGCAACCCTAATCCTGTTGGGAAAGTGTCTTTACCTTCGCTCATCTCTTATATTTTGTGGGCAGCCTGCTCAGCACTGTCTACTTTGTAAAGCAACGAATTTCAATGCAGCAACAACAGTGACTCAGAACAGCTGCTCCTTTATCTGCACAGTAAGCTGCATTTTCCCAGACAGGCCTTTTACTGTGGGATGTGGAAGAATGCTTAGAATCAACTGGTGATTAGCATATTTCACACAAAAGAATTTGACTTCCATGTCCTTTGAGAACGTTTGTTTTACTGTCAAGCAAAGGATTTCCTACAGTATTTGCAGAGATAAAGGAAACTTCAGCTCATATAAACATAGGCCTGATGTGGTCATTCTTGTATGAAACAGACACATAATATTTTCCATGGTCCCACAATATTTTTACACCACGCACTTTTTAATGACCTGTTTTAAGTAAACTATATATGGCATTAAATCAAATTAGCAATCAAGCCTAAGAGTTTGTTGACATTTTATACATGCAAGGTTTCTGAGTTTCATTTCAGTTACAGGAGAAGCAAGCTGCATTTCAATGTTTGATTCTCAGTTTTGCATCTTAAATTTTATTGATATTTGATATCAGTCTAATATCAACTTTTAAAAAATGCACCTGTACAGTGTGATTTTAAAAATTGACTGGTTTCTCGTTTTGATTTACCAGTTTGAGACTGAAAAATCTGATTTATAATTTGCAAGAAAGCTGTGAAAACCTTGAAATCCTTACAGTCTGTGGTTTTGTAGGTGGTATGTTAAATAATTAAAGCACTCTATTTGGCTCTAGAGGAGTTTGAGGAATGTAATGTCAAATATGTTTTCTGTTTGCTGTGGTCAGGGGAATTGTCTTTTCATTAACAGATTTGGGTTCAATAACAGTCTTGATCCAATCGAATAAGCAGACAGCAATGAAAAGATCACATTTAAAATTCAGGGATAGCTGTTAAGTAATGCCAATAGCTTTCTCCAGGAAATTGATCAAATGCCGTATTTAGACTAAGAGACGTTTTGACATTGTGGTGCAGTTGAAAGAAAACTGCATTTCTTTAAAACTGTCTTGGACTCCAAAAGGTTCTCAGATGTTTTATTTTATAATCTATATTCAGAAATTACTTCTCCCGCCAATGAAATATAGCTTCCTCTGGCTGACATGGCCAATTTAAAAATCACCTCTAACTGCTGCACAACAGCATAGGCCATGAAATGACGAATACTGTATTCAGATAAAATAGCAGCTGGAGGCTAGGTAAGCAGAATTTGACCATACTATAATTCTGCCAGTGAATTTGTGCTAGCAATTTTAAGAGGTATTTTTTTCTTTCTGCATTCATGTACTCATTAAAAGACTGATTTGACCGCCTCTTTCGCAGATCTCTAGTGAATGCAAGTGGGAGAAACTCAAGTGTCTGTGTCAAGAGACAGGGTCAGAGTCTACTCCTAATTACACTGATGAAAATCTGGAGTAATTCCAGTGGACAACTGTCTTCAGTGGAGATACTCGAGATTTATACTGGTGTATAGGAGAGCAGAATCTGGCCAATACTCTGAATTTTTGTTCCTTCTCTCTCCATTTATTTACTTAATACACTTCTACCCCGATATAACGCTGTCCTCACGAGCCAAAACATCTTACCGCATTATAGGTGAAACTGCATTATATTAAACTTGCTTTGATCCGCCAGAGTGCGCAGCCCCACCCGCCAGAGCACTGCTTTACCGCATTATATCCAAATTCATGTTATACTGGGTCGCGTTCTTTCGGGGTAGAGGTGTACTTGGATTGATTCTTTCAAATATAAAAGAAATCTCATTAATAGTTGCCTCAGTTAGGTGACATATATAACCACAAATGGAGCCATGATAACACAATGGCACAGCTTCTGACGTCATTTATGCCAATGTAAACCCAGAGTAACTCTGCTAAAGACAACAGAATTACTCAGGATATACACAGGTGTAAGTGAGATCAGGGTGTGTTCCCATGACTTTTCAGCTAATGGGATTGCAGGGTTTACATTGTCATTTAATTAAATATTGTATTCTGTTTTCCACAGCTATTTAATCTTAAACAGGTTATAACTGGATGAAAATATAAACATCCAAACAGGAGATTTGGTTAGCTGATGTGCTAGGCAAACATTTCTCCTCAGTGGAAGCCAATAGGAACATGAAACTGTAAGTGACGCTGGAACAACCTGCTGTTATGGGACCTGATCCAAAACACATTGAAATCAGTGAAATGAATCTCATTGATTTCAGTATGCTTTAGATCCAGCCTACTGAACAGCTGCATCATTGCTGAAGTCAGAGTTACCTTCATAAAACCGGATCTTGTCCCTCATTATTACCATGCCTTTTGTAAGCAGCTGATTCTGTAAATAAAATACACACACCTTTTATTTCTACAAGTCCATATTTCTTTGAAGTCATTGTAGATTTTTTTTTAAACAAGCAAGCTGTTTTAATGGCTGCTGTTCATTAATGAAGTTTTACGTCTATGTCCATTTTCTTGTTTAAAGCTACTAGGACACTTGTAAAATGATGATGATAATCATATTCTTAGCTCTTCCAGTGTATAGCAACTTCCATCTGGGGATATCAAAGCTTTTTACAAACATTAGCATAAGCCATACAACATTTAATCAGCAAGGGAGGTAGTAAATTGTATTTTAAAAGTAAGTTCATGTATAATTATTAATAAATGGCTTCCTGATTAATTATACCACAAGAAACTTGAGGAATCCCACAGAATTTTCACCTAAATTAAATATTTGGACCCTATTGAAAAGGATCTGTTTCATAAAAATCTGTATTATGCTGAGATTTATATTAGATGTGGGCTTTCACTATAAAATGAAATATTAAAACCAAATCTCAGTCAATAAATGCTCATAACAGGACCTGAAGTCAAACCCACTGAAGTCAACAGGAGTCTTTCCACAGACTTTAGAGTGCTTCAAATCAAGATAATAAATCATGTCAGAATACTGGAACAAATAGTATTTATAGGAATCCCACTGTCACAGTTAGGGGCAAATATTATCCATTCTGTAGCCATAATCTGAATTCTTCCTTTATAAGTGACCCCAATAAAGTTCCTTAATAGTGTCCTTAAAATACATGTGGTACAAAGACCTCTGGTCAAATATTTCAATATCTGACCTGGTATAAAATTTCAACCAATGTAACACGAAAATTGATGGAAGGGGAACAAATCCTATTTTTATCCTTAACTTTAAGGTAATAGAAAGGTAAAGGTGTGATGGTGTACCCCACAAGGCTTCATGGGAATATGCTTATGAATGTATATATAACTGGAACATGTTTTATGCTACATATGCCATGTAACATATCTATGTAAAGGTTATGACTGAATATATTCATTCTATTTGTATACATGCATCATTTTTGTATTTGAAGTTACGAATATTGGCTGTGTACTTCCTTGATTTCTAAATAGCCTTTGTAAAGCATTTGGTCAGCTTCTTGAGAAAGGAATGTAGAAATTAAGTGCCCAATCAAAAAGCACTTAAGGGCCAATGGATCTTAGGAGGCTCCAATCCACATAAGAAGTCTACATGAGGACGCTCAAGGTAGCAGGTAAGCAATGGCTGCTGCCTGTAAAAACTGAGCTATGCAAGGACATGTGACTTGCCCATGTGACTCCAAAACTCCATCCTGGAGCTGGACTTTGCATAGGAGAGAGGAGGGGGCCTCCACTCACAAGAGAAAGTCTATTTAAGCCTGTGGGAGACTCCTCCATTTTGTCTTCTGCTGGCTAAAGTGGTAGCCTCTCCACCCCCAAGGATACCTGAAAGGAACTGGAACAAAGAACATTAATTCTAGGGGGTGTGAGTGATTGCTGGACCCAGACTAGAAGGAGACTAGTCTGTAAAAGGAAGCGTATGGGGTGAGGTTTTTATCTGTATTCAGTGTTCTTAGACATAGACTCACGTGCTCTATTTTATTTTGCTTGGTAATTCACTTTGTTCTGTCTGTTATTACTTGGAACCACTTAAATTCTACTTTCTGTATTTAATAAAATAACTTTTTACTTATTAATTAACCCACAGTATGTATTAATACCTGGTGGGGGCAAAGAGGTCTGCAAATCTCTTCATCAGTGTTAGCGAGGCCGAACAATTTATGAGTTTACCCTGCATAAGATTTATACAGGGTAAAATCAATTTATTTCGGGTTTGGACCCCATTGGGAGTTGGGCCTCTGAGTGTTAAAGACAGGAACACTTCTTAAATTGCTTTCAGTTAAATTAAGTCTGCAACTTTGGGACACGTGGTTCAGATCCTGGGTCTGTGTTGGAGCAGACTGGCGTGTCTGGCTCAGCAAGACAAGGTGCTGGAGTCCAAGCTGGCAGGGAAAGCAGGAGCAGAAGTAGTCTTGGCACATCAATTGGCAGTTCCCAAAGGGATTTCTGAGATCCAACCCGTCACAAAAGGATTTACCTACTGCTTGTTCAGCCAAATAATTTTACTCAGCAGCACTGACAAATTTAAGAAGCTAAATAAAAAAAAAAGCCCCACAAACCTGCAGGTATTCAGTAAAAAAGGATCCCAGCTCAGTTTTCAGTAGCTGCCTGTATTAGAGAATAAAAAAATATTTATACAATCAACAAATTGTACCCAATGTGCATTGTGTATAAGAGAAGAAGATTGCTGATCTTACAAAGTGTTTTAAGTTGCATATCTTTCCTTCTAAAAATGTTTAACCCGAAGCATATTAAACAGGGATAACACACTATAATAAACCCTTAAACCAACATCTTTAAATGATCAGAAATATTTATTGTTGGAGATTTAGACCTGCTAATGAATATAGTTGTGGTACAAATACACATATGTCTGGAGTGATTTTCTTAACTAAAAGAAGAGAGGCTGAATTCTGCCTTCAGCTGCATTGGTATAAATTTGGTATCACACCACTGAAGTCACTGGCATTACTTTATATTTACGCCTATGTAACCGAGACCAGAATTTCACTTCAGAAGTGGAAGAATATGAAAAATCTTAGCATTCTATGCTGGTATGTGGCTCTGAGCAATCTGGCAGATTTAGAAATGATGTAATTCCAAAGGAATGAGAGTTTGGCTTGCTTTAATGAGGTGCGGTCTGAGTTTTTAGAGCTCTGGACTGCAGGTTTGGGCCCTAAGTAACTTTAATAACAGAGTTGTGCCAAGTATTCATAAAGAAACCTGAAACCCCAGTGAAACTCTCTGGATTTTTGTGACAAGCTTGAAACTGAGCCAAGTGTCATGATCATCCAGAGTGAATCTGGGCCAGTTAAACTAAAACTCCCAAGTTTCACATGGCTTCAGTGCAAAATCAAGTTAAAATGCAGCATATCACTTTCAGTTTGGGGACTCCTTCAGCTGAGAGCCTCTAAGCCAAACTGTGGGAGTGCCAACCTACACAAAATAAAATTCCCATAAACCACCATCAAATGAAACAACTGAATTCCACCAGCTCTAATGCCAGAACCAATGTATTCAAGGTGAAATTTGCCCATGTAGAGAACCAGAACAAGACCTATGCAGCAAATTCCCACTTGATGCATGTCGGGTGCTGAACAATTTTGAGAAGCTAGTTGCAGCTGTAGTTGCTGAACACTTGAAAATCTGGCCTCATCTGACCACTGAAGGAGCTCAGTATACAACCATCTGTGAAATCTGGTTAAAGAGCACCTCAATTAAATATTTTGGTCCCTACTGTGGTCGTACAAGACAAGTTTCACAATATATGAATGCAGACACTTTGTTGTGTGTGGTTCCCATTCCCTTCCCTTTGTTCCCTTCTTCTGGCCTTGAAAAATAATTAATTTTAAAAAAAAATGCCCTATTTCTGAAGCTCAGCAATCCATTCCCCTCTATATGCCCCTCTTTTGCCTTATCCTCCCCCACAAAACCCTCACAGGAGATGGAAACTTACTTGTGGAACACTACAAGATTCAGCACATTCTCCCATGCAGTGTCCAGCGACAGCTGCCATTATGAAAAGGAGCATGTCAACATCTATTATTATTCCTTTATATTGATAAGAATATGCCCATCATGACCTTGGTGCACTCTGTGCAGACATGTTAGGAACGCATGAAATTAAATTAAAACAAGGAGTGGGATTTTCAAGAGAGCCCAACCGGACAAAATTCAGCATGAAAAGAACTCTCCCCTAGAAACTCAACCGACTCAGACACACTCCTTCAGATAACAGCATAGTGTCGAAATGGTCAAAGCCAGCTAACGGACTTAGTCATGCAACTCCCATTACAATTACTGGGAATGGTATGTTCAAATCCCCTAGTCGGCTTTCGAAAGCTCAGTCTAGGTGAGTAGATAAACCTTGAATAATGCTCTGAAGGTCAACAGACCCAGGATTTGTTGGATGAAATATGGAAAGTGAATCCTGCAGCTAAGGATCCTCTACTGAGCACTCTCTGCCTACAACACTTTGACCTTCATATCTAGGGGTTATTCACAAAAATCTCAGTTCATCTCAACTGTTGACATGGTGCATTGTGCCAGATTCTGCCTCCTGGTGAGTAGCTTACTTCCCAAGCAGGCCCACTGATTTCAATGGGACATGTCATGGAATAAGGCACAACTCAGTATAAGTAAGGTTGGCTGAATCTAGTCTATAATGAAAGGGCAGTAAATTTCCACAGAGATTTTATTTCTCATATGAAAGAGACACCACAACTCCAGACCTCACTCTGCAATATAACCTTGGTATCACAGCTCAGAAAAAGAATATTGGAGGACATTGTTACATGGCACTCTCTTTATTTCCACCTTCCCTTCAAGTTATTGGCTCTTCAAACTCCAGTCCCAACTTCCTTGTTGATTCTATTAGGTGGTTTGTAAATAGCTAATACATAGATGGCTTCATACCTTCATTAGACATGATGGCTAATTACTGGAGTTCCAAATGTTGATTATAAAATGGCATTCTCTTGATTAGAAAACTAACCCTAGGCTCTGATGAACTAAAATCTTGGTACTTAGTAGTTCAAATGAGAAAGAAATAAAGCTAAAAAGTACACAGCCTGCATTTACATGAACAATGAAATGCAGCATGCTAAACCCAGGGTTATGAGTTCAATCCTTAAAGGGGCAAAAATCTGTCTGCGGATTGGTCCTGCTTTGAGCAGGGGGTTGGACTAGATGACCTCCTGAGGTCCCTTCCAATCCTGATATTCTATGATTATGGATGCATTAGTATCTCTACTTACAGGGTAGAGGCAGAACTGACAGCACTGGGTGCTTTCTCCCCTTTGAATCACTAACAATACTGGTACTTTATTGCTGACTTCAACTAATTATCAACAGAATGCTGAGGTCCTTGGAAAACATTAGAACATCAGTGTTTGATGTCCTCAGTACCTATCCTTACTAAAAAGTGATCCAAAGCAGAACCGAACCCAACAAAATTGTTTGCAAAAATGTATATCTTTTCTTTTTTTTAATAAAATATATTGTACCAATCTATCAGGCCATAGGCAATAGTCAGTACTGAATAGCTATGTCTGACTACATATACTTCTGTGATGGAGTCCAGGGAAAAATGCTGGTTAAATTAAAATGAGATTTCTGATCAGATATGAGACGTGATATTTAAACAGTTCTCATTTTACCAAGAGCCATTTTGCACTCGTGTGAGGCTTGTATCTTTTTTGCTCTAAATCTACTCTGTCTGTTTAAGGACTTTACAAATTAAGAAGCTGATATAAACTCACATAAAATGTCCTTTTATATCTTCATGTTGCTTCTTCTTTGGCTGACTTTGAAATTGACTCCTAAATGCTACTCAGAATGAAAAAAAAATCTAGTTCTTTATTATAGCTGACCTTTATTTTTTGAGCTATTAAATCATGAAAGACGCGAAGAAAGGGATTCTTTCATCAGATACAAAATCTTTCAACAACTGAGGAAATGCTGCTGAAATTTGCCTTGCTTGAATCCAATTAGCATCCTGAAGCTCAGAGGAGAGGCAGCTATAAATATATATCATCTTTAATACTGGATATCCTGCTTCCTCACCGTTTCCTCTTCCTTCTATTTCTTCCTTAATTTTTGAGGAGTGTAAATAATGACATCCAACTAAAAGTATAAGAAAAGAGAACTCCCGCAGGTCTCCACTATATAGTTATTAATATCACACCATCAGAGATAAAAAAAAAGAGTTAGGCGGAGAGATTCTATATATAGGTTTTTGTTAAAAATTCTTGATTTGACTTTTTTTTTTTTTTTAACTTGGCTGAAAATTAAGGTGACTATAATAATTATGGAACATTACCTTAAACCTTTTCTCAGCCAAACTCCCATTGAACCAACTGATAAGGACAGAATGAAAGCTGTGTTAAGGAGTTCAGGATATAAATCAATTATATTTTGGAGCTATTTCTTCCCTCACTTAAACTTGTTTTACAATGATGTAAAACTAGTCACTCTTGATTTATGATAGTGCAAGTGAAGTAAAATCAGTCCCTTTGGCCCTAAATGTAATTTACTCTCTCTTGGTGGTGGTGAAAAGGCGCTTTGGTATAAACGAAGCCAGGCCCTCTATGATTCTTTAATAGCAGTATTCAGGGTACAGAGCACTAATGGGTTGATTATCATTTTCTTGGAATGTATTTGCACTCAGAGCTATAGCTACTTAACTTGGGGAACCATCTGCTTTATCACCCTAGCATGCATTTCATTTGTAACCCTAGTTCTGGAACTCTAGTTCTGGTTCTGCTAGTGACTTGCTACATGGTCTGCCAAGACTGCCAACCCAGAGACCAATCAGCCTCAAATGTAACGGTGATTTTGGCGAGGGAAAATCTGCAAATCATGGAGAACAGAAATTTTAAATACTGCACTAAAAGGGAAATATTCCCATGTTGGTATGAAAGATCTAATGTTGCAAAGATATATCTTATTCAGATCATATTAATCGCAAGTCCTAATGCTGCAGAGAAGACATGTATCTTACTACAGCTATATGTTGTATGTATTAAAAAATCACCTTGATCCATTGTGATGTTTTCTGCATCTTCCATGAGGAAGGAGGAGGAAGAAAAGGACAGGTGGGAAAGAAGGAAGAAAGGCCTATCTAATGACACTTGGGTCAAACTTTCAAACATGAAGTGGTACCCATAAATTTTATGAGCCAGATCCTCACCTGGTGTAAATCAATGTATTTCCACTGAAGGAAATGGTCCTACACAAATTTAAATCAGCTGAAGACCTGATACTTGTGGGTACAATTAATGGACACAGAAAACCTTCATATGCATGTACAAAACAGATAACACCACATGTAAGTACTCATGCACAAACACACATGGTTTTGGGAGTCACAGATGCACAAATGTTGTAGGTGTAACTTATTTCCCCACATATTAATATTTGTGTTATGATGCTACTCAATTCTTTTCATGATTTAATTACAAGAATTGCCAGTAGAACCTGCATTGTTTATAGCTGGAAAATAACTTCTCTTATTATCCTGTAACTGTGAAGAAAATACAGCATCTGAGGTGAAATTTTCCAGGCTCGGTCTTTGCCTAAAGATCACGTCTGGGGGGCGGGGGTGAGGGGGAGAGGAATGCAGTGATGTCTGAGTTATGAGAGGGTGATTATATCTGTCCCACTTCAGAATAACATTAATTTCAATTTTTGGACACAGCTACAGAAATAATGTCTGAAGTATGACCTTTGAACTGAGCCATGCAAATAGTCCTCATTGTGCTTAACTAAATTTGAAAAAAGTTCTGATTTTAAATAGCCATGAGGATTCAAAAACTTCATATTGACCACGTGCAGTAGAAAAATGTAGTTAAGTCAGAAAGTGGACAGTTCAGAAGAGACAGCTTCTGCTGCTGTGTGCACAAATGTGTTCTAACCAGCTTAAGAGACTGTCTAGCAGTTGACATTTGAACAAATGCTTCCTCTTGATACAGATCTTCATGACCCCTGCACAATCCTCCAAGCCACTTATACTCCCTTCACAACAGTGTTTTTATGAAGGATCACTGGACATATCAGAAGCTTCATAAAAAACAATTCCTGGGTAGTCACTGAAAAGGAGGATTGCTGTTAAGAGGATGGTCAACCTAACTTGGAGCCTAAGAGGAAGCAAACCTCTACATAAAAGTGGAAAGGCTAGCTGGGTTTTAACTTAATCATGGTTTTTTAATCTGTTCATGTTTTCTGACAAATGAACCCTGCAGGAAAGCTCTTGCTATGCAAGATTAAACTGGACTATGCTTGGTGACTCTACAGTTCCAAGGAGCAGACTCTGCATATACACTGGATGGATGAGCAGTGAATCATTTCTTCTTTTCATTCCCCACTCTCTCCTGCAATGGCTAGGCACCACCTTGCACTTATTCACACTGATGGACTGTGCGAGGATAATCCTGCTAGCCACCTTGAGGGATGCGTGCAGAGGTTAGTGCTACACCTGCCCCTTTTGCCTAAGCCAGTTTACACTGCAACCTCTTACAAGGTGGCCCAATGGCCAGGCTTGCTTTGTGTTACTCCTGGAACTCCCACTGGTTAAGGTCTCCACAAACCCACAACACAAGTTAGTGCCTTATACAGCCTCACAAAGGAAAGGTCTACACATTTCCTGAAACCGATAATTTTGGACTGTGTTTTGCTGCATCCGTGGGAATCATTTCCAAATGGTCAGGAGCCCTGAGGATGCTACCATAACTGGAATTTCCAACCTCTAAGCAAGAGTATGCATTATTTTACTCCAGAGTTTCACACTACTAATGCATTGTTTATGACAGAAGCTTTTGATCTAGATTTTGCAATGTGCCCTCAATCAGCTCTGGTATGAATCATCAGCAACTGTTGTCCCCCAAGCACAGCAAAATGAATGATCAATTGAGCAAAACATGTGAAGCAGGTTTATCATTAAACTAATTAAAAGAAATAACCTGGCACATTATGCAAGAGCAATCTGAAAAAAAAAATAGCCAATCTGCTGTTAAAAGAAAACTGTGGACCAGATTCTGTTTCCAGGTATATGGGAGCACATCACGAGTAACTCCACTAAGGTCAACACTGTTGCTCTGGATTTGCACTCTTGTTTTCTAAATGTCATCTAGACCGCTACAGACTGGTTGAGACAGGACTATATTTGTTTCCACGACACAGGCAGGTCACTACATTTAGTTTTTCCCTCTGATGTGCAGACAAGAGTCCTGCAGTAAACACAGCTGAACAGTAACCAACACCTAACCAATAAGGACAGATTAATGATATTCTTGATCAGTTCCAACACAAACTGAAGAAAGAAGGCCTCACTGTGGGAGTTGTCAGCAACGATTACTGGCCAACAACATCAGTCTTCTAAAAACTGTGCTGCAACGTCTCTCTCTCTGATTGTGGTACTCACCTAACTCCTTCGTTGAGGTTGTAAAGTTCATGATCTGGGAGCCCTTTACGTTGGAACACTGCTATTACTCCATTATGGATACTGCAAGCAGAAATTAGAAAATGAGTCATTACTCTCATACGTTGGAAATGTAACCACATCCACGATAAGCTGTACATCAGTTCCCACAAACCTCATGCCCTAAAGTGACTAGTGATGTTTGGTATCCAACCTGAGACACTGTAAAGGGGCCTGATTTCCAGAGGCAGATGGCATTTCTGAAAAATCAGGGCCCTTTAAGACGTCTCCATTTGAGCACCCAAAAACTGAGGCACCCAAAACCACTAGACACTTTTGAAAATGTAGGCCTACATATTCTAATCACAAGAATAAAGGCCCCTTCACAGAGGAAATATATTACTGTAAGTTAGGTGATGATACACAAGTATTATTGATATACACCTCTACCCCAATATAACACGACCCGATATTACACGAATTCAGATATAATGTGGTAAAACAGTGCTCTGGGGGAGTGGGGCTGCGCACTCTGGAGGATCAAAGCAAGTTCGATATAATGCGACTTCACCTATAACGCGGTAAGATTTTTTGGCTCCCGAGGACCACGTTCTATCGAGGTAGAGGTGTATATATTTTTTAAACTAAGGTTATTTGACTTCTTTACCAATAATCAGTGGTTTAAGACTAAACACAAAATGAAGTTCAGACCATAAACATAATCTTATTTCACTAGAATATATTTACTCAAGTCACAAGAATCCTTAGAGTTTTCAAAGACTTTCAGAGAAAAAAATATGGACACACCTCTCTTCTCTGATGGGTTTTTGGCTAACTTCACTGGACATCTCTCATTCATTCTTAAGAAAAGTAACAGTAGTATGACAGAAAAGCATCAGTAACACAGACCAATTCATTGCTACTCCCCTCCCCACACTTCCAAGATTTATGCTCCTGCCCTAGGTAGAGGAAAACAAGCTGAAAAAATTAGGTGATATTTAATGTTTATGAAAGTTAGCCATCAACAGAGGTAGTGATGAAACAGGTACAGATATAATCCCTTCTCAGCACCCACTCTGAATTCCACTTGTACTTCTCTTGTATGCAAAGGCTGTATAGAGACCGTCAGTGTTGCCTGCGTGTTTCTACTGTGATCAACATTGACTGCACACAAAGCGGAAACCTCCAAACTCACTAAGCTCTGTCTAGAAGTGTAAGTGGGTATTTAACATAAATGCACACTGCTGAAGGCTACCACCTATCATAATTTTCATGACTGCCCAAATCTGAAGAGATGATCTGAAAATTTGCAAAACATTATGGGCCTAATCTGGCAGCTCTTACTAACAATGCTTAGGAGTCCCACTGACTTTAAGAGGACTCCACATGTAAGGACCACTCTGGGCAGGTCTACCCTACAGAATTACTTTGGTATAACTACATCGCTTAGGAGTGTGAAAAAGTCATACCTCGGAGCAACATAGTTACACGGACCTAACCCCCGGGATAGACAGCACTATGTCGACAGGAGCGCTTCTCCTGCCAACACAGCTACCACCTCTCATTGAGATGAATTAACTATGCTGACAGGACAGCTCTCTCCTGTCAATGTTGAGCATCTTCATTAACGTGCTACAGCAGCGCAATGTTTTACGCGTAGACCTGCCCTCAGATGAATAAGGATCAGACTCCAATACAGACCTGAAATACATTAAGGGTTCAGATTGAGTCTGATGCAATGAGGCATGCATCACAATTTAAAGAATTTGTTTCTGAGGGCAAAGCTGAAAAGTTAACTCAAATGTATGTCTACCCTTCGAGCTGGAGCTGTAATTTCCAGCTTGGGTAGACCAACCTGTGCTAGCTCTGATTGAGCTAATGCACTAAAAATAGAGTGTAACATGGCAGGACAAGCAGCTGGAGGGGCTAGCCACTTGCGTACATACCTAGTGACTCAGACAGGATTGTATTTGGGCCTCCTTTCACTCACCACTGCAGCTACACTTCTATGTCTAGCACACTGCTAGATTAGAGCTAGCACAAATATGCCTTCCTGAGCTGGGCATTATATCTCCAGTTCAAAATGTGGATGGACTTTATATCTATCAGCTACTCCTCTTGTTGTTTTGCCACATGATTCCACAACAGTTTGACACCATTTTCCCGAACAGGCATTCTTACTAAGGTGACCATTTGCGCTGCCCACAGAAGGCTCTCCTTATCAGTTTAACATGGAGAGAAAAGCAGCTCTTCACTCATGAAAATATTCTGGTTAAAACAATAAACGTATGTCGGTCCAGTCTCTGGCATTTACATCTCTGCCCCAAACAGCTTTACCCCAGGAGGAACACGGGGGAAACTGTGCCTCAGACACACCATCTCTTCTGGGAAATCGCTGCACAACAAGCGTGTGCGTGTGTACGATATGCACCATCCTAGGGAGAAGATTGCTTCCCCATGCACAACACCCCAGCCCTGCTTTATGCATTGGTTCGGGTGAAGGGGAGTCATGGGAGGGGTGGATTATGAGCCTGACTCATCCCCACCATTCCCTGTCCTCTTCTGGGGATCCTACTCCTGGGGATGGTGGAGAGCAGAAGTGAACAGTCCCTGCCCTCCCCAGAGGCTGGGAAACACAGGGAATGCTAGTGTAGACAGCCTTCATGCAGGACCACAAGAGTGAGAGGAAGTTTCCTGCACACAGTCTGGAGAGTTACGTCTTCTTTCAACTATATTTGAATTTTGCAACCCAAACATTGCAGCATTGTGCTACAGCAAAAGAGACACAAACTCGAAGTGACTCGGTTGGTTAAATTAAACTAAAGGCTGAATAAAAATGAAAGTGACGAGGTTAGTTTAATTCTCCAGATGGATACAAATGCACAATATGAACAAATAGGATTAACGGCAAAATGTTAATGAGATCATTGAAATTATTTCATTGTTAAAAATGAAAGTAACAAGTAAAGAAATATAAAATTCTCAACTGATGTAAATTGACATAGCTCCAGGGTTTTAAATTCAACTGCAACTGTCTCAGTATATCTTTAAAAATGAAAAATACCTCAAGAGTAATCACTTCCAACACAGACAGAAAAATATGCATATACATTAGTATTACCCTGACAGAAACAAACATGTCTGAACAGCTTAGTTCCCTTTGCAGGGAGGAAAAAGGAAGGATTTTAGTAGCACATTATGTCTTTGAAAAGTACTCTGGCCCAATGGATAGGCCATTTAACTGTGAGTCACAAGAGCTGGGTTCTATTTCTATTTCTACCACGGTGTGACACTGGCTAGCTTCTGGGTCCCAGTTTTCTCATATTTAGAGTGGGGGTAATGATACTTGCCCACCTCCATAAAGTGCTTTAAGATCAGTGGATGTAAAACTCAATGTAAGAGCTGAGTATTATTATAAGAGCACATAATTATTGTGGTTATGGAACAGGCTCTTCACAATGAGCACTGTTTCACTTTTCTTCTCTCTTAACTCTACCAAGCAAAAAAGGAATTACTAACTACAAAGTGAAGCTCTTCCTGTTTTATTTTGCACCAAATGCCTCACAGCTCGTCTGAAAACGCAGTGCTGAATTTTCCTCCCTAATCTGCAGAGTGCATCTACATTCTACATGCCAAACTCCCACTGACATTTCTGCACACAGAATGTGCAAAATAGCAATAGAGATCCACAGTGGTACTAATAGACCATCGCTGTGGGTCACAGAGTTGAATTTCACCCTTAGAATATCTGATGGAAAATATTTTTAGGAAACTGAAAACAACAACACACACCTCCACCCTGTGTTTCTGGTTCTACCACTGACTTAGCAAGCATTGTTTTTTAGAACTCTGCAGCTGATTTTCCTTCAGATCACACTATAGTGTATCTGGTAAAATGGAAAAAGGATAAGCTTCTGAGTTCTAGAATGCAAAGTTTGGACCAAATCTGTCTATCTTAAGTGTGCTAGTTTGTATTTGACAAGCTAGTAAGCAAAGAAGCTCATTGCCTTGTGAAGCAGGGCTGGATGTGGGCTATAATCCTAAAGTTCCTATGAGAGAAATTCAAACATCAAAAACCTAATAGCAGTAAAGCTCATCTAGACACACAGGAGGCACGTTTATATGATTTTTGGTGGTGCCCAGAATGGGTCCAAGTCCGGTTCCCTCCCCCCCCCTTCCTCTCCCCCACAGTTAAGGCTCTGGGAGGAAGTTTGGATGCGGGAGGGGTGCGAGCTCTGGGATGAAGTTTGGATGTTGGGTGCAGGCTCTGGGCTGGGAGAGGGGGTTAGGGTGCAGGGTGTGGGCTCTGGGAGGGAGTTTGGGTGAAGCAGGGGGATTGGAGTGCAGAGTCTGGGAGAGAGACTTTGGGTGTGGGAGAGTTGCAGGCTCTGGGAGGGAGTTTGGGTACTGGGTATGGGCTTTGGGTTGGGACGGGGGGTGGGGAGCAGGAGGGGGTGTGGGAAGGTGTTTGGGGTGCTGGGTGCGAGAGAGGGTTTGGGTGCCTGGTGCGGGCTCTGGGATGGGACAGAGGGTTGGGGTGCAGGAAGGAGTGCGGGGCATGGGGCTGGGCCAGGGATGAGGAGTTTGGAGTACAGCAGGCAGGCTGATCCAGGGCTGGGGTGGGGGGCCAGAGAGGACTCCTCCCCCAGCCCTCTCCCTGCCGGCAGCAGCGAACTCCGGAGGAGCAGGGGAGGGGGGCCTCCATGGTCCCCCCTGGCATGAAACTCATCCAAGCCCCCCAAGGCTACTGCTCAGGAGGTCCAGCCAGGATAAGCCCTCCCTCCTCAGCATTGACTCGGAGTCACCTACTGGGGGGGGAACAGAGGGGGTTGTCATGCACCTCCTAACCTCCTCCCTCCAGAGGCGCAGCAGCCACCTCAGCCTGCCTCCCAGCGCCACTCCAGCAAGGGAGTGCAGCACACAGATGCAGGGGCCAGCCGCCTGCTGCCCAGGGCAGACAGGGATGCTTGGGGGAGGTGTGTGGGAGCAGCAGGTAGGGCTGGGTGAGAGACCCGAATATTGGTGGAGCTGGGCCCCCCAGGCCCTGAATTTGCTGGAGCCCAGGCAAGATGAGCCCATACAACTTGCCATCCCTGTCTGGACTTTTAGATGGGTTCAATAATTCTTTTACACATCCACACTATTGTTCCAGAGTCAGAACCATGTTTGACACCACCTCCTTGGAAAGGCATAATTACCATCTAGTGCTGTAAGTAATAACTCAGTTTACATTTTATACTATGTGAAGAAAAAACGCGGCTACCTGCTTTTGAATTGTGCTTGGTTCTGTTACATGGTTTAAAAGGCTTCAGTGCCAGCTGCTTCTGTATCAGAAAAATGAGCCATGTTGGCAGCAGACATCAAAATCGGGTTTTGGGAATATCTTCTTTCCCTCAGAACTGGTGTTGAAACAGTTACTCTCCTGGTGTGGACTGGGCCAACAGAGTTCAACACCTGTTTTAGCAAGTGGAGAGAGATACACATACCACTGGAGAAAGTCTAGATAATATCTCAGATGTTTTGCTCTAATGGGTAGGGCCCTACCAAATTCACAGACCATTTTGGTCAATTTCATGGCTATAGGAGTTTAAAAATCATAAATGTAATGATTTCAGCTATTTAAATCTCAAATTTCACAGTGTTGTAATTATAGGGGTCCTGACTCAAAAAAAGGGTTGTGAGGGGGTTGCAAGGTTATTGTAGGCTGGGGTTGTGGTATTGCTATCTTTCCTTCTGGGCTGCTGCTGGTGGCGGCACTGCCTTCAGAACTGAGCAGTGGCTGCTGGCTGGGAGCCCAGCTCTGCAGATAGAGCTGTCACCAGCAGCAGCACAGCAGTAAGGATGGTATGGCCACCTTTTCTTCTGTGCTGCTGCCTGCGCAGTTGGGCCCTCAGTCAGCAGCTGCCACTGTCTAGCAGCCTAGCTCTGAAAGCAGCAGTGCAGAAGTAAGGGTGGGATGGGATGGTATTGCTACCCTTACTTCTGTGCTGCTGCAGGCGGGGCACTGCCTTCAGAGCTGGGTGCCCAACCAACAGCCGCTGCTCCCCCTCCCCCCCAAAATAACCTTGTGAGCCCTCTGCAATTCCCCTTTGGGTCAGAGCCCCTAATTTGAGAAACACTGGTCTCCCCCATGAAATCTGTATAGTATGGGGTAAAAGCACTCAAAAGACCAGATTTCACCATCTGTGATGTGTTTTTCATGGCTGTGAATTTGGCAGGGCCAGACTAATAGGCATTAAGCATGGCTGACCCTGTGTGGAAGTCAGGTCCACCACAAGACAAACACTTTGAGTGCAGGCTGAGGGTGAAGCCCTGGGTGGAAGGAGATTTGGCAACCACTCAAACTCTGGTTCATTTTCACAGTAGAGAGACAATCACAGTGTTTAACAGTGAAAAGACCTACAGCTAAACATCTCTGGCCTCATCAGCAGGGGGAAAGGAAAATAAAAGTGATGTGTCCAGGATAGTTAGCATATGATCCAGCCATGCAGAAATGCATAAGCAGACCAAAACAGAAAACATCAACCTCTCTCTCCCTCTGCTATTCATTTAATGTCATTTTCGAGATGTTAAGTACTCCTTGTTTGAATTCTCCTCACACGTGAACATTAATAATCCAATACAGTTGATCTTAGCTGGCTTGAAAAGACACACTCAATTTACAATCATTTGAAAATTGGCAGCTAAATGTCCCTAGTACATAATGAAGTGACATGGCCACGTTTAAATATTAGGAGTAATATGTGAGGTGCAATTAATGTAGTTAATAAAACCAGCACTCTCTACACACTCTTCTGGTTTGGAAATGTACTTTGGAATGTTCCCTGACATCCTCTTGTAGAGTGGAATGACTGAAATATCTGCTACAGCTCTCCCTCTCTCTCTCTGGAGATCCTCTCTGAATGAGGGGGAGGCAGCGGCGGCTCCAGGCACCAGCGCTCCAAGTGTGTGCCTGGGGCAGCAAGCCGCAGGGGGCGCCCTGCTGGTCTCTGCGAGGTGGGCAGTCAGACAGCCTTCGGCGGCTTGCCTGCGGGAGGTCTGCCAGTCACACGGATTTGGTGGCAATTCGGCAGTGGGTACGCCAAATCCGCGGGACCAGGGACCTCCCATAGGCGCACCACTGAAGGCTGCCTGATTGCTGTGCTTGGGGCGGCAAAAAAGCTAGAGCCACCCCTGGAGGGAAGGTTTTCTATCCAGACTCTCAGCAGGTCTATTACTCCACAGAGGGCGCTCTCTCAAATGGAGCTAGACTCTCTACAAACCTTGACAGAGGCCTGGTCTACACTGGGGGGGCGGGGTGTCGATGTAAAATACTCAACTTCAGCTACGGGAATACCGTAGCTGAAGTCGACGTATCTTATTCCAACTTACCTCCCGTCCTCACCGCATGGGATCGATGTCCGTGGCTCCCCCACCGACTCCGCCACCACCGCTCGCTCCGGTGGAGTTCCGGAGTCGACGGGGAGCACGTTCGGGGGTCGATATATTGCGTCTACATGAGACTCTTCCTTGTACTAAAGGGAGTACAACCTGCTCCATCCATCAAATGGAGCAGACTGCTCCCCCTGGAGTACACTGGCTTTGCTATGTGAGCTTGGTGGGGGTCTGACCCCTTTTTTATAGCCCTGCTTCCTGGCAGGGAGCAAGAGTGAACAGTGCCAGAATGCAGGGAGCACAGGGACATCTATCCTGTGCAGCTGCTTAAGGGAGAAGATTTTTGTTTGCCTTTGAGCGACTGCATGGAGGCCACTCCTAACCTGGGCTATTATCTGTAGACAGAGTAGCTGTTTGTGAAGTGCTCTGAGTATGAAAGCGACTGTATAAAGCAGGCATCAAAAAAACCTCAATGTTCCTATTATTTGCACATGCTACTACTGGCTGATTTTTCCCCAAGAGGACTAGAATGATGGAAGCAGCCTGAACTACCTGGAATTGGATTCCCTTTATTTCATTTTGGGCATTCAGTGACTACAACACGATTTAGGGCTTGTCTACACAGAAAAATGACCATCATAGTTATAGCCGAATAACTGGAGGAGTAATTATACTGGAACAAAGTCACTTTTATTCCAGAATACTGTGTCCACACAGGAAAGTTTTACCAACATACCTAGGCCTTGGCTACACTGGTGCTTTACAGCGCTGCAACTTTCTCGCTCAGGGGTGTGAAAAAAACACCCCCCTGAGCGCTGCAAGACACAGCGCTGTAAAGAGCCAGTGTAAACATGAGGATGTGGAGTACGTGCAGCGCTGGGAGACCTCTCTCCCAGCGCTGGCCCTGCGACCACACTTGCACTTCAAAGCGCTGCCGCGGCAGCGCTTTGAAGTTTCAAGTGTAGCCATACCCCTAGAGAGCAGTAGTTATTCTGCTTTAGCTATGCCAGTCAATTTCAAGCCTTTAGGACTAAGGCTATGTCTACACTACGGATCTTACAGAGGCACAGCTACATCGCTGTAAGGTCTCCTGTGTAGCCGCTCTCCTGCAGGCATAATTAAACCACCCCCGACAAGCAGTGTTAACTATGTTTTGCTGATAAACGTGCTAGTGTAAGCCTCTCTCACCTTTTAAAATAGGACCCAGACACTTTTGAAAACTTTACCCCAGTCAATATGTAAGTTGTGGTGTTTTTTCAATGTATTTTTGTCATAATTTTCTTCTGTTGTTATATTAATCTTTTTAACTTCTTTATTTCTCTTCTAAAAGTTCTGCAAGCCCTAATTAAGGACACTGAACAGAATACTTAGGGCTTGTCTATATGAGAAAGTCACACCAGTTTAATTAAAGGTGTGATTTTAAACCAATTTAGCTAAACAGGTAAAAAAGGCTATGTGGCCATATCAATTTAAGAGTGGCTTACTTGTGTTTGTGGCAATTTGTGTTCATAATTGACTTAAGCTAACCTGAAATAAATCTGGTTTAAATCAAACTATGAGTGTTCCATGGGGGTTGCATTGGCTTTCTAAATTGGTTTAAAATCACACTTAGTTCAACTGGCTCAACTTTCTCCAGCAGAGAAAGGATGCTGTTTCTTCTACTCAGAGAGATCGTGATCTTACAAGCTGTTCCACTTGGGTGGACTCCTGTGCCTGTGCAGATCCTCCATGAGGTTTTATATTGTAATCTACATAATTCAGTTTATGTAAAATGCTGTTATACTGGGGTAATCTCAGCTCATGTTTTAACAGTTCAACCTAAACTGGAAATGCTTTATAAAATGTATTCCACAATCCCTTTTCTAAACATACCTGTTTCTGAAGCATGCATACATTCACTGATATTGCCCTGAGCATCTCACACATACATCCCAAAGTTTAAATTTAAGAAAAATAAATCAACATTCCCTGCCAGGTAGCAGCAGCGAATGTAGCATCTTTAGAATAGAAGATTCTGTCATCACTGTAAAGCAGCAAATTCTGAATGTTAATTTTGCCCATACTCTGCTAAGTAGCAGTACTTATTGTCATTACAGAGTAAAGTTCAGTCTGTGCAAGATTAGCATAAGGACTATGCACCACTTATGTTCCACTTGGGCAATATTAGAGTATGTGCTAACTACTTAGGATAAACCATCTGTTCCATCTTGTATTTAGCTGTGACTCTATGGCTATGTCTACACAACGCACCTTACAATGGCTCACTGTAATAAAACCACCCACAACGAGGGGCGCTAGCCACACCAGCAATTTTCATCACTCAAAGTTGTCATTCAGAGGGGTGTTTTTTCACACTCCTGAGTGAAAACAGCTTTAGCGACAAAAGTGCCAGTGTAGATATAGCCTAAGTACCTTTCCCAGAACTGAGGAAGACCTCTGTGTGACTTGAAAGCTTGTCTTTCTCACCAGCAGAAGTTGGTCCAATAAAAGATATTACCTCACCCACCTTGTCTTTCTAATATCCTGGGACTGACACAACTACACTGCATATACAAATGTTTGAAAGTTACGCTAACTCAGGGGTTCTCAAACTGGGGGTTGGCACCCCTCAAGAGGTCGTGAGGTTATTATATGGGGGGTCGTGAGCTGTCAGCCTCCACCCCAAACCCTGCTTTGCCTCCAGCATTTATAATGGTGTTAAATATATTAAAAAGTGTTTTTAATTTATAAGGGAGGTCACACTCAGAGGCTTGCTATGTGAAAGGGGTCACCACTATAGAAGTTTGAGAACCACTGCACTAACTGAATGGTAATATAATTTTTCCACAAATCTGTTTACTTATATCAAGAGATATGTACCCCACAATGCCCTGCAAAGCTGAAGTCAGCTCTGGTACTGGAAAACACAAAGTACAAAGACAAGATACATGAATGTTCTACACTGGTATAAGCTTGAGAGGTACTGTCGCAGGCTAATAGTACCAGAAAGAAAACAAGGAGATAAGAAAGGTACTGGACTAGTATAAATTGGTGGGTTAGAACTCAGTAATGTACACAGAAAGACTTTTAACTTGTAAAATGGTCTGGTATAAAGGAGGTGGTTTTGAATACATATTTCAAAGCACACCTTCTGTGTAAGGTGAACTGCATGCTGTGAGAAACAAGCTTCTCAGAAGGATTGGTGTGCTATTAACTCATTCCTTTCTGTATAGTTTTGCTTTCACTTAACCAACCATAGCCAAATTTATTGTGCAATTTGGTCACTTTACACATTGCTAACACTGAACTGCAAGTGTTGTCAAGCAATTGGTTATGCTTTTAGCAATAATATGGAATTCATTAAGAATTCAAAATACGGGTAAACCGCATGCATCAGAAGTTTGATAATGGGATACATACAAAGCCAGACAGGCCCATGAGCCACTGGCACAATGGACATATGATCCTGTTTGGTTCTAGCTAATGATCTTCATGACTGTCTGCTATCTCATCCTCGCAACATGACTACCATCCTCACAAGTCAAAGCCAAATGTTATTATCCATAGGATAGTAAACAATGCTACACACAATTTTCATTTTGGTACTTTTTAAAGCCAATTATCATGTCTTTCAATGCACTAAACTTAGATGTATATAATATTATGGGACTGTAAATAAAATATTTACAAGAGCAAAGCAGAGTCAGAAACCAAACTTCAGTTCCATAAAAGACAACAAAATCCATCTATTTCTTGAACCATCTGTGCACTTGCTGTGTACAGATAAACTCCCCAATGCTGAATAATGTTATAACCTTCAGCCCAGATGAGAACCCACTTGTTTCTACTACTGTATGTACAAGTTCAAAACAGATTTAGTCTACTGATACACTCTACGTATAGAGGTACAAAGATATGGCTTCTTCTCCCTCATACATCACAACTGCTCATGGACTGATTCTTCTCCTTCAGAATACGAGCAATTCCCTTTAACTTCAAAGTGGTTTCATATATCATGTAGTGGGAGAATGGGGTGCGAGAAAGGTGTGTTGTGTGTGTGAGTACAGTAACTCCTCGCTTAATGTTGTAGTTTGGTTCCTGAAAAATGCTATTTTAAGCAAAACGATGTCAAGTGAATCCAATTTCCCCATAAGAATTAATGTAAATTGGGGGAGGCTCGGTTCCAGGAAAAAATTTTTTTGCCAGATAAAAGACATTATATACATATACAGTATAAGTTTTAAATAATTTTAAACAAACAATTTAATACTGGACTCCCCAGTGATGACTGTGAAGCTTGGTTGAGGCAGGGATGTAGTGGGGGTTGGGGCGTGGGGGTTGCCCCGTTCCGCCTGCCTGGTGTTCCCGCCAGGGAGCGGAGTCAGGACATGGGGGCTTGCCCTGCTCTGCCCGCCCAGCGTTCCAGCCGGGGAGTGGGGTCGGGGCATGGGCACTCACCCTGCTCCACCCGCCTGGCACTCCTGCTGGGAAGCAGGGTCAGGGGCTTGCCCACTCCCTGGCTGGAATGCTGGGTGGGTGAAGTGGGGTAAGCCCCCGCGCCCCGACCCTGCTCCCTGGCAAGAGTGCTGGGCAGCTGGAATGGGGCAAGCCAAACAACTTAAAATGGAACATCGCGTGACTTTAAATGAGTATGTTCTCTAATAGATCAGCAACCTAATAACGAAACAAATGTTAACCAGGATGACTTTAAGTGAGGAGTTACTGTATATGTGCACGCACACAGGCAAGTGGATGTATCTGAGCAGCACACAAATGAAACAAAAAAAATCCAATCATTTACTTACACTCACAGGTGCTGACTTTCAGCTTTCCCCAGGCCCGTGGCCCTGCCCCAACTTCACTCCTTTCCCCAAGACCCAGCCTTTGCTCTGCCTTTTCCTATGCCCGCTCTGTCTCTTGTCCAAGGCTCCACTTCACTCCCTCTCCCAAGTACGCCCTGCCCTCTTTCCACCTCTTCCCACTCCCGCTCCTCCTCCTTCCCCCAGCGCCTCTCACCCATCATCGAACAGCTGATCGGTGGTGGGAAGGAGGTGCTGGGGGGGAGGGGGAGGAGTTGATTGGTAGGTTCCACTGAACAGCTGATCAGCAGGTGCTGGTGGATCATGAGCGCCCACTATTTTTTTTTCAATGGGTGCTCCAGCCCCAGAGCATCCACGGCGTCAGCACCTATGCTTACCCTGCAGGAGGTTGCACAGTTTTGGAAAGACTGTATGGATTGATGGGACAGTTCCTCAGCTGGTGTAAATCAGTGTAGCTTCACTGACTATTGCAATTTACTTCAGCCTCTCTCTCTCTCTCTCTCTCTCACACACACACACACACACACACACACAGCGCCTGTCATCAGTATGAATGAAATCCAGGCTGGTAATGACCAAGTCTTTACCATCTGATAGGCATTTGGTGACCTGTGTGACATAAGTTGATGATCTCAGTTCAGTTCGTAATGGACAAAAGTATCCACATTACAAGAAGAGCAAGAGCTGGGAAGTCTGAACTGGGTCTTCCAATTGTGGATGAGCCATGGCTAGTTAAAGGAGATCTGCACTCCCTCTGCATAGCCATTTGATCTCCTGTCTCCTCTGCTCCAGATTCTCTCACCTGCTTCTGAAAAGACAGATGATTCACTGGGTGAACTTCTCTTCATCCAGTCCCCCACCTGACACTCCTATGCCATGACAGCTGGGGTGGAGGGCTGGGTTCCCACCCCCGAGGAATGCTAGATATGGGCAGAGGGCACAGAATATAGGAACCGTAATGTGTCCAGAACTGAGAGTGCTTGTGGGGGGCATTAGGGGATCAGAGGGTTGAGATTTCCAGTTACCTAAGAGAAGCGTAGAAACTTGTTATATGTCCAAGTCAAGACTGCAGTAGAGGAGTAGACACCCTGAGTCCCTAAAAAGCTTAAGCTATTTTCATGACAGGGCTGAATCGGCAGCAAGCAGCTTGGTTTTTATAACATGCAGTACTGCAGCAAAAACTGAAAGCCTCCCAGTGTTATATGTGGTGCTCTATAAATTAGTGTGGTAGCGAAGCACTGTCTAATCTGGGTACAGTAGGAGGACTGCATTCTCTCTCTCTTCAACTGCTAGCTGGCTTCTGTGAAGTACCAGACTAATTAGCCTAAGTCACTGTTTCCTCAAAAGGTGAGTCTCGATGAGCCACCAATGATTTAAAGAGCCCTTCCTGTATCTGCAGAATCAAACAGTTTGTGAATCCAGAAGTGGGAGATGGGAGAGAGGGTTGAGAAAAAAGGAAGGTCAGTAAGCGGAGCTCTTTCTTAGGACAAGTCTATACTTAAGAAGTTATATCAACATAGCTATGAAACTCAGGGTGTGAAAAATTCACGATCCTGAGCACCACAATTATGTTGACCAAACCCCTGAAATAGACATGCAAGGCTGACAATGTTTCCATCAACTTAACCACTGCCATCTGGAGAGGCAGATTACCTACAGTGACAGAAAAACCTCTTCCTACGGTGCTACAGAGGCTTAGCTACAGAGCTGTAGCTGTGCTACTGTAGCACCTATAGTATAGACATTGCCATACAAAATGAACGAAAAGGCTGGAGAACACCAAATCTAGGTCACCCGTTGGGTTTAATAGGTGGATATGCAATGCAGGTAAGCATGCAAGTAACAAGACAGAAATGTACTTGTTACTGCTTTCTCTGTAGTTTGGAGATTACATTCTATGTTGAAAATACAAATATTTCCCCTAATGCCCTAGCCTTTGTTAGAGTATAAGAAACACAATCTGAAGCTGACCTACACACAAAAGTATCTGCATGTGTAAAAAGATACTGTACTATAGGAAATGAAACATGAACAAAGGTGAATGTAAAGACAGTGCAACACGGCTCTCCAAAGCTGTCCACCTGTCACTTTTTCAAGATAAGCTCTTGTGACAATTTAAAATGATTTGTATCAAAAACAAAAAGACTAATCAAGCATTTCCTAAGAATTAACACATTCAAATACACCATGGCAGTGAAGACCTATCACAAAAGGCAAAGATGCAGCATAGCTGTGAGCTGCTGAAGATAGGAATGTTTTTGACAGGAAGCCCGTGCTGGCCTGTTTGGGAGACCTGCCAAAGGCTGCACTGATCTCTCGTATTTATACATCCCACAGTTACCACAGACTGCAGTAGAATGCCAAAAGAACACTAACTGAAAGGGAGAACGAACTCACAAGAAGAACGGTAAAATCAGCTGAGTGGACGTTCCACCTGATACTTGGAGAGCACCTATGTTCTACTGTTTGCCCAATCAATATCCTCAGAAAGGCAAGGGCATGACACTTTGTATTCTATAACTAGGGATGAAATAATGTCTTATTAAACAAGAGCAGGGTCGGCTTCCCCAGCACTATGCCTTAAAGTAAAGGGACCCAAAGAGGTTAAGAGCATCGTTCTAGCCTATTCATTGTTTGATTCTTGTGGAGGCTCCTAACTTGCACTGTAATTAGCCGCAAGGCACATATGGACTCCTGGCCACTGCGTAACTAGAGACCAAACAAACTAATTTCACACGGGCTGTTGAATGGCAATCCGACAGGACAAGATTTATTCTCAGAGTTATTGAACACCCACAGCTGCTCACTGATTAAATGGGTGTTATGGGTGCTCAGGAAATCTGAAAATATCATCCTAAATCTATAATTTGTATTGTTTTAAAACCAGATGTAGTTAAGATTAAACGCCTCTCTTTCCAATGGGCAAAAGTTGTATGTCGAGCTGAGGAACTACTGCAAACCTGGGCTCGAAAAAAAAAGAGCTGGTCCGGAATTTTTCCAATGAACTATGTTTTTGTTGAAAAATGCCAATTCATCACAAGTTAAACTGTCTGTACAATAGGGTCAGGTTTACTAAATTTTCTGACTGGAAAGAAGGTTGAGAAATTTCTGGTATTACATTAAATTTTTTAAACAAAGAAGTTAACTAATTAGTCTGGGGAAAAAAGTGAATCAAAGAAAAAACAGCCAACGTGAAAATGAAATATTTAGAAATTATCAAAACAAAACATTTTGACTGACTCAAAATAAAACTGATTTTTCAGGTTTTGAAATATTTTCAAGATTTCAAGTTTTCTTCCTGATCTGATATAGGAAAAAATGTCAAACTCTTGAAAATATTCACAGATGGGAAAAACTATTTCTCATCCAGCTCTATTGATTAACTTTAGTTTGAAATTTGACCACCTGATCATTCTGACCACTACCCTTTTCACTTGATATTTTCAAACAAAGGTGTGTAAATGAGTTTTTGTCTGTGCACATTTTTAGGTAATTGCTAGTCTGTAAATAAACACCAAACTCATATGCAAAGAAGGGTATGTGAGAGTACACCCAAGTATTCGGTAATTGCTATTTGTAATTCTCCTGTTCAAAAAGTTCCAGTCAAACAATCAGTGAACAGAAACAGTACCATGTGAATCTCACTAAAAGTCAAGGGGACTTAAGCTTCTAAGTGCCTAAATCACTTCTGAGCTTCTAAGACACTTTGGTACTTCTGAAAATTGTGCCCAAAGTGAACAATTTGCAAACACCCATAGACTGAAATTAAGCTGTTTGTCAAACATTTAATAAAACACAAAGTCTTCAAAGTGCTTTACAAACATTCATTTATTACCTGCATCAACTGTAAACCCATTTGTGAGGGAGATAAACATTATTATCCCTCTTTTGCGGATAGGGAAATTGAGATACAGAGGGTTAAGTAGCTTCCCCAAAGTGTAACAAAAAGAGTTAGCGTCAGGGCTGGTCTACACTACGGGGGAAAAATCGATCTCAGATACGCAACTTCAGCTACGTGAATAATGTAGCTGAAGTCGAAGTATCTAAGATGGAATTACTCACCGTCCTCATGACGCGGGATCGATGTCTGCGGCTCCCCATGTCGACTCCGCAACTCCGTTCGGGTTGGTGGAGTTCCGGAATCGATATAAGCGCGTTCGGGGGTCGATATATTGCGTCTAGATGAGACGCGATATATTGATCCCTGAGCAATCGATTGCTACCTGCCGATACGGCGGGTAGTGAAGATGTAGAAGTAAGGAGTTTTTGGCTCCCATTTGTTCCTGTGTTCAAACCAAACTCTCTCTCTCAAAAGTGGATCCCATTGAGAAGGTCTGGGAAGAAGGAGCTAAGTCAATACAAATACCGTATCTCTGAATCATTAGCCAATGTGGGAAAGGGAAAAATGTCCTAACAAAAGCGAAAGCTTAGTACTTTCAGTTTGACACATTTCAAAGTTCTTTCATTAGGAAAGTCCTGCTGTAACCTGAAAAGACAGGGATTTTTAATTCAAGATGAAGCATTGCGCCCTCCACTGAGCACTACTTAATGGCAAGCTAGTGTACATGCTACATTCCTGCAAAAACTAATTCCAATTGTTCCTAATCATGTTTCTCAGCTTGGATTTACCATTGACTTCATTATTGTAAGAAACTCTTTCTCCTCCTCCTCCTCCTCCTCCTCATATTTTGGCTTATTTTATTCACTACCTCCTACTTCTTCATTTTCCCTTTTTTCCCTAACACCAAGGAGAATACACGTTCATTTCACCATAGGCTTTTCAGCGGCAGAACCCAGGCAGTATTAAGCACTGATTAGGCAGTCAGTGCCAGCTCAGCCAGAAAAAACCTCTCTTTGGATTTCCTTTGCCCTCAGAGGGGCCCCCTTGGCTATCAGATTATAAAGATTATAAACCTTGGGTTTCTCAGTCCAATCAGTTTAGTCAGTATTCAGCCCTGTTTACTGCTGCAGCAGAAAACAAGCAGTTGAAGACAATGCCTGTAAAAGAACCTAAATTATTTTAATCCATTGCAAATTTTGTGAGCTCTACTGAAGTTGTATTGTTCAATTATGCTGCTGCTAGTTGCTAGTGAACATGTGTTGGCTGGTGAGTTGGTACACACTGTTTTGGGGGTTCATGGAAAAGCAGGGACAGAAGAGGCTGTGCCCACAAAGTCTAATTTACATAGTAGTAGGCAGAAGCTCAACAATGATTTACTTCCATTTGATTTGACAGTTTCATGCTGTTTTACAGTACTGTAGCTGTAGAGATGAAGGAACATCCCTGCAGAGGAAGAAACCTTGCTAGGAATGCAATGTGCCAGTGGGGAGCTGGGCAATGACAGAAATGGAACCCAGTCTCCTGCAATTTGCCCTCACCTAGCCACAAAGGGCAGAATTCACCCTGTTACAAATACAACCCCAAGGGCTTAAGCAGATATGAACATAGAAGACTTAGGATACGTCTAGACTACCCGCCGTATCAGCGGGTAGTGATCGATTTCTTGGGGATCGATATATCGCGTCTCATCTAGAGGCGATATATCGATCCCTGAAAGCGCTCCCGTCGACTCTGGAACTCCACCAGCATGAACGGCGGTAGTGGAGTCGACAGGGAGAGCCACAGACGTCGATCCCACGCCGTGAGGACGAAAGGTAAATCAATCTAAGATACTTCGACTTCAGCTACGTTATTCACGTAGCTGAAGTTGCGTATCTTAGATCGACTCCCTCCCCCCCGGTGTAGACTAGCCTTTAGTGAAGAAAACTTTGCCGGACAGCTCATTTTGGCACATGAAGTAGCCACAACTCTACTTCTGGAGGGGGAAGCATGGGCTCAAAAGTGGGTGAGCCAGCCCAGAGCCTGCCACCAGCACCCAAACTCCATCCCAGAGCCTGCACCCCAGACTCCATCCCAGAGCCTAACCTCTCAACCGTCCTACACCCCAATCCCGTGCCCCAACCCAGGGCCTGCACCCCAGACCTCCCCCCACCAAACTCCCTCACAGAGCCTTAGGCAGGTGGGGGGCGGAGTTCAGGGTGGAGTGGGCTCTGAGTGTTCTGGGCACCACCAAAATTTCTACAACCTGCCACCACTGCTACTTGGTGGAGCGGGGGGGGAGCGGTGAAGAGGCAAGCAATGAGTTGGTGCCTGGAGGGAGGCATCCATTTTCAGTATTTTAATTTTTGGTACTGCATTGATTGACTGCTGTGTGCATTAATATAGTGACCCTCTGGGTCCTTGAATGAGGCTTTATACTTGGGGGCAGTGGGGTGAGGAGGCGAGCGGCAAGTCGGTGGCTGGAGGGGGGCAAATCTCTCAGATTCAAAATCTGGGAATGTGTCTGTTGGTCTCTCTCTGGGCTAGGGGTTGTCCCAACGCTGCAAAGAGGGTGCTCCGAAATGAAGGTGCTTCCTCCTAACCCCTGAGGCCGTCAGTATGTCTGCTATTCTCTAGTCAGCCCACTTGACAAGTTTGATAGTCCTTGGTCTGGCTCCCAGCCCCTCTCCAAGGGTTGCAGATGTCTGGAGGTGCTGCCTTCCACACCTTCCTCAGTCCTACCTCGTTCATTTAACAGGCCAATTGATTACAAAGGGGTGGGGGGTGAAGATCTTATTCTTCTAGCAAAAAGACATTTTGCTTTTACCTTAATTATTCTACCTTAAGGCCCCGCTATAATGTATTACCAAGGTTCAATACAAAGTCATATAAAAGTTATACAAAAATGCATAATACAGAGATTTATCTACAACTGCATTGATTGACTGCTGTGTGCAGTAATATAGTGACCCCTGGGTCTTTGAATGAGGCTCTGTACTTGGTGGGGGGCGGTGAGGCGAGCAGGTGGGCAAGCAGTGGGTGGGCAAAGAGGCAAGCAGTGAGCCAGCGGGGGTTCTAGGGACGGGCATGGGGGTTTCTGACAAGGGAGGAAGGAGGTGAAAGAAGGCGAGTGGTGGGTGGGAGGTTGACCAGCAGGGACACAGCAAGCCAGTGGGGAGCTAGGGGGTGAAGAGGAGGATGATGGTGGGGCCGAGTGGGGAGGGGGCAGGTCCTATCTTATCTGGTCACCCTATGGGCGCCATTTCTCCCGCCACCCAAACCTTCCTTTTCGGCCCACAGCTGTTTCCCGGGGTGGCGCTGGGGAAGGAGGGTTTGTTTCCATGGGGCGGGCAGCGTTGCGGGGGGGGGGGAGACGACAGAATATGAGCTGCATTAAGTTGCAAGAAAGAGCTACATTTATCCCCTTGTTTTGCTGCAGAGAGGGCCTTCTATTATTTACTATGAAATGCAGGGCCTGCACTTAGGCTGCAGTCTCTAAAAATCACTCACATTTTGTAATATTTATCGTGACTTCAGAGCACATTGGCACACATACACTGATGCTCACTCTGTTTGCAAAATTAAGCAGTGTGGGTCTTATAAAGCAGCAGCTTCGCTGGCTTCTCCAGAGGGATTTCAAAGATGTGTGCTATGGAAGTTCAGGATGGCAGTGTATTCACAGTGAAGGAAAAGATGACCTCATGGCAAAAAAGAAAGGTCAGTCACCAAGTTCACAAACCAGTAAAGAGATTACTCACACATGCATGGTTTAAACAATATGTGATGCATGATAGATTAAATGCACAGGAGAGTTAACAAGTCTCCCACACACAGATGGGAAATTCCCATTGACCATAACTGTACCCATCTTTTCCAAATTCTAAAATAAATAAATAAATAACCCGCTCTTCTCTGACCAGTTCTTGGACAGTGTTTTGCACCAACAGCAGAGACAGTGAATGTGAACAATGCTCATGCAGCACCACGAGATCCCTTCCATACCGTCCCCTAAACCCTCCCCATCTCCCTATGCCAGGCAGCCACTCCCTCTCCATTCAAATCCGTCCTGACAACTTGCTTCTCCCAGGAGGCCCAGTGCTAATCTCAGCCAGGGAAAGCTGTCAGCACACCATTATGAAAAAGTTCTGAGGACCCGATTCTGTCACCCTGACTCACACCGAGCAGCCTTTACTCTGCGAGGAGCCTTACTGATTCCTGTGGGACAAGTAGCCAAGTGAAGTACTACTCAACACGACTAAGGGTGGCAAATCTTGAATTAGCACCATCATCGGGATCTCCCTGTGCACACCTGTATTTCTTAAGCTGCAAACTTCTCAGGGCTGGGACAGTGTCTCCTTTGTGTCTTGTATTGTTATAATGCCTAACATGCTGCTCTGATAATAAATACATGAATGAATGAATGATTAAATAAATAAATAGCATAGTCATAGTGATAGATGTGGTTCCTGGAACCTTTTTTGCATGATGACATAATCCTATTAGGAAATTTGTTCTCCTGGCCACTCCAGTGATTTCTCTCTTGCTGTAAATATATCTCAGTGCTTTTTAAAAATACCTATCAGTAACATTTCCCAAAGCGCCTAAGTCTCATTTTCAAAAAATTAACTTAAGGCCAGCTTTTTTAAAGGTGTTTAGGCACACTAATATTAATGGGAGTTAGGCACCTAAATACCTTTTAAAATCTGCGCCTTAGGCACCGAGCAGTCAATGTCTCAATTAAAGTCAATGGGACTTAGGCTCTTAAATGCCTAAGTCACTTACTTTGGAAAATGTTCCCCTAAGTTACTTGAAAATGTCTCACTATCTATTTTGACAAACTGTGATAGACATAGAATACATACACAGAAAAAAGTAAGCCTGATGGATTATTTCCCCCCCATTCCAAAACATACAGAAAGCACAGCAAAGCAGAACATACGCAGACACTTTTAAACAAAACCAAATCAACCTTGAACTAAAATGTCTAGCAAGGTATAAGAACATATTTGTATGTTGGTGCTTTGAAAAAAGTTCGTGCCTGTCAGAATGAAGCATAGGTTGAACCATCTTCAGGATGGCAAGTCTTATTTTTCTGTCAGCATTCAGAGAAAGGTTAATAGCCTCAAAGAGTTGCTCCTGTCTGTTACTAAACGTGTCTCCGGTTACATGTTATACATTAATACAGGAGCCAATGTGTTGTTACGTTCCTGAAATAAAGCACTGTTAGGAACAAACTATCCCAGACTGCAAAACAGAAAGAGATGGTAATTGTGGAATCAAGCATGCCAGCTGCTGTCAGAGAGTTTAGAGGCTCCAGGTGAGGAGTGCATCGAGCAAGACCTTACCTGTTCCAGGTAGCATTGGAGCAGGCCCGTCGCTGCTGGGTTCCCCGCTCATCCAAGGCTGCCTGCTCTCTCTTGCCCAGATCACTGAGGCTGGGCGAACTCATGAACTTCAACCTGCGAAGAGTCCTCATGGTCAAATGTGTGTTTGTGCGTGGCAGCTACAGATACACCATCCTTTTTACACACACACACACGCAGCTGGAGCAGCAGCAGCAACGCGAGCAGTTCTCTCCGTTTGTTGTTCAAAAAAGAAACTTAAAAAAAAAAAAAGAAGAGAGAACCAGTCTCTACAGAGCACACCTCTGCCAGCAAGAAAACAAACCTTTAATCAGATCAACTGTGACGTCATAAACTGTGGTTAATAATTTCTCCAGTCCTTTTAAAAAATTAAAGCCAAACTTCTTGCTGCTGCTTTAACAGTTTGCTGGGGCCCCTTTTAACCAGCAGCTGCCCAAAGTGGAAAGATTTCCCCTTCCCCTGCCCTGGTGCACCAAAAATGAAGAGTCTCATTCAACATGCTGCATGCTCCACCTGTCATGGGAATTGCTGCTTTAATCAGTCAACTGGTTTTTTCAGTTTCTTTCCCCCAGCCCTCTCTCTTCACTCATAACTGGAAATGAAATCAGAGGGCAACGGAAAAAAACAACCGACCAATACTGACGCACTGAGACTTTATTGGGAAGTTTCATAACTGCCTATGCCCCGCCACGTTACGACACTTACACACACACACACACACACACACTCACATACGCGTGCGCACACACACACACACAGCACAAACCTACTGTTTGCCTCAGAGGCTGTTTAAGCTGAAAGCATCGGATAAGCCACAAGAGTGAGAGTATTAAAAAAAGAAAGAAAAATGAATACAGACCAAAAAGTAGAAGCAGGTGCTTTCATTTTGAGGAACTTCAGAGGTTAAATAGAGTGAATAAGATGACTAACTATTTGAGATTTATTAATGTTTTTTAATTGAAATAACAGCTTCACAATCCGGGGCATGTCTAGTCACAACAAAAGCCCCAGTTCAGTTATCTTCAAAGCGAAGAACATCCTGCTCTCTCTGATACTGTAATATTTATGAAAATAATGGTGGAAGATTCTAGCCAATGTTTGACTTGTTGCACCAAGATTCTGTTTCAAATCACAAATTTTTCCTTATCAATTAAGTACTGACAGACCTTTGTAACGAGATTTCTAAAAAGAGAATAGCTTGTAATATAGCATCAGGTTGGACATGCATCAGATGAGCATTATACAACACTTGGGGCCAGATTCATGTTAGTAACACTACTCAGCAAACAGCCCAACTTAAACCAAAAGGACTACTCACAGAGTAAGATACTTTTCAGCATAATGGTATCAGAATTTGGACCTTCTTGTGGGATAACATTGCACAAAACATTTATACTTATTTGTTTCATTTGTTTTTCTTCTATATGAAAGTCAGCTACCTAGATCTGTGAATACATTTTGAGTATATGTAGGCTTGGAAGGATTTGAATTTCAACAAATGTCAGTAAACATCAATCTCACCATACAAATGCAAACTGATGAAAAAAATATTTCCATCGATAATTATCGAAATGTACAGGAGAAAGAAAAATGCTACTTGAGAACTTAGAGTTTGATTTAAGGATATTTACTTTGTATATTTTGACGTGTGATGTTGACAATCTGTGTTTCAAAGGTTATAAACATTAACTTTTTGAATCGCAATGTTTAAGGTCATTAAATAATTATTGCCTGACCTGTCCTTCGTCTGATACACCCCCCCATAATTTCCTGCAACTGTAAACTATAAAAAGAGAAAAAATGCTTAAAAATAAACAGATATTATCCTTCAAATTCTGCCACGCCTAAGTATATGTCAAATTAATGTAAGCTAGAGGAGCAAAAACGGATTTTGAAATTCATAGATGCCTTATCTGAATCAATAATTTGGAAGCATTGTCAAAATCTGAATTTATTTATTTATTACCTCTACCCCTCCAACCCCACAGCCTGAAATTTGGCTCAGCTCTTTGCATATTGTTTGGGCGGGAGGAGGAGTTGATCAAATCACAGAGGGGAAAAAACGAAAACACATTTTATCTTGGGCTAATATTAATGGTCAAATGAAGACTAGGTTTAATTTTCTGTTGGCTGCCCCTCCCACCCAAAAACTTGAAGTATGGGAGACGGGCATCATAATGTATGAAATATGAAAAATTCATTCTTAAGACAAAGGTCTAAATCTAACCTACCTTTGTACAAAGACTTGGTTATTTCTACTCTGTTCCAAATGTTTAAAACCCTCAAACAAAAACAAGCAAACAGACAACAATCCATGTACAAGGCAGCAAAGGGAAAACACGCACAACAGTATATCTCTGTATTCTAAACAATGAGATAGCTTCTACAGCATACAAATCGGTGACCTAAAACAGATATAGTAGAACCCTGTTTCTTCAAATAGGATGGATATTTAATTTATCTGGACGAAGAAAGGGGGAAACTGGGGAACATAATTTGTATTAAGGAGAGTTTCTCTGGTGAGGTAGTTCAGTTAAGCAAGGATTTACTCTGTTTAATTAAATTACTAGCTGGTAACCCGGTTAAGCTGTGCTAATGTAATTCTGTCTTGTTTTGGTTTCTAGTCTCCTTTGGAGGAAACATTTACTGCCTCTCACCTGTTGTGAACTTGACAGGTTTTACAAAGGCCACGTCTAGACTACGCGCCGTATCGGCGCGTTAAAATCGATTGCTCGGGGACTGATATATCGCGTCTAATCTAGACGGGATATATCGATCCCTGAGCGCGCTTATATCGATTCCGGAACTCCACCAACCCCAATGGAGTTCCGGAATCGACATGGCGAGCCGCGGACATCGATCCCGCGCGGTGAGGACGGGTGAGTAAATCGATTTTAGATATTCGACTTCAGCTACGTTATTCACGTAGCTGAAATTGCGTATCTAAAATCGATTTTACCCCGTAGTGTAGACCAGCCCAAAATGTGGATTAAATCTTTCTTGGAATTTTAGTTCCTTCTCCTTTCTTGACAGCACAGGAAAGCTTGCAACTGCACATTTGTTATGCCTGTATATTAACAATTCTCTTAATACAATGATAATTTTTAAACTCCTCTCTTAATTGCTCTTCTTCCTTTGAATGCTCCACTTGCTCACTTGAGTAATCTCAGTGCTTGTGATATGTTTTCAACTGCCCACAGGAAGTGCTGCTGGAAAAAAAAAAAAAAGCAGTACCGGGCTTCACACGAAACTTGCTAACAGAAGGAAAAAAGCTCTCTCATTCTGTCACTTCAAATTCCACATCAATAGCTGAACTACACTCATTTCTATCCAACAGTCTCAATAACTGGCCTCTGCTTTTGAATACTACATTCAAAATCTGCGTTACACACAAAACAAACCACAAGGGATGAGAATCATTTCTAATTCCACTACAGTTTTCTCTGTTCAGTAGAAGCGGGCAGGGTTTGTTTACACTCCTTCTCCCTCCCACTAACGTGGAATCTATGCCTCCACCTGATCAAATGTTGATTTACAGATAAGCTACTTTGCTTTCAATGAAGATTGCCTACATTCATAACAACAGAAGAGTATTTAGAACGTACATTGCACCTTTCATTCACAGACCTCAATCACTTTAAGTATTACCTAAGGGCTCTTCTACCTGGTGAAACCAGGGTAGCTAGTGTGTTTTAAATTAGCCTCCTACTTTATTTCTCACTAACAGCTCCATGTAGACAAGTCCTAATTCAGCCTCAAATCCTTGGGAATCAGGCAAAATTTATTATACCCATCTAAAATGAAGCTCACGGGGAAAGCCGTAGATCACACAGTGCGCCAGAGCAGAGTTGTGAATAGAACCCAAGAGTTCTAATTCCCAGCCCCATACTGTAACCACTGGTTGCTAGGCCATGATGCTAGGAAGAGCATAGTGCTGCCTGGCATAAGGGGCAAAGAGGAAAGAAGAGATGGTTAGGAGAGGGGGGAGGAGCACCCGTGATCCCTGACTGACTTTGGCTGCATCTGCTCTTAAACAAACAGTGGTGTGTAGACGACACGGACTACAAGGGTACTTTGCAAGGCTCTAGCAGTAGCGAAAGGGTCCTGCTGTGAGGAAACGCTTTGGGAGCAGGCTTTCCCTGCTGCCAGGGACTTTCCCCCACTGACTCCACCCTGGCAGAGCCTTTACTCACGGCTGGATCATTTCTCTGCCATCCGGAAAAGCTCTGGCAGCAGAATACTACACTGCTAAAAACAGCAGCACAGAGGTGGGAGGCAAGGCCTGGCATGTAGAGAGCCACGCAGGAGCTTTCTGGGCACTCAGGTGTGTAGGACGCTTTACTCACCTAAGCCATACCTCAGTCTATGCTATTTATACACAAGCTAGCTGGGTGTGCAATCTCTACACTACATGCTGCTGTAAGTATAGATGTAGTCCTTGAGAGATAAAAGGGCAGGGTGGTGCCATTGCTCTGCAACCTCTTACTAAAAGAGCAGCCCCTAAACACCACTCACTTCAGAATAAAGGGTTTAAATAGCAGGGACTTTCTGAAGGCTTAAGTATTGCACAAGTTTTTGGGATGAGCTCACCAAAAACAACTAGTGACACAGGAAAGGGAGGGGAGTTGCCATGGTTCCATAATGAATAATTAATTAACCTTAAATACAAATAACACCTGGCACTTATATAGAGTCAAGCCCCCCAAGTACTTTACAGACATTAATTAATTCAATCCTAGCACACAGCCGTGAAGCAGATAAGTATTACTGCCCCTTTTTAACTCACGTGGGACTGTAGCCTAAAGGTTAAGTGACTTGACCAATGCCACACAGTGAGATGGTAGCAGAGTAGGAACAGAACCTTTGAGTCCAGTCTCTTATGCTAACTACAATACACAACACCGCCACTCAGCCATTCTTCTTGGGCTGATCTTTGGAAACCTATTCTTCCCTCCAAGAAGACCCAATCAGTGACTATGCATGGGTGGATTCCACAGCTTGCACAAAACCCTAATGAAGTCAATGGGACTTGGTATTGGTGCAGGGGTCTGGTCATAATGAGTCACTTGCAGGACCAGGATTTAAAAAGACCACAACTTTGATATCGAGTAATGACAGTTATGTGAGTTTACTGAAGGCAGACTAGTCTCCCAGTACACGTGGACAGTCCTAGGTGGTGTGCACTGTTGTTGCAGTCCAGTGCCAGGGCCCTGCATGGAAATTAGTTTAAAAAAATAATTTAAGTAGAACCCTAAAGTGTATCTATTCTAAATAGAATATGTTACTTAGAATGCTGTATTTTAATTATTATGGTATTGCCAATCCGAAGGATTCAAAAATCTTGAGTCAGGTCCCGCCCTGCCAAAAAAAAATCATGTGATTCGTTCTTTTTATTTGCCTTCTGGCTTTTGAGCTTTTTGGGTACAATTGGGTCACATTTTCAAGCTTTTTTGAACAACCAAGTGAGCCAGAAACTTATTTGAAAAAAAAAAAAAAGCAAGCTGAAATTTTCATATTATTCACATGACTTCAGGAGCAGGGGCTTTAATAAACACTCCAAATATCAGGAGACTCACAATGAAATAAAGCAAGCTGGCAACTGTGTTGGGCCAAATTATTCCCTCAGTTCCATGCATGTCACCACACTGACAACAAAATGAAAACAGCAGTGATCATGATGAATGTATGGGAACATAACTCAGAACAGAATTTGCCCTGTCAGTTATTTCATTAGAGATTTGCTGGGTCTTTTTAATTAAATATTGGCACTGGAGAAAGATCCTCTTTTTAATTAATACAAAAATACGAATTCCTTTAATTTTCCTCGTGTTTTACGGGGAGTTGAGGAGAGGGGAGAATTATCCTAGAAATGCTGATTATTCTTTTGAGTGCAACTAAATAACAGAGTTGAACTCCAACTCTTTACAGAAACTAGTTACAAACCCCACTAACTGAATGCACTTTTAGATTTTATAAAACACACAGCTAAACTGAAAACATGCCTCAACACATGCCAAAGCCAAGAAATCAGCCTTCTGAAAAGACACACTTCTTAAAGGCACAGAGCATCTTGTTCCACCAGCAGTCAACAGAGGAAAGGGGAAAGAAAGCTCTGCTTGGCAGGAGGGAACGGGAGTGGAATGAAGAGGGAGGAGGGGAAGCACTATAACTCTGAATGCATCAATTCTTTCAAGATAATCTCCCCTTAATGCTCCCTTGTCGGTAGGAAAAAAACAACAGTTGAGAGCAAGGAAAGTATAAAACTGAATTTGCAACTAGTCCATGATAAAGAACCTGGAAATAAAGGCAGCTCACTAGGGTACTTCCTGCTGTCATTTACCACGGTTGGTCCTATGATAGCACTAAAGTGCTACTGTAGAGTGTGGCCTGTTCTCTGACTCACTTTCTAACCTCAGCTTTATTCCCATAACTCCATGGAGCTCTTTGCAGAGCCTCACATGAGGGGCTTTTGCCTCCTCATGTGGGGGGGAGGACAGGAACTTTGCTGCACAGGTGGCATCCCCCTTCCAGCCAAGCAGGAGGAAATGAGCCTGTGAAGGATACCCTCCACTGAGGTCAGTAAAGGGGACAATCTAGGTCATGCTGCCATTTTGCACTAACTTTTATAACTGCAGCCACTCTTTAAACATATGAGATGTGTTCCTCAATTGGTTCAAAGTCAGTGCAGCTCCACTGACTTCCACCAGGCAACATCAATTTAGCCCACATGAGGGTCTGGCTCATTATTAGTGTCCTGTGAGAAAACGTATTGGGACATTACCAAGTAAACAGCAAGGATTTGGGATAGAAGAATACTCTTCACTTTTTAAAAACAAAATTATTGTACGCGCACAAATGAACAAGCTCTGTAAGCACTAAGGAAGAGAAATGTGGTCTAGAACAACAGTTGGGAGTATAGGACTTAAAGGCCATGAATTCCTAAATTCCTGTTCCAGCTCTGGACTCTCTCTATGGATTTGGGCTCTCACGTAATCTTTCTGCCTCAGTTTTTCCATCTGCAAAATAAGATAATTCAGACCAGCTTCACAGGACAGCTGAAAGGATGTCAGGATTGAGCCCTGATGCTGCATTGCCAACTGCACAGCTGAACCCCTCTACTGGGCAGAGCCGCCTTTAACCTTAGTGGGGCTCTGCATGGCTTCGGGTTCTACACTGTTAGTTTGTAGGCTTCAGTGCAGCACTAACACCTTAAACCTGTCTCTTAGGTTTACAGTGCCTAACACAATTGGGTCCAGATCGCCGATGAGGTCCCTACACACAACCATAATACAATACAAATAAAATAAATAAATAAATAAATAAAAATGACAGTAAAACACTCATACCTAAAATTTCCATTAAATCCCTTTCCATTCCCCAAATAGCAGTTAAAAGTGTGCAATACATAATATACAATACGCACGTACTGCTAATTCTCTTCTGCACCCCGCCCCTCCCCCCAGAAAATATTGTGATTGAATAAGAACCAGGCCATCTTCCTGAAGCTGTTGCCTGTTATGTCGCAATCAAAAAATGCCAAGTGTTTCCATCAAAGGACAATGCCAGCAGCTTTTCTGTTTGTTCATTATCTCCTTGTAGGGGTTGGGAATTAAACTGAGCATTGTAATTAGAATGAATATGGTGGAATGTTACGTGAGGAAGAGGAAGTGAAGTTCAGTGCCTTAGTCTGCATCAGCTAGATCATCTGTAATTCTCTTTCGCACCCTTCACTTTAATAACCTACAGGGGCTTTTCTTTATCAGTACTAAGACCTCTGGGCAGCACCAATTCAAGGTCTCAGTGCCACCCCCACACCCGAAGCCACTGTGGTACAACCCATTCTAAACAGTATAAATGGTATGAATGCCAAACCAAACACATGGCTTTGTTAATAAATGGAATATAAACTGATACATAAACTGATGTTTCGAATTCTGTCCAATAAATAACTTCATTATTTAAAATGTTTTTTTATCTGTTTTTACAAGATCATGGTATAGTAGAAAAATAATCTTAAAAAGCAACTAAGATAATAATGTTTATGACTTTTTTTCAAATGCTGTGTGACTTCTTTCATAAATTGCTTACCATGCATCATATTAATAGGATCTCTGAACACTATGACCTTGATGGGACAGTTCGAGTATCATTGTTCTATCTTCTACAGTTATACATGGTACAGTGCCTTCCAAATATATGAATCCTGGGAGTTCTGAGCTGTGTGCTGTGCCGCACTGCCCTTCTTACATCCAAACCGTTCCGATTCAAGGTCTTCCAAGAAGGCTCTGATGGTCTTGGAAGGTCACCAAGATAAAGAGCCCACTTTGGTAAATAGCTGAGTTTCTAATAAGCTGCAGTGGCAGCCAGCTGTTAATAGCACCAAAGCAGAGCTCTACTGTTAACATGTTCATATGAGAATTATTGGAAATATCGCCCTGCTTTAAGATTACTGCCAATCCCCATGAGAAATTCAAGTAGATCAGCAGCACAGTACTAACCAATGAAGTGGGAGCACTTTATATTTTTTGTATCAAAGTATAAAGGACACTGAAAGAGCTATGAAAGCCTTGCCATCAATATGGATTCGCTTTTTAGAACATATATCATTTCCCTTTGGCCTTGGAAAGATTCATTTTTCAAAAGCAAAGCTACCTTTGATCAGAGGCCGTGTGAAGGATGGCCTATGAGGAAAGTACAGCTTCTACTGAACTCTCTTTTATAAATGAAACCAAACATTTTAAAACTGGCCAAAAAAGTCTTGCTTCTTGAAGAGAGCGATTCCAAAATGGCAGCCACAAGCAGTGTGGTGAGATTTTGCAGCTCCTGCAGTACAGGATGTGGTATGCCACATTTTAAAGTGATGACCTTGTACAAACATTTCATACAAATGATACTTACCACCCACAGGATTTTAGCCTAATTTAGAGCACCTATATATAGGTTAAACAATAACTACAGAGCAAAATGCTGGTGCTCAAAATACCAAGGGTAAGAATGGCAGTTCCACACAACTGATTTTAAACTTCCACATGTTCCCTGATGTCACAAGATTAGCAGGTCTCATTTTCTGTGGCATCCCAGCATGTACTGTGCTCATGATGTCACAACCACTGTGGAAGCCCAAGAAAAGCCCACATCTCACTTTGAGAGGGTGAGGTGAGAGCTGGAAATTTAGAAAACTACAAAACAAGGTTTATGAAAATTCTTAACAATGTATGTGGCTGTGTTTGTCAATTTACATAATCATCTGATACCTCCTTCCCACACCAGCCTCAAGCTCCAGGCACGTGTCACAGTGGCTGACAGTATAGTGCATATATGGTCAGTATAGTGCATACTGAGTTGCCATTCAGAGTGGAAGCTAGTGTCAACATCAGGGCACATGGAGAAGAAGAAGAAGAAGAAAAGCCTGGAAGAAAACCTGCATTTCTGTAAGTCCCAATCCTGCATTTTTATCCAGGGAGCAGAGCTTCCTTTCTCACAGAGAAACCCAAGTGGGGAAGCCTGGGGAGGTGAAGAAAACCCCATGAGGTTTCCCGTCTGGAGCTTGACACATATTGTTCAGTCATGCAGAGGAGGGGGGTTCTCCTACCAGTTAAAGGACAACTGGTTTAGGTCCTACTTTCCTCTATAAAATGAACACAGCCTCCACCCTAATCCTTTCCTTCAGTCCTGAGACTGGGGAGCGGCAGTAACCTCACATCTTTCTGTGCAGGACGAGGGACAGTAAAACATGGAGATGTCCATGGTTCCTGGGAAGGGAAAATTGCTCCCAAAATTTTTCCCCAAAAGGAATTCTCTCTCTCCCAGTCAGAAGTTACTGGTAAGAGACAGATTCTGATACCCGGACTCATCTTGAATAGCATCTTCCTCCCTGAACAGGAAGGTACTCCTCACCATGAGCAGGGGGCTCAGAATCTGGCTCTTAATTTCTTAAACATACTTAACTGTTCTGTCTTTACAGACATTGTCACGTAATTTGGTACCAAGTCACTGAGGAGTGTGAAGCATTCCTCAATCCTGAGAAATCTGTGCTTTGTGCCAATCTCTAAAGCAAAACCAGACAAACCAATTTGAATTCGTTTACATCTTTAAAAAATTCAGCTGGGCTGAGTGCCAAGTTTCAGCCTTGATATCTGAAGGGGCTAGGATATTAAATGACAAACACAATTACATGCCAACTAGGAGGGTTTAGGAAAGGAAGGCTAGCAGACCCTTACCTACAGCAGTGCTACTGGGCTCCACTACTGTGCTATTTCATACCCCCACATGACAAGGTGTGCAGTCATAAAAAAAGCCACACACATAAGACACAGGCTTGTAGCACCTGACAATTAGAGCAGGAGTTTTTAAGACCCTGTACCCTGCCCTTAGTTTTTCCTTTTTATAAAACAAGGAATTTAAAGAGACAACAAGTACCTTTTGTCAAATGGGTTTTAACTTTTTATTTGGCTCCCCGTTGCTTATAAAATCTACTTAGAAGTTTAAAACTAGTACTTCTTCCCTGGCCTATTTAGTCCTTTTCCTTCTGGAAGAGATTTTCTCCCCCCTTTTTTTCTTCTTTGAAGTGTGTGAACCAACTGAGCCTTTCAACTAAGAATAATTCACACAGCATCTTTCTTGAGCAGTGCTCTCTCCACTGGCTGGATGACTCTGCAAGTCACATGCACAATGAACTTGTCTAGACAGTCAGATAATGTGCACTATGGGGCTGTGATTTTAAAGTACACTAATGTGTTGAGCATCAACTGGTCCATGTAAACCCCATTGGTGTTCACTAATGGTTCCCTAGAGGTGCTCTTTAACATACCAGTTTGGAAACCACACATTCTGCAATGCATGGTTACTCCGTGAAGATCAGGGGTTCTCAAACTTCATTGCACCATGACCCCCTTCTGATAGCAAAAATTAATACACAATCCCAGGAGGGGGCACCGAAGCCTGAGCCTGCCCAAACCCTGCGGGAGCCAAAGACAAAGCCCAAGCCCCACCATCCCAGGTAGGGGGTGGGCAAAGCTGAAATCCTCCCCAGGTAGAAGGTCTGTAACCTGAGTCCCACTGCCCAGGGCAGAACACTCAGGCTTTGGCTTCGGCCTCACATGGTGGGGTTGGGCTCTGGCCCTGGGCCTCAGGAAATCTAAGTCAGCTCTTGTGACCCCATTAAAATGGGGTCCTGACCCGCTTTGCAGTCCCAACTCACAGTTTGAGAGCCGCTGGTGTAGATTAACCTTTAGAGTGGCTAATGGTTTTGCTTTTTAAATTTCTTGGTCACAACGTTGTATATTTAAGAAAATGACAGTTAGCATGGGATTTTCAAAAGTGTTCAGCCTTGCTCTAAATCTGCTCCCACTGACTTCAACGTAAAACTCCCTCTGGCTTCAGTGGAGTACAGCTAGGCCAACACAGAGTGCTTTTGAAAGTCCTGCACCTCACAGTCCAGAGGACATGAAAGGAAAGCTTGTAATTTACACAGTGAGATGGAACTTCCTCTGTGAACTTGGGCAAGCTCTGTGATCTCTTTATGCCTCAGTTCAACACCTGTAAAATGGAAAGATAATACTTGCCTGCCTTATTAATGTAGATGAGACGCACAGATATCACAGTGGGACAATTACACAGAAAACAAATTAATTACCAAATAAGACCGACAAAATGTTAGGCACAAAGTGCATTGAAGCCAATGAAAAAACACATGGGTGATGACTTCAGCCTGACCTGTTCTAGTAAATGAAACACCACATATTACAGCAAACCAGTAATTTAATTCTGTTGTAAATATTTACACTTTTTGGAAGCAATTGGTCTTTTATTTGACTTTTAAATAATAGCCTTTATCATGAGCATGGGCATGCTAAACCCAGGGTTGTGAGTTCAGTCCTTGAGTGGGACATTAAGGGATTTGGGGATTGATCCTCCTTTGAGCAGGGGGTTGGACTAGATGATCTCCTGAGGTCCCTTCCAACCCTAATGATCTATGATTCTATGATTTTATTTTTTAAATGCATTGAAATTTAAGAACCAACTTAAAAGCCTCTGATGGCTCCTAAAAAAACAGCTTCTTCGGTCATAGTGATCTAATGGCATGGGTAAGAGAAGGCTGCAGAGCCAAGCACAGCTGTTCCTTCTAGTGAAGCAAATTTCAAACTCTCCAGCTTGGGTGTCAAAGGATTGCTGTGCTCAGGAAGTCTCCCATATGCCCCTGCTCAGATTGTGATTCTGGATGCAGTAAACAGAGCTACTTGCTTGATGCTCAGCACAAAATAGGTGTGGAGTACATGGAATACAGCAGGGCCATCCTTAGGATTTATGATGCCCTAGACAGGATTATTAAATTGGTGCCTCTGTGCCTGACTTGCTCTTAGCAATACGAACAAGCTTACAGTATTGGAAAACTTGCCATATGCATGTTATTAAAACCAATTTAACTTAATGAAGCACAATCTAATGCTGATGGGCTAGCACTAAAGAAGTAGCACTATAGAAGAAGTTCTGATTTGACAGAATGATGCAAATAATATAAACTTCTTAAATTTGTCAACATTTTATTGGAAATTTACATGAAGTAGTATTGAAACAAGGATTTGTTTTTAATTAAAAGCAATCTTTCTGCCTTTTTTGGCTGCAAAATCAGTAATGTCATCGTATGACAAAGACAAAGTGATGTCTTGTTTGATTGCAAGAATAGCAAGACCAGTCAAGCGTTCCTGAGTCGTAGATCGGAGATAGTTTTTAATGAGCTTCAGTTTTGAGAAAAACTGTTTTCATGATGCTCCTGCTACAGGAATTGTCAATAGAATACGAGTGGCAATGTACACATGAGGAGATATATATATAAACAAGTTTGCTGCTGTGAATAAACTGTACAATGTCCATCATTGATTTTGCATGTGGCAACACTGATGACAGTGTACTCAATTCTTCGTACAGTTCAAGTCCATTTAAATCAAAACTATCACCGTGCTTCAGGAGGCTCTCTAGGTTCTTGCACTTTGTCATTAGTTGCTCTTGTTTTCCTATTTTGTCGAATTTAGTCCCGCTCAGCCTGCTGCCAGCTGAGTGAATGGAACCCCAGGCCGACAGTGGGTTGAGTGGCTCAGTCGGGGTCTCAGCCGCTGGCCTGCTTAGCCCGCTGCCAGCCTGGGGTTCCTTGGGGGTCCCCAAGCCGGCAGCGGGTGCTGAGTGGGGCTGGCGGCCAGGACCCTGGCTGGCAATGGGGCAGCAGCCAGAACCCCAGAGCAACAAAAATCAGCTGGCATGCCACCTTAGGTTGCTTACCCCTGCTCTATACCAGTGGTTCCCAAACTGGGGTTTGCGAACCCCCTGGGGGTTTGCAGAATGTTACAGGGGGTTCACCAGAAAAATGTCAGTAATGATGGCCAGAGGACCCTGGGCATTGGAAACAGCAGGTGGGACCCAGTTGCAGGGCAGACACCTATAACCCCAGGGAGAGTGGGACCGGGCAGTTTGGGCTGGCAGCCAGAGTTCTGGTGGTCAGCGCGGGAGCCAGCAGCCCAAACCCCAGCGCTCTGCACAGGGCTGTAGCCCAAGCCCCAGAGAGAGTGGGGCCGGGCAGTTGGGGCTGGCAGCCTGAACCCCAGTGCTCTGTGCGAGGCTGGCAGCCCGAGTAACAGGAAGAGTGGGGCTGGCCAGTTGGGGCTGGCAGCCTGAGCCCTGCCCCTGTCAGCAGGAGAGCCAGCAGCCCAAACCCCAGCCTGAGCTCTAGGAAGAGCGGGGCGGGCAGTTGGGGCATCCATCACACTGAGGTAATTTAAACTTAAATCTCTGAAAATATTCATTTTTAGAAGGGGGTTCATGACATTTCACAATTTAGTGAAAGGGGTTCGCGAGCTGTTAAAGTTTGGGAACCACTGCTCTATACACTACTAAGGAGATGAGCATATTACAGTTGTTGGAGGGCTCTATTTAGCAGTGACAGGGCTATAGGAAAGTCAGTCAACATTTTTTGTTTCTCTGATGAAAACTGGCCCACTCCCTGCCCCAAACCAAACTTGTCACAAATAATTGTCAACAATTTAATTTTCTGTTTTTGGCTAAGATATTGATTTTTTTTTTAAATTGCAATTGAATTCAGGATTGTTAGAAAGCATTTCTGGCAAACAAATTTGTTAAATGAAAATCTAAATGGCAACACAGCACTGCTTTCATGCTTAGCTCACCCCCTCAGGCTGCTGGTCCGACAGCTGCAGTAGAGGAGGAAATAGGTGGAAAACTGCAGGACCTCAAAATCCACCTCTTGGGTTCAGAGTGGCAACAGCAGCAGCAAATCCTCAGGTCCGATCACATACCAGTGGGCAGCACCGCCAGCCCAACGGACCATGGTGAAGTTAGCATAGCATCTGATCTCAGGGACAGGGCACCCATGGAGCCACAGCAGCTCATCCTGCCCTGTGCAGCTCCGCCCGGGAGAGAGACGCGCTCCCCAGCCAGGGTAATCAGATCCAGATGTCCTGATTTTATAGGGCCAGTCCCAATATTTGGGGCTTTGTCTTATATAGGCACCAGGTGCCTATATAAAAAACAAGACCCAAAATTGGGACTGTCCCTATAAAAGTGGGACATTTGCTCACCCTACCCCAATGCCCTATCCTGATTTTTTGCACATGCTATCTGGCTATTCCCAGCCCAGACCTGTGCGACCATTCAATCCTGGCTGCCTGCCAAGGAAGTGAGTTACTTTCATTTTTATTCCTCAGCAGGCAGCCGGGGGGAGGGGGGAGGGGGAAGACAGGGGTGTTCTGTGGGGGGGAGAAGAATGGATGTTATGGAGGACAACAAAGGATACTGCCAGAGCCGCTGAGCCTGCCTCACCTCAAGCCAGGGGAAAGAGTCACACTCACAGGTGACTTCCTTCCCCCATCACTTCCCAGAGACCCCAGCAGCCAATCCCCTCCCTCAGACTGTGCTGCATTCGTCTCTCGAGGACCCAGCAGCCCTGCTCTTACATGCTCCACTGCTTCCCATCTGTCCAGGCTCCAGGCAGAGCGGTGCCCCCAGACCTAGTGGTGCCCTTGGCGGCTGCCTATTCTGTCTATGGCTAAGGATGGCCCTGGAACACAGGCTCAGCCCCACCTCCTTCCTGCTCTGCCAGAATAGCTGGCCAGATGAATACAAAGGAGATGAATACAGAGGAGTAAACTGCTCCAAAAAGGGGAAAGAAGTGACTTCCCCTCCCCACACTACCCTCAGGGCAAGAGGGGAGTGGAAGAGGAACCGAGAATGTCTGAGTCACTTATTCATTCTCCGCTATACTTTGGAGGTGGTGCAGCTGCATGTCAGCCTCTACTCAGGGCAGATAGTACTTACACTCTAACTCCATGCAAGCGCCCCAACGATTGAGAGCCTACAGTCACAAGGGCGCTCCACACCCTTTTTGGAGGTGCTTTAGCAGGAAGTCCCTGTACCTCAGTGAAAAGCTAGCATGTTTGTCAAACCTCCTTTCATTTCATTATTGCTTTGTTCTAAATTCTTCATAATCTGCCATCAGTTCTGGGGGAAAAATGCATTATTCTTAAATTCTGGTTTTCTTATTTAAGCTCCGTCAGCCACGGCCACTTCCAACAGTTTACTAGGTGAGTCAGCGCAGCTAGACAAATCAGCCAATTTCATAAAGCTGCACCAGGCTTCAGACTAGTGATGTCAAACAAACATCAAAAGGCTCAGAGATCCTTGTCAAACAAGTTCCCAAAGCTTATCTGAAAATTGTCTCAGTCCTGTGATCTTTACTTAGTCAAATTCCCACTGAAATCAATGAAAGTTTTGCTTCACTAAGGACTGCCAGAATACATCTTTGATACTGGAATTCACGAGGTCAGAATTCTGGCAAGATTTTCAGTTCTTCCTAATTTTAGTGAGGGCAGGCATACCTAAACAGCACCTCTCTCATGACATTTTGGTTTCTCTGTTTTTGGGCCAAGAAAAGAGGAAAAGGAAAAGGGGATTTGGGGGGAGGAGGAAGAAAAGAAAAAGGGAGGCAACCATATTTTTCCAAATCTTGGGTCATGTTTCATTTTGATTTTAGTTCTTTGCAGTGGTTTGGCTCAATTCATATTTATTCCATATGAGCTCAATCCATTCCTGCTTTAGACTAGAGAAGTCCTGCAGCCATAAAAAATTCTTACTGCTTTGCTGGGGATATTGCTTACAAGATAAATTCAATTGAATTATGCTGAGTTCCTGTTCCATTCCTCCCAGACGAATGGGACGCTAAGGACAAAGAACTGTAATTATAGCTGAATGTAAACATACAGCAGGTGATTAGGACTCTGTAAGAGACTATAGCTTGCAGCAGCCTTTAGGATACCTGCTTAGTCAGCCTGACCAGTACAGCCGGTAAAAATAAAATGTTTCCATTCCTGTAAAAGCATCACTTTTCCTCCCCACTCTGCAGCTTCTGTGTATAGTCAACACAATGAGACAGCACATCCTTAAGAGATGAGGAGGGTGGAGAGGGGATGACGTATAAAGTGAAATAAATCTAAAAGCAAAATGCAACATCCCCTCAAACAATCCCTCAAATGGTAAATCTCGTTAGATCATGTTTATTTGATTACTCACATATTTTAGAGATTGGCTCAAAAAGAAACACTCCAAGTTCGATATGAATTTATAGCTTAGTCTGTTATAAAGCCAAGACGCCATTTGTAGAATTCAGCTGTATGATGTCAAATATAGATTTCAGTTGCTCCCTTCCTCAAAATTCAGATCCAGGCTTTTGTTTCATGCTCCTCTATTTGATTTTCTTTATTTTATTTAATACAAGAAATTAACATGCCATTTGAAAGTGAAATACAAATCTCAAATCAAACCACCAAATTTATTCCACATGAGCAAATCTGACAGCTGAAACATTTGTTTTTACCATAACAACACCCTTTCCCCACCACACACTTTTAACAGAAAACCTTCCATTTCAAACTTTTTAGCAATTTAAAACATTTCAGACCTGGCTAGGAATTCTGGCTAACTCAATTTCTGGGTGTGCAGCTTTAAAGACCTGAAAGTGGCCTTAATTTTTAAAAGGTGCGTGGCTCCATACTTTACAAATACACCTCTACCTCGATATAACAATGTCCTTGGGAGCCAAAAAATCTTACCGTGAAACCATGTTATATTGAACTTGCTTTAATCTACCGGAGTGTGCAGCCACCGCCCCTTCCCGGAGCACTGCTTTACTGCGTTATATCCAAATTTGTTTTATATCGGGTGGTGTTGTATCAAGGTAGCAGTGTATTCAGGTCATGTGAAGGTGCCAGAAGGCAGGCAACTAAGAACTGAAACATCCAAAATCAGTAGGAGCTTTTGAAAATCTTAGTCAAGAGGTTTTTCAAACTATGAATTGACCCCATCAAAATGTTATGTTTATTTAGCTATTTAAGTTTTAAAAAATATGTTATATTTCAGAAAGTACTGTCTAGTGATTCGACTACAGGGATGAGAGAGCCATGATTCCTGGGTAATGGCCCCAACTCTATCACTGACCGAGTCTCCCCAACTCTTGTGCTTTCATTGGGAGTCTCACAACATTTGGCATTATACTCAAAGCTCCAGCTCTTGGGGTCCTAGGATTACCTGAGAATCTTACTTGTTATCAAAAAATGTGTTTCTAGCCCTCATGGTTTTGGAGAAAAACTGTGCCTTAAAAGGATCAGAAACCAGAAGGCAAATTAAAAGAACCCAATTGTTTATTTGTTTTTAAATCTTGTGATTTTTCAAATCAATTTCATGACTTTTTGAGCCCCAATATGATTTTTGAAGGTTTGGGGTTGGCACTACTGGTGACTTGTTGTTTGACTCTGGGCAAATTATTTAACCCTTCTGTGCCTCAGTTTGTCTTTCTTTATACAGTCCCTAACCCTACAAAAGTTTCTTATACAGACCCTGTTTGAAGTTGGAGAAGAATGTGGAAGTCATACTATTTTTCTCTCCTTGCTTTGTAGTTAGTATCTGAGCAGAAATGAATAAGGTAAATTGAGACAAACTGGAGTGATGTTGAAGAACACTTTTTATCTGCCCATTCCTGGCAGTTACTCAGCACCTAATGGGTACAACTACTCTAGAGCGAGAGGTATAATTTCCGATTTGGGTAGACATTCCCATGCTAGCTTTGATCGAGCCAGTGTGGTAACAATAGCAATGTAGCCATCACTAAACGGGCATCAGCACCGGCTAGTCACCTGAGTACGGGGGCTGGGTGGGATTATACTTGGGTGGCAAACCTCAGTCAAAGCTAGTGAGGGTACATCTACCCAAGCCAGAAATCTCATCCCCAGCTGCAAGGTAGTCACCAAAAGGGTTCTAAAGAGCCAGAATGTGTCTAGGAGGCTGCTGGGTGGAACGGCACTTCAGTTCAGCAACGTGAGATGCCCTCTTTGAAAGAGGCAGTTAAAAAAATTCTTGTGTTAAATTCCAGCATCGCAAATCTCCCTTCCCATTTTTCAAGCTGAGCAAACACTGCACCCAGGAGCAGGTCCTATGGCTGTTATGTGTCTGCTTTTCTGCTCAGCCAACCATGACAGCAATATCTTTACCTGACATGGCATGCACACAGTTAATGTTTTGCATCATTTTCTGATGCAACTGTTCCAACCTTAATTGAGCACTGTTTTGTCTTTGGGGTGGTTTTTTTGGTTAACAGGTTGAACTGGTATTTCAAGTAGGTAAATATTTTAGTCGCTATTTCAAGAGATTCAGCAGCGATTTGCCAGCAGCACAAAAAAGAGTTAGGGGAGAGGGGCTAGCTGAATTTCCCTGACCTCACCCACTTTGCAGATTTAGGACACTGGGAGCATATGGCCCTGCAGCCCCCAGCAAGGAGCACTGTGTGGATTAGACCCCTCCATGGAACTTCCTAGGAGAAGGTTGGCTGGGTATAATTTATGGAGAAGGGAGGAAAACAAATAATAAAATAAAAATAGGCAGTAAGTCCAGGATCACTTTTTCTGGGTGGGGGTAATGTTAAGGGAGTCCAAGGGGTTAGAATTTGAAATGGAATTTTAAAGATATTGAATAATGTCAATCATCCAGTTGTGCACTATGTTAACTATATAAACCAAGTGTATGATTTATTACTGTTACATCATCCTTCCTCCTGCTTTTGTAAATGGAAGAAACATAGTGCAGTCCTGTTTCTAATTAGGCCCCTATCCTGCAAAGACTCATGCACCTGCCTGACCTTAAGCACGTGATAGTTCCATTGAGGAAAATGGGATTGCTCACTTGCTTAATGTTGAGCACATGCATAAGTATTTGTAAGGGTCAGGACCTTAGAATGTAAGCTAATGGGAACAGAGATCAGGTTTATATTAGGGAGGCCACTCACACATCCCCAGAATATCAGACATTTTAGTACTTTCAGGAATGGCATGGGTCCACCCCCGACAACGTGTGGCTTCACATGCATGCTAGTAGGGGAGGGGCAGCATGCTTTATAAAAGGGCAGTCCCCTATTTGATACCATTCAAAACTATGACCAGTTTTGTTTCACTCCTGAATGGAGGACAAACCTTAGAAAAGCAGGGCTATTGGGCTTAAAACTGGACGAATGGCCTGCCTGGTTCAGATATGTATTCTGTACAATGCCTAGCACCATGGGACCCTGATCTTGACTGGGACTTTAAGGCCCTCCCATACTACAAGTTAATAATAATAAATACAACTATGAAAATATGTGCAGGGGTAGGAAATAAGATCTTATTATAATGCTGCACTTATTACCACAAGCATCATTTAATGTCTGGGCTTATTATTGTATTGCCAGCAAGTGAGAAATTACAGGCTTTGCATTGAAGAAAACAAGTGATTGTAAACTCCTGGATTCACAGGATGCAGTCTGTCTTTTCATCAACTATTAGTACATTTACTAGACAAACACATCGGTAGGGTGCTCGTAATTTATTAAACACAAACTGTCAAACATTGTCCCGCTTTAACAAGGCTCCCTTTTGATAGTCCATCACTGTAATGTTTTCTGTGAACCATGATAAATTAACTGGTTTCACGCATTTTACAGTAGAGACAGATGGCATTTATATGCCAGTTTGTTTACTGCGCGATTCAGAGTTAATCATGAAAGAAGAATTTTAAATGCAAAAAGTTTCAAAACAAAATAATGCAAAGACGGCCTGTTCATAGTAAAACCATTCTAAAGGGGATCAATGCTAGGTAGTGGATAAACACAAGACTAAGTCCATATTTAGTCCATCCAATAATGACTGAGTTATTGGATACGCCATCACTGTTGCTTTTACTTAAACTTTACAGTGAATATTAGCTTTGGGGACGTTGAAAGACTAGCAGATGTGGAAATGTAAGTTCTCTGGTTTCCCACAGAACAGGATCAACATGGACAGCAGAAGTACAACTTTCTCCATAATGGCTTGTCAATACTGTCCTGCCTCAAGAGGAATCACCTCTAAGAGTGAGAGGGTCCATGCCCATTCTGCCCTTGACTTGACATGGACCCCTGTCTGCTATGATCTGACTGCTACTCACAGTGCCAACTCATTCCACATGGGGCCACTGGGCTGGCAGTAGCCTTGAAATCTCACATGAGAGGTGCAATACATGTGCAAGGTATTGCTATTACTCTGAGAAGTCCGAGTTAGATTCTCAGGTCTGAGGGGCTAAATTCTGGCTTTACATCACATCCCTGTATTGGGCATGGGGGAAATCCTCCTCAGATGGCAAGCTCTGTCTGCTGGTGTTAGGGAATGGAGACACCACTCTGCCTTTACCCAGCATGGCCAGAACTGCTATTGGCACTAATCAGAAGCAGTCCTTCACTCAGGAGCACACAAGGACAATAACTATAGCATAGGGTATACAAGAAGAGAAGGTTTTTTGAATGCTCCCACTGCACAAGGGCCAGACACAATGTGGACCTTCATCTTTTTTTTCCTGAGAGCAGGATCTGTGATTGCACCTAGTTCTCATGGGGAATGCACAAGGGGTGGAGGAGGCTCCTACTTGGAACACCCGCAGTCACAATCTGCGTTAAATTTAATTGAACATAATACAAGACTCAGTTTACCATCCTGATGTTGAGTAGCACTCATACTCATGAGCAGTCCCCACTGAGACATGGTCACATTATATATATGGAAATCTAATCCTCACCATTGAAATTAACTAACATGGAGAATGAATACAATCTGGGTGAGAAATGTCACCAGGAATGCCCCAGCATTTATTGCCTGGTATAAATTCAGAATAAAGCACCATATATGGGATTGTATATTACAAGAAAATGTTTAAATATTTTTATGGTGAGAACCTTCAGGGAAGTCTACCACATTATTTTTAAAAAATGAAACCACTGCAAAATTTAGAGAGATTCTATAGTTTGCTGATGAAGTTCAGTTAAATCAGTGGGATAAATTTTCTTTAAGGTCTTCTTAGGGATGAGAAAACCTCAGACGGTTTGGGAAGAAAAGTCATTTTAAAATGGTTAGTGGAAACTTTTGTCTGAGCAATATTTAATTGCCTAGAAAAATCAGGGTAACTACATGTGGTATCATTCTTAAAAGAAAAACTGAAAAGGATTGGTAAGGAACCACAGCATACTTCTCTCTATCACATACATACACACACACTCTCGCTCTCTCCCCTCTCTTTCTTTCTCCCCCCATCCCCAATAATTGATGTTTTCTGAAAATTATTTCAAGAAATCCATACAATACCCTACCCCCTGAAAACCCTAATCCCAAATGTTAATCCCTTAGACTCAGTTTTAGCAACACACATAAATGAACCGTGTATTGGTGAACAATGACTGAAATCTTTAATCCAACTCAAGATTGGCTTTATAGTCTACAGGGTCTCTCTCTCCAGCTCAATGTTATAAGGGCTTCTCAGCCCATGAGTTCAATTTATGCAGAGCCCCCCCTCCCACAAAGTGCAAGGCCTCAACCAATCACTTATGTTGCTTTTTCAGAGTTACCTCTAATCCAGCTGCAAATGGATTCACAATTGGGAGGTTACTGGTGCAATCTTTACTTGCTAGAAGGCCAAAGCAATAAATATTGACATTAGCTGACTTCCAACGTCATACGATACTGCCATGTTATGCACTAATTCTTCAATGGCAGATAATACAATGTGGAGTTGTTGTGGGAGATTGTGCAATATAGAAGTTAACCAGAGTCAGCTCTTCATTTCATCAAAGTCGAGCCCTCTGCAGGGATGTTTGAGAAGTGGAAACATTTTAACAGTGAACAACTGGTGTTGCAATGACAGTAGCTTACCTGCTAAAGGGTGTAGAACACAGGACTGAATAGCAGATGTTGAGCACCTCTGCAATATATTCTCAAGTGTCACAGAAAAATTCCAACAGTCAAGAAAATTTGGTGGAAAAGATTAGCAACTTGCAAAACAGGCAGCTCTGCAAAAGAAGATGAAAAAGAATGTATTGCACATGTTCTAAGATACGAATTACATCTCAACAGTATGAATAAAGACTCATATCCATTGTACAGAGCGGAGTACAGCTGGAAGTTGAAGAAAGACAAATTCAGAACAGAAATAAGGCATAAAAGTTTGATAGCTGGAGCAATTTACCAAGGGTCGTGGTAGATTTGCCATCACTGACAATTTTTAAATCAAGACTGGATGTTTTTCTAAAAAATATACTTTAGGAATTATTTTGGAGAAGTTCTATGGCCTGTGTTATACAAGAGGTCAGATGAGATAATCACAGTGGTGTCTTTCTGACCTTGGAATCAGTATGTGTCACAACGCTCTAACGTTTCATCACTAAGCTTAGAAGGTTTAAAATTTTAAATCGATAAATGTCAGTCAATATCAATTTCAGCATACACCCACAAATATGTATTTCCATCAATAAGCAAAGCTGACAGATAGAAAAAGTACAAAAAATGTTGTTTGAGATCTTTAGTCAAAATCCAGTGATTTTAGCCTTGTTACAAGTGGACTAGCAAATAAATAGTACAAACCAATATGATTTGTTGATTTAAGGATACTTACTTTATATATTTTGACATGTGAAGTTGACAATTTCTGTTTAAACAGTCTATAAAAACTTTCAGTTTTTGAATATCAACATCCCCCACCCGATTTCCAGCAACCATGAACATTTAATAATAAAATTAAAATTAAAAAAAAAAATGCCTAAAACCCAAAAATTGTCCTACTTTGAAAATACATTGATAAAAATCTAAAAACTGGTTAAAAATAAATCCCAATATTATCCATCAAAATTATAAACTAATAAATATCAAATTCTGCCAACCCTAATTAACACTGATACAAATGGACTTCTCTGTTTGCCTTTCCCTTTCTTGCTTTGTCTTCTTCACTGGAAATTGGCTCATTAACACCAATGCTGATAGCTACACCCACTGGTAAAAACAAGACCAGCTTCCATTAACACACACATTGGAAATAACATATGTTCCAGAACCAAAAAGGCTGCAGATGCCCAGTTTAAAACAGACTGGATTGTATGAGATCACAGGCCCAAACCAAAAATCCAAGACAGACAGACGGAACTGCTGAGATGGTATAAATGTATTTTAAAAAACTTGCTTGAAATTCTGTTATCAGCAATGGCAGACCCTGCATTCTGAGCCCTGCCTCTCTTGTGCAGGTCTTACACTCCCCTTTGAGATTGCTATTAATAAAATCCACAGTCCCAGTCTGGATTTCCCTTCCTCTGTTTTATCTATAAAAACGGAAACCTATCGCCTTTTATTATGCTATTTGAGACTCTGGCATGAAAGATTTACATTCTTTTAATGTCCTCCCTTTTTGCCTGTCATTGGTAGCTGCATATTAATATTTTTTTTTTTATTTCTGAGCCTGATTATCCATTGCCTTGAACTTTGTGTAGTCATTTACACCAGCGCAAAGTGGGTGCCAAATGCTACTAAGTCAGAATGATAGTATTTTATACTCAGGGCAAAGTGAATGCAAAAGAAGTTGTAAAACACTATCAACTGTCATTTAGTAGCATTTGTCAATGACTACACAAGATGCATAGCAATGGAGAAATCAGGCCCGTAACATTTATATATTTAACAACAAGTATAATTTATTCTACGAACTTAGTTCCTTCTTAAGCAACCACTGGAGGATTTGTTTGCATTTTTGTTTTATATTAAAGTAAAATTTAGACACATCCTATTTTCTTCAGATATGAAAAGAATTTTTTCCAAGGGGTGTGGCTTGTTTAAAATATACTTTGCAGCTTCCAAGTTATGATATGAAAATTTGCCTCCCAAAGTTCTTCCCTCCTCTGTAAGGTTAATTATACAGACGTAATGCTGTCGTGGGCATTTTTAGAGAGGTATGTTAAGGATGATCCCAGTTCGACTGTTTTCGAAGATGCTGCTGTAGAGGAAATAGGATGTTCCCAACAAGTTTGAGAACTTATTATATTTGTTATTTTTATAACAATTTTTAAATGTAATATATTTTAAATTGCATTTATTTCATTACTTATTATTCATAAGCAGTGGAGCAAAAGGGGTGCCATTTCATGTCTCTGTTAAGTTGTGCACTGGTTTCCTGACAGGGAGAGATCTCTCTTCTGTTTACTATAAAAGAAACTCCTCCAATACAAGGCCAACTTAGGTCTCTATCCAGGACAAGATTTTGAGCACCTGAGATAGTCCCATTGACTTCACTGGGAATGTTCACATCCTTAATTTTAAGCACGTTTAAGTTCCTTCCTGTTTTGCTTAAGCAGGAAAATCAAAGAAAATTCATGACAACAGCTATTATTTTAAACAATGTTATGGTCAGAAAAGTATACAAGAATAGCTGCTTCTTATGGGTTAAAACACACAGCTTGGCTTACAGATCCTAGCTTGACTTTTCAATGCTGGCATTTAGAAAAACCCTCCATTTTGCATATTCTTGAGAAAATCTGAAATTGTGTCAAAGCAAGATAATAAAACATATAAAGCTGCATTGTCAATTTTAGTCACTTTTTAGAGTGGACCAGAACATTACATTAGTTTTTAATTTAAATTAAGCAAACAACTTTAATTATCATAGCTCAGCAATTCTGCCAGTACATTTATGATCAGTGAATTAAACATGTGTCATTGCAACCCTTGTCATCTTCTTTCCTGTATCTCTCCAAGTGCCTAAGTGTGAAGGCAGAAGGAGAGAGAGAGAGAAAGAATGAACATGATGCTGTGGTACAGGTGGGCATAAATTGGAGTTAAGCACATCTGAACAAGTTGCAACACAATTGGTATATTACTCATATAAAAAAAGAATCCATTAAGCCCATCATATATTTTCTTTTATTCCATATTGTTTACAGATAAACTATTGTAGAAGTGTTTTTAAACATTTTAAAATTTTGCTGGTACTATTTATATATTCTTCCACCTTAAAATCAAACTGCCTAAGCACCAGGAGGAGTCCACAGCACAAAGATTCAAAGAAGTGTAAAATGAGAACTAATGTGTTTTACAAACTGCTCAAAATCATTTAAAATACCTATTTCAGGCATAGCCATGTTGTGGATTTAAGGCCTAATACCTCATGACCAACTAAGGAAAGAAACAAGTGCCCTACATCAAAGGGGGAAAATCCCAAGCTCTTCAATGTGATAAAGAGCCCATTTCCAGCCCCGATGGTTCAAAAACTACAGGACCTTCGAGCTCTCACTAGTCCAGGACTGAACAATGGCCACCCTGAACCTCCAGCTAGAGTAATTCTAGCAAAGAATTGTGGCAAAGAAGGAAATACCTATGACAGGTGATTTTTATTTCATTTGCATTTATTTGGAAGTTGCTCAGATTCGGAATGTGAGAAGTACCATATACACTTGTTCATCAGCTCATTCATTTATAAGCCGACCCCCCAAAATGGATAGGTAAAAATACCAACAACTGTACGACCCTTTCATAAGCCAACCCTATATTTCAGGGGTTGGAAAACTTTGGCTCCCAGCCCATCAGGGTAAGCTACTGGCGGGTCGGGACGTTTTGTTTACCTGGAGTGTCTGCAGGCATGGGGCCCCTCAGCTCCTTCTGGCCGCGGTTCGCCGTTCCCAGCCAATGGGAATATATATACACACACACAATCATACATACATATAAAATCAATATGTCTATATTTGAAAATAAATTACAGTGCATAATATTTTTTGACTGGTGGCACCAGACTTATTTTTTCAGCATAAACCAATTTCATCTTGCTGGGTTGTCAGTCCTTGCCCAGGACTGGAATAAGCAAGAAGTGTTGCAAATCAGCATTGAGTTTAATTGAAAAAGTGCTGCACACACTATGCCTATTACATACTTCTAGTAGTCAGAGCAATCACATACTTTCTAATTTCTGCCATCTGGTGTTAGTGTATGTGATGTTCAATCCAACAAGGAGTGACCAGCACACAAGTGCTTCCAATTCAGTGGCTGTGGTATAAAAGCATGCAAGCAAAAGAATAAACAAATGGACATGGTAATTGAAAGTAAACCACAATAAACCTAACAGTCTGGAGTAGCCAAGGTCTGCTGCATGAATGTCTGCACCAGCAACACCACACACCTGTTTCTTCTGGAGATTTTACCGTCAGTGCATCCCCGAATTAGCACTGAGAGAAGTGGTATTATGAATTACATTAAGGTCTGGTCTGCACCAGAAGGTTTTGCCGGCATAGCTATAGATTAGCCGTATGAAAAAATCACACAGGTATGCCAGCAAAAGCCCTAGTGTAGATGTAGTTATATCAGCAATCAAGTCCTTTTCCTGGCATAATTTATTTTGTTTGGGGAAGTAGTGCAAGCTATATTGTAAAAGAACTCTTTTGCTAGTATAGGCTGTGCCTCCGTTAATAGGGTTTTTCTATTAACAGGTAGCCCTATCAGCAAACCTGTTGTAGTGTAGACAAAGCCATACACTAAGGTGTAGGGGAAGGCTGGAATGCAAGCACAGCGCATACTAGCTGTGCTCTCCACTTTGGTCCATTGAGCTGCACAAACGGAGATTCTACTTTGTAGAGGTGTCTGCATATTCCCATTTGTGGGGTGTGCCTCCTGTTGCTGCTGACCTTCAAAAGCCTTCTAATAAACTACAGGGGTATAAACTACCCAGGTATACGTCGAGGTTGCATTCTTGAAAAAGGCGATGATACTAAAATGACGGATATCTAGGAATTTTTCCCCATAAGAGATAATGAAATAAAGGAGCGGATGAGTTCATGTCTCCACACTCATCTATGATGATGCTCTTTTCACCTAAACAGTGTACCTTTTTAAAATAACAGGTCACACAGTACACATTTTACACATAAAACATTCAATAAGTAATGTGTAACCCTACTCACACCATTCAAACACACAGAACATTTTAATACAGTAATATAAAACAGTGACAATTATGCTTAACTTAGGTAGGGGTGGCAGCTGGGTTTTCTTGGGCTGGCTTTTCCACGGCTGGCTTTTTGGTTGCAGAAGTCCCAAAAAAGGATTTTATCAACATCTGCTCTCCTGCATGAATCTCTGAATGACAGATTTCCCTGTAGCAAGCCACTGCATCATTGAGAACTCTGGAGACTTTGGCAGAACGTTCACAAAAAGGATCACCACTCTGGGCAGAGCGGGGCAGGAAACCTGTCTGGGCAGAGTGGGGCAAGCCCTGAGCGTGGAGGAGGAGTGGGTAAGGATGCGGGGACACACATTTTTCTGCCCCACTCCCACTTTTCCAGGAGCCCTTGGCCAGAGCATCTATCACTCCCTCTCCCCTGCAAGGCCAGCTGGAGTGGGGGAAGGCAGCCAGATCGCTCCTATCCCTCCGTCCCCCACCCCCTGTCATTGCCCACTCACCCAAGTGTCCCCTCCTGCCTACGCTACTGCTGTATCAGCGGTTCCCTGGTATACATCATTTCGGTATCTGTCACTCTTTTCAATAACACAACCCTGACATATACGCTTTTAACCACAATACTCGCTCTTTTCTTTTTAATAAATCTTAGTTTAGGTAATAAGAATTGGTGCTAATCGTATATTTGGGTAAAATCTGAAATATTCACTGGAAACACGCTGTATAACATCTCATTTCACTTCTGCTGTTACACTTTTATGTTGTCTCTTAGGCACAGGCCCGCTCTTAACACTTTGAGTGCGTTTTCCACTCATGATGGGTAGTACTGTACTGTACTCATCGGCGCCTCACGTCTTCCCCCACCCCGGACCTTCCCGCCCAGTTCCGCCTGCTCCTTCCCCTCTCCCCTATGCTTCCTAAACGCTGCTGAACAGCTGATCATGGCGGACAGAAGGCACTGGGGGGGCCGCAGAAAAATGATGCAAAAGGTGAAGCAAGTAAGCTGCAAACGACGGATATGGAGATCGGAACATTGCCCTACTGATGTGCAACGGATATATGAGACAACGGATGGGGGGAGACCTGTACCTATACCCCTGTAGTGCGCACTGCGCCCAGATAAGCACCTTGTTGAGGCACCACAGCCAAGTTTATAGAAAGTCAAGAACGGCCCTCAATCTTTTCAGGTCAGTTCTTTCCTAGACTCCCACTGACATTAATGGGCACTGGACCAGGCCCTAAACACATTTGCAGATGACTATTTTTGCTACAAAATAACTCTGAAAATGAATTTATGCTCAAGAGTGATACATGAGGATTTGGGTTTTCCTCCTGGGTGGAATTCTCTACTTTTTTCCTAAAAAACAACATATCCTTAACCAACTTTGTAAATTGACATGAAAATTATAATTTGAAACTGAAATCCTGGCCCCACTGAAATCAGTGGAAAAAGTCCCATTGACTTTACTGGGTGCAGAATTGCACTTGGAATTAATAATACAATTTGCTTATTTTATCGTCTTAAAAATTATTGATGACAACCTGTTTCCATTCCAAGACCAACTCTCTCTGAGCACCTTTTCTGCTGTTGTAGTGAAGATAAACTGCTTCTGGAGATTGAATTTTGCAAACTGGCGAAGGCGGAAACCTGAGGGGAACAATTTCTTCTCAAAACTCTTAGTTTTATTCCCAAGTGACCCATCTAAAGAAGGGAGGCACATAAAAGTTCTGTATAAAAACATGTCACCTTTATTACATGTGGGACAGAGAAAAAGAAGCAAGTAGTAAAGATCTGGAGCAAGAATTATAAAAACCCTTAAAACGCTAAAAGCAGCATTAATCTAGTCCATTTCTTGGGCAGGGACAGAGGCTATAAATCCTCCGTGCCACCTTGGTTTACCTCTCTCTCTCCACACTCCAAGCTCAACTAATTCCTCTCCTCAGCTAAGGCCTCTTCTTATCCCACTCCCCACAGCATCTTTCTTAGACAGGAAGGAATAATCAACACAGAATAGAGAAATACAGATTCACTAAGGATAGATTTTCACTGAAGCGTTAGCCTGCCAGTGGTGCTGGAACTAGAGGTACTGGGGGTTCTGCTGCACCCCTGGGCTTGAAGTAATAAACGCCAAATACATCATTTCCATCATCAGCACCCACACTATAAAAATTGTTCCAGCACCCCTGTAGCTGCACTCTTACTCGGGTGTTGCCTGTAACTCCCTCCAGCCGTCCACACACAAAAGCTTCTGACCCAAGTTTGGTGGTGTTTACCTGGAGATGCTCTTTTACTCAGGCTAGTAACTCACCCACTTTGCAGTGAGGACACAGGCTAAATCACTCAAATGCTGGTAATCCTCCAATGCCTTCCCACAATTCCTGCCATATACCCAAAGGACAAATTCACCCACAATACACAGGGAAAGAATCATAAAGCAACTCAGCTTATTGAAGCACAATGGATATGCCCCCTGAAGTCCTAGTGAAACACGAGTGACTGCAGCACCATTGAGGACACAGTTAACTCAAGCGTGGCTCTGTAGCGTGACTGCTCGCAGCTGGGTTAGGCTACCCCAGTGCTCAGACGCAGCTGCCAATCACCTGAGTTACCTCTGCAATGAAGACACACCCTTTGGGCTTGGCTACACTCACACTTTACAGCGCTGCAACTTTCGCGCTCAGGGGTGTGAAAAAACACACCCCTGAGCGCTGCAAGATGCAGCGCTGTAAAGCGGTCAGTGTAATCAGGGAAATTCCAAGTGTAGCCATACCCTTTGATAGATGTGTCAAACATCTGGCCACCAGGCTGAGCAAGTCACCTCGATGCGTTTCTCTTTTTGGCTCATTTGACATATTTGGGTTAGAATCTAAGTTTTTATTTAAAAAGTCTTTCTTCTCTTCTGCCTCCCTGCCACCTCTTCTGCCTGCAGCAGCCATGAGCACAGATGTCAGGATCACAACCGGGGTCATGGGTGGTCTTACTAATGGTCGGAGCCAAGGGAGTGGCCAGCCTTGAGGGTAGAGTGGAGCCAAGCTGGAGTCAAGAATCAGGACCACGGGAGACCTGATTCTAGAGTCTGTTTTGAAAAGTCTGCCTCCACTTTAGACAATGGGAAAATTGACTATTGACTTCAGTGGGCTCAGAGTCAGGCCAAAACCCAGCACTTTTCAAAATCCACCCTTAATGGGCATATACTAATTTAGCTCAACATGTATTTGCTATCTCAGGGTGTGGTTTTGCAGTCAGCCTGTGTATGGAATTCACAATAAAGTCTACGGCCCACAATGACTTCAGTAAGAGAATCAAACTGCAAACCACTCATGCAGAGGCCTGAGCACTCGACCCTAAAAGCTATGATAATGAAGCACTCTAGAGGTTTCCTTTGAATATTCTGTCAGTTATTTAGGGAAGAGCCAAAGAGGAACTAAAACTGATGAATTTCAGTCACAGCGTGTTAACAGTTTTGCTGGCAAATGAGGCAGTTTGCAGCAGAGAGTAAACTAAAGGAAAGTCTGCATCGGGGGAGGGAGGGGACGGGGGACGACTCATTGGAGATTCCTCTGATGTCTCAAGGGGCATTGACAGTATTATTGCCAACTGAGTTACCCCTCGCACCTGAGAACTCTGCCTGTTTAGAATTTTTCCCACAACAGTCCAACACCACACATACAAAGAAAATGACATACATGGTTATTTAGGCTGAACATAAATTGCACTGGGATGGATTTGTTAAAAAGTGAATGGTGAAAGTCTTTCCATTTTGAATGTCTTTCCTTTTTAGTGAAAAATAGACATTCCTGTTCCTTATTTACCTCCTTTCTAGTTCCAATGAACAGTTATGTGGAGAAAGATATAACGGAACGGTTTGTTACCTCAGATAGGTCTTCTCAACCATTCTGCCCACAGCTGTCATCACCATAACAGCTCCTTAAAAGATCCATGGAGCCCAGTGCCCAGCTTCTGTAAACAGAAGTGTCAGACCACACTCCAAGTAGATTCTTCCAAAAGTTAACGTCCGCAGCTAACAGGAGCTTCCCATCAAGAACAGCAGTAACCCTTAATGATAATTTTATGAAGAGATTAAAGGTTTCATAGAGTGGGAATAATTGAAAAACTCAGTTACAGTTAAAGAACGTGATTGTCTCATTCTCATCCAATCTGCCATTCTGGTACTGCTGGGAATTAGCAAACACTGGGGAAAATAAGAGGACAAGGGACAAAACTGGTATCCAAAACAAAGAGAATACCACTTTTACAAAGCTGAGTAAATGTGAGAATTGACCACCAGTGTCATGACACTACAAATCTCCTTGAAACAGCTCCATTTCCTATCATCCTATGAACCAATGGATCTAGTTGAATGTGCTCTAACAGCCTGATCCAAAGCCCACCGACATCAACGAGAGTCTTTCCGCAGATGTCAGTGAGCTTCTGGATCATGTCCTAACTGAAGTAGGGATTTTGTCTGCTAACTCTTAGGCCTGTGGAATAGCAAAAAGCACCCACATTTCACTGTGCCGGCTGTGGTTGATTTAAACCCTTTTTATAATTTCCATTTGATCTGTGGAAGGGTTTGGTTCTGTCCAGGTAATAATTAATCAATCAATGGCTATAAAGTATTGCTATTAAATAAGCCAGGATATACTAAGCACTTCAGGACAGAATTATAGCTTTGAATGTTTTGTGAAGAGTCTACAATGCAAAACACAACAAGTTAGGGTAATAAGGCTGATGGAGGACAAAGCTGTGATAATAAGAGCTCTCAGTTACGCAGTTAGGAAAGTATGTATTTTGCTGGCTCTGTTCCTGTTTAAAAAAAAAATTGCTTTTTTGTGGTTTTTTGTTTTGTTTTGTTTTATTTCCTCTCCTACTTCTTGTTGGCAAGACAGCAGAGACATAAGTTTTTAGGAGGGATATAAGACAAAGAAGGCAGCTTAGTAAAGTAAGTAAAGGGCATTAATAAAGAGCATGTCCAGCACAAGAGGTTGCCTGGGAGAAAGCACCAATGCATGAATGAATGAAATTAAAGGGACAGCAGGGCTGGTGCCACTGATAGAGGAGAAAGAAATGCAAAAGGATACCAGATTACAGATGCATGCAGGCACTGCACGTTGTAAGGTCTTAAAAGCAAAAACGCCCTCATAACAACCAGACAGTGAAGGCAAATTTCAATAGGGCAGTGTGCATTAGGACAAAAGGAAAAGGAAGCATCCTGTGAAAAGCTGAGTACACCACAGGTAGATATTCCAGCCTGTTCTCAATTTTGTTCAAGACGACTGTGTAGGAAAGGCTCCTTAATGGATAGGACTCCATGTTCACATATCCTGTGAGCAGAGGTAAAGGCCAGCTGCTTTTAGTGGTAAGAAAAAACAACAACAGTGAACAGCTCCTCATATGCTCAAATAGACTGTGACTGCTGGTGCCCGGAGGGGCCACACTGAGATTGCTCAGTCAGTGCAAACTGCAAAGAATGGGGCAGACGATCCCCCAAACTGTTGGTTATTCTACTAATTATATTCACCAACCCAGCAACAAAACAGCTTCTACAGTCCTTTACTGGTTACCCTTAAAGCAATCCAGCCTTGGGCTCCCCACTCAGACCTTCAAGTCAAATATGATGAGGATTACTAAAAATCTTGTTAATCATATATAAAGTTCTACTAATCCAAAGGGATTGGACATATTACCAACCAGGTCAGTGAATATTTCAGATCCTACCCAAATATACAACTAGCATCAATTATTATTAACTAAACTAAGATTTATTAAAAAGAAAAAAGAGTATTGTGGTTAAAAGACCATCATTATGCACACAGATATGAATAAAGTTCTTAGGTCACTTTCATAGTAGAGATGGTGAGCTTCTGAGTTGCAAAAATTTCTTTCAGAATCAGTTCCATAGGTTATAATCCAAATAGGCAGTTCATGTATAGTTTGTTCAAATCCTTCCAGAAGAATTTGCAGGGATAGTCCAGGATACCTGGATACCTCAGTCTTAGGACTCAAAACCTCCCCTGATAAGGTTCAAGCAGATTTGAGATGCCAGGATTGGGGCCCTAGAGTTCTTTTATAGATCTTTGGCAGGCTATTGAAAGCCTCTTGACAGCAGATATTCCTTGGGTGAAGAATTGTGGCCTTGAAGCAAAACCTCCTATTTCCTACATATATACATGTAATTAGTTGCATTCATCAGCGTAAAGTAATTACCCATTAAACAGTTCATAGACAGTTTGCTACAAACTTTAAAGAGAAATATAGACAAAGATATTATTACTCCCAAATTTCATCTACAATCTAAATAGTGCCTTGTGATCTCTGAATCAATAGAACATAGTAACAGACAGGAAGAGCACTTTACCATCTACAAGCTTTAAAAAAAAAAATCACATTGTTAACATCTAACAAGCATATAGGCAAACACAGACAAATATAATTAGTATTTACCATTAATTTTCTAACAATATAGGTCTGCATTTCAAAGCTCTATTTCAGGGGCCAGCAACCTTTGGCACGTGAGCCGATTTTGCCTGGCACACAGCTGCCAGCCGGGGTCCCGGCCACCGGCCCCACTCAGCGTGCACAGCCAGCTGAGTGAAGCGGGGTCGGTGGCCAGGACCCCAGACTGGTGGCAGACGCGCCCCCTGGCTCCCCGCTCACCGCGCTCGGGTTCTGCGGCTCCCAGGAGTGAGAGCCACTGGGGCACGGGGCCCTGAGCCTCGGGTTCTGCAGCTCCTGGGAGTGAGAGCCACTGGGGCACCGGGCCCTGAGCCTGCTGCTGGAGAAGCGGCGAGCCTGAGTGCAGCGAAGGGGGAGCCGGGGGGATGTATGAGGTCCACCGTCCACATGCATCCACTGCAGGAGCCCGCCCGGGGGGGCACCAGGCCACAGCCCGGGCAGGCGCACCCTCCAGCCTCCCCCTCACCGCGCTCAGGTTGTGCAGCTCCAGGAAGTGTGAGCTGCCACTGCTGCTGCTGCCCCTCCCGCTGCTTCAGCGCTCCATGTGACATTTTGCATTCAAGCGAAGCTAGTGTCTGACCGGCATGGGCCTGGTAAGGGGAGTCCTGGGGGAGGGGTGGATGGGTTGGGAGTTCTGAGGGTCCTGTCAGTGGGTGGGGAGTGGGAGTCCCCAGGGCTCTGTCTGGGGGTGGGGTGTTCATAAGGGTTGGGGCAGTCGGGACAGGTAGGGGGTAGATTCCTAGGGGGGCAGTTAGGGTGGAAGGGTCTCAGGAGAGGGCAGTAAGGGGACAAGGAGCAGGGGGTGTTGGGGGTTCTGACTGGGGCAATCAGGGTGGGAAGTGGGAGAGAGTGGATGGGGGCTAGGGCAGGGCTCTCCTCTCTCTTTTGATTGTTGAAATATGGTAACCCTAGGCGAGGGGGGAGCCAAGGGGCGCATGGGGGCTGGCGCCTGCATATATCACTGCAGCCTACAGGCCCCCCGGGGCACAGCCTGGGCAGGAGGGGTGGCGTAGCTGCTCCCCGCTAGCGGCGCTGCCGCCACCTTTGCAGGGTTGCTGCCCCCCTGCACCACGTCGGCTCCTCCATGGTTGGGGCTGACTGCTGCCGCAAGCAGAACGCTCTGGTTCTCTGATGTGTCCAGAAGGTGGCTCCTCCCTGCCAAGTGGCTGACATTCAAGCCTTTATGAAACCAGATAAAAGAAAAAGAAATCCTTGATAAAAATTTTGGTCAGGAGGATACCCACCAGGGCACATCTGCCTACAAATGCAGAACAAAACAGGGTGTTAATTGCAGAGTATCATCTGGAGTTCACATTTACTAGATCTCTGGAGTGGCCAAAGTCAAGGCTGAAATGAACAAGGAGTTTAGGTTTGTTTGCCTGACCTAGGTCAGGAGAGCTTTGGCCCCATGACTTTTCAAGAATTGCAAAGTCCTGGTCATGGCTGTCGTCATGCAGGCAACAACCAGAACTGGTGGACTGATTACAGTAGTAGAGGAAGAATTACTTATGATTTATTTGGAAAATAAAGAGGAACTATTAATTCAACACTGACAGTTGGGTTGATCCAGTAGCACTGCTCTGTGCTACCATGCAAAAGCCATAGGTCCAATCCAACCCTGTCCTCATGCTCCCTCTCCCACCAAGGAATAAAAGCACTGCAGAGCTAGCATTGAGGGATTGTAGTGCGTTGTGTCATTCAGTAATCACCCGGCTGGACAACTGAATAAGGGCACTTACGGGGTTCTAAACAGCATTAGACTAAGCAACAACACCTCAGGTGCAACACATTTCCTGGGGATTAATGACTGCATAGAAGGAGTAGATGGAGCAGCAGAGGGCTATTTACTCCATGCCGGTCATCAATCCCTGACAAATGCTCTGTGCTGAACTCATTACCAGTATTACAAAGTAAAAATCAAAATTAGCAAAGGTCTGGATTTTTAATGGGTACATAGGGACTTTTCCTTTGACTTCAGTGGATGCTGGATCAGGCCTTAGACCAACATAAAAATGAGACCTCTCAGAGGAGTCTAGGGTCCTGTTCCAGTGGTCAGGAGGCAAAAGGAGGATTGCATAGGTCTTTTCATCATCCTCCAGGGGCTGTGGTGTACACATCTTCCATATCACAGTATTGCCAACCCCAAGAATTTAGAAGTCACAAGTCAGATCTGAAAAAATCATGAAATTGGGTTAAAATAATAAATTTGGGGGTTATTTTCCTTCTAGTATCTGAGATCTTAGGGTTCACATTTTCTAACTATTCTCTGCAGCCACAAAGGCTAGAAAGACATTTTTTAAAAATGAAAACTCAGATTCTCTTACAGTCACATGATTGCAGAAGTGTGGCTATCAGAAAAAACACAAAATATCAAATTATTCATGATGAAACTGTGCGTTGGCAATGCTGGCTACTAGACTTAGGCCCTAATCCAGCACTAAAGCAGGTGCTTAACTTTAAGCATGTGAGCAGTCCCACTGTGTCTTGTGCAGATCATAGTCCTTTGACTAGTTGGTGTCAGTTTAATTTTTCAAAACCAACCACTGTAGATTTAAAGGTAAAGGACTTCATTTTGGAAGCTTGTGTGTGCTGAAACCCTATTTGGCTTCCAGGCTTAAGGGAAACAAATCACAGAGGAAACTTTAATGTTTTAGAGCACTTAGGAGGTTCTGTTCTCAATTCCACTTTATTTTGATAGGATTGTTTGCTAATATTAATGTGCACTGGTTTATGCTCACCGTGCTGTTCATTTGACTGCCTCAGCTGGTCTGAGAAACATCAGCCTGTCACTAACAGAGCAGTTGCATAATTTTATGTGGCCAGATGGTGAGGTACAGCTAGACTTTTTCTTTCTGTCTATCATTGTGGGGGCTTTTTTGTACTACTTAGGCCTTGACATGCACAGAGAGCAAATTAAATTCTCCTTATAACTACTTCCTGAATCTGTGTATTAGCAATCAGTCCTCAGCCAGACAGATGGCTATTGCTGCTGCACAGCTTTTCTGGAGGTGGCAAGCATGACAGATGAGCGACAGGCAGGTGTGATGGTGCTTTGAATTGTCAACTAAAACTGAAAACAAAAACAAAAAACCCCATAAATCAACAAAGTAACTGAAAGTAATAGTATCTAGAAGTTGTTACCAACTGATGACCGTTGAGTGGCCCATGAAAAACAAGTTTGGTGGTCTCAGTCCACTTCCTAGTTGACAAGCATCTACTTCAGCATACATCACTATTATGATTGGCACAAATGGGCACCATTACAGGCAGTCCCAGTAGAGATGCTAACAAATCAATGGGCATGGAGACAGAACTAACCTCTTACCCCTAGAGATGATTATCTCATAACCCAGGGACGAGTGAGGTAGGGGGTGGCTGTGGGTTAGCCTGCAATGTTACTCCGTATGCTGTATTTATTCTGTGGCTAAATGGAGGACTTTAAGCTGCATGACTGGAAATCACAACCTTCATAAGCACAAAAATTCTCTTTAGATGGCGGGGCAGAGGGAAGACAGGGACATGAAAAAATAAGCAATGCCAAGGAAAGGCAGCACTGAAGGGAGTTTGTTCCAAGCACTCTAACATGGTGTCTCTTTTATGATAAGTGTTCTATTTTCCCACAAGATCCTCCCCACGCTCACAACTGTAGGCATGACCACCTTCTATCCACAACTAAGAACAGCCAAATGGGGCTACTTTCAAAGCTACTCAACACAACTCTGCACTCAGCCACTCTGCTCAAATTCCCTCCCCCTTCCAGGGGCTGACTATGCTCCATATTCAGCACTTGTACCACTTGACAGTCCGGGAAACATAGACCTGAGGGAAATGAACTCATGTCTCTCACTGGTAACAGATAGCAGTAACCCCCAGACCAGATAAATTTCATTTACTTAGTCTGTAAGGTCATCGGGGCACAGACCATCATTGTGTTTGTATAGCACCTAGCATAATGAAGCCTTGGCCCACGACCGGGATAACTAGGACAGACAGACAGTCTAGATAGAATGTGCTTTAATTCTTGAGCTACCATGCCCTTTAAAGACAACCATGACTGCATCATTTTGCTCCAACCCATTATTGAGAGGGTAGAAACAGCATCAGCATCGGATGATGGTAGATGTCAGCACTGAGGAGCCCCAGAACCCAGGGGCAGCAAGATGTATAAAAGCTCCCTCAGATATTGAGCATCTCTCAGTTGGACTAGAAGATCTGGTCCATTAAGAACATTCAATACTTGAACAGTTAAAAAAAAGTCTAAACGCAATTAACTATTGTGGACTTACCGGCTTGATTCCCACCATGGCTCAAGTTTCACACCAATTTTTTAGATCATGATTTTGTCATACAAGGTATTTTTCACGTTTCTTTAAGATCGGTGGGTGGATAATCCTCCTCTCCCCATGCTAATTTGCCACGGCTTTCCCAAGAGAGATGGATTCCATGATTTTTGTGTCTTTCTGTCTTCCTGTCTATCAAAGTTTCCAGTGCCTTTTGATATTTTGATATGTTTGCATGCGAGTAGGTTGCTGAGTCAAGCAGCAAGTGAACAGTTAGGGCTTGATCTTGCAAGTGACAGTATATAGGCGGGCATCTGTTTCCACACAGAGCTGCACTGACTTCAGAAGGTGCAGAATTGAGGCCTTAAACTCTATTGACAGTCTTAAGAGAGCATGTGATGGGACAGCACAGGACCATATAACACAACAAGGGATCAATGACACTGAAGGCAGAAAAGACTAAACTCACAAAGGAAGCCCCAAGTGCTAGACCTCCAGACATTTAGGTAAGGAGAAAAGAGGTGGAGGTGAGGCAAACTGTAAAAGTTTAAAGGTGTCCTGAAGGCAGAATTAACAAATTCCATTGCTTTCAGCAGTATGCACTAAATAACTCCATTACTCAGGCCAATAGGAATATGCAGGGTTTGCCCACACAAGGAAGCTGTACAGTACAACTTAAGATGTGAATGATTTTTAATTGATTTAGATAAACCAATGGAAACCACTCCTGGGGCTCTTATTCTTATACTGATTGGGAAGAGGTTTAAGCCAGGGGTTCTCAAACTTCATTGCACCACAAGTCCCTTCTGACAACAAAAATTACTACCTGACCCAAGAAGGGGAGGACTGAAGTCTGAGCCCACCTGAGCCGTGTTGCCCGGAATGGGATGCCAAAGCCAAAGCCCAAGCCCTGCAACCCCAGGAGGTGGAGGGAGCGGGACAGAGTTGAACCCCAAGGGCTTCAGCTCCAGGCAGGGAGCCTGTAACCTGAACTCTACTGCCTAGGGATGAAGCCATCAGGCTTTGGCCCAAGACCCCAGCAAGTCTAAACCAGTCCTGGCAACCCCATTAAAACAGGGTCACAACCCACTTTGGGGTCCCAATCCACAGTTTGAGAATCGCTGGTTTAAGTTAAACCAAAATCAACCACTCAAATGAAAATAAGAATATCTACACAGTAGGCTTTCACCTGTTTGTCTAAATTAGTTTAACAACGGATTTACATTAAACTGGTGCAAGTTCTGACTCTGGAGGGACCTAACAATTTTTCAGTTTCGCAATGGGAAATTTCAAAAAGAAATTAAACAAAATTTGTTTAATTTTGAATTGCATCTTGGTTTCATTTCTATTTTTAAAAACTGACTACACCAAAATTATTGGAATTGAATCAAAATGAACATTACTGATTACATTGAAATGACAATGTTTGTTTTAACATTTCCATGAAAAAAATAAAATGAACAAAAAATTTTAAATGAAACATTTTCATTCAAAATCTTCACAGGAAAAAAAAAAAAAAGAGAGAGAGAGAGAGAGGTTTATCAACCAGTTCTAATAGGTCAAAAAAGAAACATTGCCCAAATCAGCTCCAAGACCATTACAAACACTTTGTATGATATTTACCAAATTCACAGTCATAAGATTTTTTAAATCATAACTTTCATTATTTCAGATATTTAAATCTGAAATTTCAGTGTCGTAATTGTAAGGGTCCTGACCCAAAAGGGCATTGTGGGGGGTGGGGTCTCAAGATTATTGTAGGAGGGTCGCTGCATTACCACCCTTACTTCTGCACTGCTGCAGTGCTCCCTTCAGAACTGGGCAACTCGAGAGTGGCAACTGATGGCCAGGAGCCCAGCTCTGAAGGCAGAGCCACCACCAGCAGCAGCGCAGAAGAAAGGCATGGTACAGTATGGTACTGCCACCCTTACTTCTACGCAGCTGCTGGCACATCACTGCTTTAAGGGGTCAGCACCTGGCCAGCAGCTGTCGCTCTCCTGTGAAACGCCGGTCTCCTCAGTGAAATCTCATAGTCCATGACACGTTTTTCATGGCCGTGAATTTGGTAGAGCACTAGTGATATTTAAAACAAACAGAGCCCAATACTAAAATGAAGGAGAAAACAGTCAAAATTAGATTATATTAAAAGTTGGACATGCTGCTCAGATGATCTTTGGAATTACTGAGGAATTCTTCTTGGGAAAAAAAAAGAAGGTAGAGTCAGGTAAGCACGTAAGAAATTTTGCGAGAGGGAAGGAATACAGTGAAACACTAACAATAATTATATGAAATTAACTACAGAATTAACAAAACCAAAGGTGGCACTCATCCTCAAGTTCTGATAATCAAGGAGATTAATTATATCCTCAGTGTCTTCTTTAACAGAAGATATAAAATTATTCTTTTCCAAGTAGTTGAAAAAGAGCTATGAAAATACTGCAAATAGAGAGCCAAATTCAGAGCTGGTATAAATGGGAGCAAGTCCACTGACTTCAAATTAGCCAACGATACACCCTCAGCATATTTTGCACTGAGTTTCTGGGAAAAATGCTTTTGTGAGCAAGAAGAACAAGAATGCAGTTCTATACAGATGAAAGGCATAAATTAAATCCTGATGGCAGGAATTAGATAGAACTGTCATCCCAACAAAAGTGTATCTCTATCTTTGGAATCACTTTCAATCATCAATGAAAGCTAAGGAAAAATTGAAGATCCAGTGAACAAGATATCTATAAGCAATATAATATAGCATCCAGTGACAGAACACAACCTTGGGGATCTGGTCTTAAATACATATGAAATTGAAGTTCTGGGACTAAACTAAAAGCTTTGAATAATAAATTAGTATGTGGGCATGTAGCGGGTTGGTCACCCCGCTCCGGCTCGAAGGGGTTAAAACAGCCCTGGAGAGGGCTGCAGAGGGGAAAAGAGAGGCTGATTGAGGAAGAAGCCACAAGTGAGGCCATGCCCCAATCAGGCCAGGACGGCCCTATAAGAGGGCTGAGGGCCAGAGACAGACACACTTTCTAGCTTCTCAGAGAGAGCAGGACCTGGCTGCCTGGGAAGCTGAAGGAGGGCACCTAGGGTGAAGCAGTTGGAGAAGGGCAGAGGGAGCTGGGGAGCTCCAGCCTAGCAAAGCCCCAGGCTGCAGGCCAAGTTAAGGGCCCACAAAGGGTACTGGGGCTGCAGAGAGGCAGCCCAGAGATAGGCAAAGGCAGCTGGTCCTACCCCCTTGCCGATGATGGTTTACAGATCGTAGTCTGCCCTGCCCCAGGGAGTGGGGCTAGACAATGATGACAGTAGCCACTTGAGGCAGGTGGGGATAGAGGTGGGGGGGTCCCTGGGTGGGGGTCCCTGGGTGGGGAGACCCAGATGAGGGGTACTGCGGTGGAGATGCAGGTGGAAACTCTGGTAGAGGAGTCCGAGCAGATGATGGAGCAAAGATAGGAGGAGGCTGAAGGATAAGCTCAGACTTGCAGATGGAGCAAGATCAAAGATTTGAGGGAGACTGCTGGGTGAGGAAAGTGGATAGTGGAAGCATGTGACTAAGAGAATAGACAGAGGAAAAGACGAGCCAGTGAAGGAGGAATAGAGCTCAGGAACAGATTTGCAGATTGGAAATGAAGAAGGGGCAAACAGGTGGTTGCTGAAGTGAGAGGCAAGGAAGAAGAGAAGAGCAGCTAGTCTATAGGAAGAGGGGAAGAGTCAATGGAGACAATACCAAGTACGAACCCCAGGAGGATACGGGATGAGTTGCGGAGGATTGCAAGGGACATATAAATCAAGAGATTTGAAGCCACTGGGGCAGGGGATAGACGGAGAATCCCACTGTCACCAGGAAAAGGGGGTCTATGTGATTGGGACACCTTACTGAGAAGAAAGAATAGACAGGCCTGTAACTAGGCTGATCTGGAGAACAGAAGGGTGTGCTGTCTGCCAGGTGCTAAGATACGGGATGTGGACCTGAGGCTGAAAAGGTATCCTAATGGAGCGGGAAAGAATCCGCTGATTGTCCTTCATGTGGGAATGAACCAATACGGCTAGATTCTCACCGGAATGTATCAAGGAGACTATGCCAGACTGGGAAGACGCTTAAGGGAAATTGAGCCTCAGGTGATCTTCAGTGGGATTCTGCCTGTTCCTAGGAGGTCAACAAAGGTGTGACAAGATTATGGCAATCAACAGATGGCTCAGGCAGTTGGTGCTATAAGGAGGGCTTGGGGATGTATGGCCACTGGGAAGCATTCATGGACAAGAGCTGTTCTCTCGGATGGCTTTACCTGAGTAAGGAAGAAATAGACTTCTAGGATAGAGGCTGGCACAACTGATTAAGAGAGCTTTAAACTAGAAATTTGGGGAGATGGCTTGGAGATGTCAGGTAATCTCCACACCGGAATTCACATTGAGAGGGAAGAAAAACAAGTAAGAGAGGATACACCCGTGGCAGAAGAATGGACATAAGGAGGAAGGGAAGTGTGTGACCAGTCTAATTTGGTGATATGGTTGGTAGAATCTCTGTGTCTACCGAGTAAAGAGTGTCAGTGAGCCAAACGGCAAAATTAAGATGTCTGTACACTAATGCGAGGAGCCTAGGTAACAAAATGGAGGAACTAGAGCTACTGGTGCAGAAAGTGAAACCGGATTTATAGAGATAACAGAACATGGTGGAATTGTAGTCATGACTCGAGTACAGGTTGAAGGCTATGTGCTGTTTAAGAAAGACAGAAATAAAGGCAAAGTGGTGAAGTAGCACTGTATGTCAGTGATGAGGTCACTGTAAAGAAATAAGAATGATGGAATAGATAAGACGGAGGTTTGTCTGGCAAAATCACTATTGGGAAAAGAAAGCTACTAGAGCCTCCCCTGAGATAGTGCTTTGGGGTGTGCTACAGACCGCCGGGATCTGATTTGGATATGGAGAGAGACCTCTTTAATGTTTTTAATGAAGTAACACTAATGGAATTGCGTGATTATGGGACTTTAACTTCCAGATATAGATGGAGGCAAGTGCTAGTAGTAATAATAGGGCTCAGATTTTTCTGGATGTGTGGTTAGCTGATGGATTTCTTCACCAAGTAGTTGAAGAACCACAAGAGGGGATACCATTTTAGATTTGGTTTTGGTGCGTAGAATGAGGATCTCATAGAAGAAATGGTTGTTGGGGACACCTTGGTTCGAGTGATCAAGAGCCAATTCAGTTCAAACTAGATGGAAGGATAAACAAAAATAGTCTGGAACTAGGTTTTTTTGTTTGTTTTGTTTTTTTTAACTTCAAAAGGCGAACTTTAAAGATTAAGGAAATAGTTAGGGAAATGGATTGGACTGAAAGAAACGTGTGGATCTAAAAGCAGGAGGAGGCCTGGAATTATTCAAGTCCAAGTTGCAGAAACTATCAGAAGGCCTGCATCCCAAGAAAGGGGTAAAAAATCAAAGGCAGGAGTTGTAGGCAAGCTGGATAACAAGCATCTCAGAGAGGTGATTAGAAAAAGCAGAAAGCTTTCAAAAGAGTGGAAGATAGAGGGATTAGCAGGAAAGCTACCTTATTGAGGTCAGAATATGTAGGGATAAAAAAGTGAAGAAAAAGCCAAAACCATGAAGAGTTGGACCTTGCAAGGGAATTAAAACCAATAGTAAAAGGTTATAGGCATATAAATAAGAAGAAAACAAAGAAAGAAGAAGTGGGACCTCTAAACATGAGGATGGAATGGAGGTAAGATAATCTAGGCATGCGCCATATCTAAACAATACTTTGCCTCAGTCTTTAATGGCGCTTAGGGATAATGTAGGATGGCAAATAGGAATGAGATATGAGGTAGATATTACCACATCCGAGGTAGAAGCCAACTTGAACAGCTTAATGGGACAAAATTGGAGGGCCCAGATAATCTTCATCCAAGAATATTAAAGGAACTGGCACATGAATTGCAAGCCCATTAGCAAGAATTTTATAAAATCAGTAAACTCAGGTGTTGTACCGTATGACTGGAGATTGCTAACATAGTTCCTATCTTTAAGAAAGGGGGAAAAAGTGATCCAAGGAATTATAGGCCTGTCTAGTTTGAATCTATAGTATGTAAGGTCTTGGAAAAATTTTGAAGGAGAAAGTAGTTAAGGACATTGAGGTCACTGGTAATTTGGGACAAAATACAACATGTTTACTTAAAGGTAGATCGTGCCAAACCAACCTGATCTCCTTCCTTGAAAGATAACAGATTTTTTTAGACAAAGGAAACGCAGTGATCTAATTTTACCTTGATTTCGTAAACATTTGATACGGTTCCACAAGGGGATTATTAGCTAAATTGGAAAAGATGGGGAATCACGTATGAGAATTGAAAGGTGGAAATTAAGGAATGGTTTTAAAGGGGAGACTAAACGGGTCATACTGAAAGGTGAACTGTCAGGCGGTCAGAGGGTTACTAGGTGGAGTTCCTAAGGGATCGGTTGTGGGACCAATCTTGTCACCTTACTGACCTTGGCACATAAAGCTGGGAATGTTGCTAATTACAAGTTTTGCCCAGACTGACACCAAGCTTGGAGTATGTGCTAACACAGAGAAGGACCGAGATATATACAGAAGATCTGGATGCCTTGCTAAACTGGAGTATAGTAATAGGAATAAATTTAAGAGTGTACACTGCAAGTCATCCATTAGGTTAGGCCACAGATTTTAGTGTGAGTTAACTGGGGACACATCAGTTGGATAGAGAGGAGGAGAGACTTGGTAGTAGTACTGGTTGATCAGAAGATTAACTAAGTCGCCAGTTGATGTGGGGTTCTTAGGAGGATGCATCAGGCAAGGTATTTCCAGCAAAGATAGGAGGTGTTAGTACCGTTAATACAAGGCCACTGGTGAACCTGCTATCTGGAAGTACTGTGTGCACGTCTGGTCTCTCATGTTTAGAAGGTTGATTCAAACTGGAACAGGTAAGAGAAGGTTGCTACTAGGATGATCCGAGGAATGGAAAACCCTGTCTTATGAAAGGACGACTCGCAAAGAGGCTTGGCACTGTTATTACCGAACCAAAAGAAGGTGAGGGGACATATGATTGCTCTTTATAAATATATCAGGAGATAACTATTAGAGCGGATGAGGAATATTTAAACTTAGTACCAATGTGGACAAAAGCAATGGATATAAACTGGACAACTAGGAAGTTTTAGACTTGAAATTAGACAAAGGTTTCTAAACCATTAGGAGAGTGGAAGTCTGGAACAGCCTTCCAAGGGATGTAGTGGGGGCAAAAGACATATCTGCGCTTTAGACTAAGCTGATAAGTTTATGGAGGGATGGCATGATGGCATAGCTTAATTTTGGCAATTCATTTGGCATTGATATTTGATTATCAGCAGGTAAGTATGCCCAGTGGGCTGTGATGGGATTTAGATGGCGGTGGGGATCTGCAGTTACTTATAACAAAAACAGGAGAATTCTTTCCTGGGTGCTGGCTGGTGAGTCTTGCCCACATGCTCAGGGTTTATCTGATCGCCATATTTGGGGTCGGGAAGGAATTTTCCTCCAGGGCAGATTGGCAGAGGCCCTGGAGGTTTTTCGCCTTCCTCTGCCACATGGGGCACGGGTCACGTGCTGGAGGATTCTCTGCAGCTTGAGGTCTTCAAACTACAATTTGAGGACTTCAGTAACTCAGACATAGGCTAAGGGTTTGCTACAGGAGTGGGTGGGTGAGATTCTGTGGTCTGCATTGTGCAGGGGGTCACACTAGATGATCATAATGGTCCCTTCTGACTTTAAAGTCTATGAGTCTATGGATAGAACCCTTGGGAAAAGGGCACCGGGGTCTGGGAAGGACACAGGGCCAGTGGCAGGCGAGACATCAGCCAGCAGAGGGCACTCCAGGCTGGAAAAGAGCTAATTCCTGGACAACCAGCAGGAGCACTGCACCGGTGACTCATCGCCCTGCCACAGGGCAATATCAATAGAGAAAGGGAATTTAATGTGAAGGTCCCTAATGGAGCAGGTCAAATCTATCTTGGTGGATAACATCAGTTAGCATTTGCTTGTACATCCAATGAGCAGTTTGCCTAGTAGTGGAGGTGTTTGTCTCTGTTATGTGTAATAGATATAAAACTATCTGGGTAATATTGCTTATAAAAAGAGGGCCGGGTCCAAGTTTTAACAATGCCAAAGTTATCCACACTGGACTATAAGTTATTCCACTTGTGTAAGGAAATGGAATTTGGTGAAACAGAAGTGAGATCATGAACCATGGCCAGGTTTGGCAATGCTTATCTTCAGTGAGTAAAAATCGAGACAGGAAAAGAACCAAAATCACACACATGCGACGGAACAGCTGAGTGTGAGCTTATCTTCAAACAGTATTGTTAACCTTTACAAATGTTATCACTATATCAATGCTGAATTGCACTCAGCTAGAGAACACTACTAATATCTGGCAGTACTTTCATAGCAACTCTGGAATGTGGTTAATTCTTAACATGCAAAGACAGTTAGAAAAATAACCATAAAACCTGTTAATAAGACAGCATAATTATTTATCCTGAGTGAGAATCAACTCTTACTCTTTACTCATATGTATTTAGATTTCAATTATATTATTATTTCTTATTTGTGTTATGGTAGTGCCTAGGAGCCTCAGTCAAAGACCAGGACCCCATCAAAACAAAAAGATGGCTATACCCACACTAAAACAAAAGCATCTCTTCATATGCTGCAGGTATATAACTTAAAAATACAACAAAATTAACACCCAAATATAACTAAAGCATAGCAGTAAAGTTGTTGCAAATGAGACAACCCAAAAGATCAAATTAACCCTTTCCCACCTTCCAATTTCCCCCCATTTTCAAATGTTTGTGGAGGAAATGGCTTAATAGCATGCCCCAGAGGTCCTCAAGTCATCAGATTACAGTTGTTTCAGAACAAGGTGGCAAAGAATTCTGAAGCTTTGAGGCCCTCACAAAAAACACCAAGCCACAAGGGTGCTGGAACTAAAGGTGCTGGGGGTGCAGCAGCACCGCCTGGCTTGAAGTGGTTTTCATCATATAGGGTTTTTATCCTTTTGTTCAATGCCTTTCCGCACCTCCACTGTTCCAATGCCGCTGCCTATCCAACAGTCCCTTCTTGTATACAGAGCAGTAAGGTTTCCAAGCAGGACAGAGCAGTGGTGAGGACACTAGCCTCCTACTTGGAAGACCTGGGTCCAAGTCTCTGCTCTGCCACAAGCTTCCTGTGTGACCACTGGCAAGTCACTTAGCACGCTGTGCCTTACTTCCCTATCTGTAAAATGGGAATAACAATGCTTTATCCTCACAACACCCCTGATAAATACATTAAAGATTGTGAGGCCTTCATATACTATGGGAATGGGAGCCATATTAGATATAGCTTGAGTTTCTGATTATGTTAGTATGTCAGGAAGGTAGGTCTTAAGACACTTGGGGCTTTATATGGTCAAAACTGAAACGTGAAATATCAACTGGAAGCTCCCAATGCACATAATCAGATTAATAACTCCTATATGTAAAACAAAAGGTTTTTGGCATAGAAATCATCATCATCACTGGTATTTATTATTTGTTACTGTTCAATTCCTATGCAAACCAAATGCAGCATTTTCACCATTCACTCTTCATCATCCTTTGAATGTGACTCACAAATGGCTGCAAAAACCATAAGTTTGCATCTTATATTATATAAAAAAAATCTGAAAGATGGGTTATTTATTTAACTAATTAAGCTATTATAGTTTGTTCTTTCTGCCTATTTTTTTTTTTAACCTTAAAAATATCAGGAATGTCAGCTCTTCTCTTGGTTTTACCGGAGAATCAATTGGATGAATTCTGGTAGCTCTCATGCCTTAACTAAAAGGCAGGGCTGTGAATCTTTAACAAAGATGCCTTCTTCAAAATGTTAATTAGTCTTTGAATTAAATAAATCGACAGATGCAAAATACTAGCAAGCCAAACACACAAACAAAGAAGTGGGGTTAAAACTGATGAGAGTCGCAGCAAAGACAAGGCCAGAATAATTTTTGGCACCATTCTGAGCAGATAAGCAATTCTACTGACATTAGTAGGGTTACATGGAGTACAAGGTGGCATTGAATTTGGCCAACAGTATGCAAAACAGAAAGCTTAGCTAAAGCACTGTTTAAAAAGGCTGACAACTCAGGAGCCTTGCTTACACTGTAGCTCCCTCTGGCTAACACAGTCATAGAATCTTACATCCTAGACAGGACCTGCATTTCACATGTAAAAAGACAAACAGAAAAAAGAAAACTAATTTTTTCAGGTCTTCGCTGTACATCACAAGAAAAAAATAATAGTGGGACACAGGCCCATTTAATTTCCTTTGTGGGTCACCTTTAAAGTCTAAAAATTGCAGCAAATATTGATTATATAAATCTGTTCCCCATTTTTACTTCATTTGACTTTCTTCCTGGGAAAATCTGACCCGAAGTGAGCAGATTTGGTGGACTGAAGAGAACTGCTGAGTCCTCTGGTAAAATATGAGATGTGTTAACAAAACACACATCATTAAATCTGACAATAGAGAGAACAGCCAAGTAAATCAGATGCTGCAGCAGTCAGCTAGCAAGCAAGCACACTGGAGACATGCATTTTGAATGCAGTGAAAAGGCCAATTTACTTCTTCCTGAATAAGAAATCTTCTCTCTTGAGTTAGGCACTCCTGTCTCCAGAATCCAGTATCCCTAACTAACAAGAAGAATGCTATTTTCCCCAAGAATGTATTAGCCAGACTGGCTCTTCAAAGTAAATGGATGGAGCACACACTCAATGTTTGGACAGAAAAGATTTCTGATGGATGAGTCATTGAAATTAACACCAGAGCTCTGCTCCCTCCCACTTCCCATTTTTTCTTTCAAATATTCTCAGCATCTAGAAATGGGCAATTTTGAAGACATACCTATAAATACTGTCTTAAAATAAATCCCCACTTGCATGTTTTGTACTTCTTTGCAGCAAGTCAGTTTCACAAAAACTGTGTTGGATCCAATGGGAATTTTTCCATTTTTGACCCTTCATTTCAATGGGAGCAGGATGACATCCAAGCAGCGGAACAGGGGATGACTATTCAGTTTGGTACTCATGTCACAAAATGAGCACGACTTTCATAATACTATTACCAAAAATTGATTCTGTTGTGTTGCTACCATTCATAGAATACTGTACACTCCTCCACTTTGTTTGTTTTTGTGGCAGAGGAGATTGAATTGAATGTAGAAGAAAGCAAAACAGAGCAATAATGTATCAATTAAATTAACGTGTCATGTTCTTACCTAGCCCTTCAGCTTTTGTTTTATTTCTTTTTGTAATTTTTCAAGCAAAATTTAAATGGAAAAGACCCATCTCTGGAATTAGGAATGAAGATCCACAACCAAACCAAAACAAGAAAAAAAAATGTAAGGTGACAAAGTTACTGGGAACTCTTGATTCAGTTAATTGGAAGGATTAGAGTTGGGTCTGCTACGTGATTGCCCAAAGGTGCTAAATTTGGGTCTTGCCCTCTATCTGGCAGTAGGACATAATTGGGCTGATTCATTGTTACATTACTTCAGTCTTACACCATTTTAGTGGAACTACATTGGTGTTAAACAGAAGAAATGTCGTGATGAATCAAGCCCACTGACGGTTCACTCTACATATTACTGCAGTCATTATACTATCCATGGGCCGCAGACAGCGGCTGTATTTGATCATCCAAAAGAAAGCCAAACAAATACACCTCTACTCCGATATAACGCTGTCCTCGGGAGCCAAAAAATCTTACTGCGTTATAGGTGAAACCGCATTATATCGAACTTGCTTTGATCCGCCGGAGTGCCCAGCCCCGCCCCGCCAGAGTGTTGCTTTACCGTGTTATATCCAAATTCGTATTATATCAGGTCGCGTTAAATCGGGGTAGAGGTGTAATATTATTATTACTTATTTGATTAACAGTCTCACTAGATTTCCCAATGAGGGATCAAGGCCTAACTCTACTAGCTGTTGCACAAAAATAGATTAACGACAGACTCTACCTTACAGAGCTATAATCTAAATAGGAGCTAAGCGTACATTGAACAAATTAGAATCCTCTGTCTCTTCCTGACCGTCTTCTAAGATACTAACATGATCACAGGTATCTTAATGAGATCAATATGTAAAGCTAGCAATCCAAGCTGGTTTCTAGGAGGTCATAAAATGCAATGGATGTTGTACCTTTCCTTCCCAGAGCCTGGGGTCATTGCCCCAACTGCCAGGGACTTAAGACTTGTCTTCACTGAACAAGAGGTCTGTAGCTCAAAAGCTTGTAACTTCCACCAACAGAAGTTGGTCCAATAAAATATATTACCTCACTCACTTTGTATCTCTTTTCATCTTCACTATACTTTTGTACCCTGTATTAACTGACTGCCAATTAACTCAGTGTAGTTATTACTGGAGCTGGTCAGAAAATTTATTAAAACAGTTTTGACAAAAAGTGCTGTTTTAATCTAAGCCAAAACATCTGAAGACGTCTCAATTTTGACAAAAGATTGTTTTGTTTTTTTTCTGAACAAAGGATTTCCATAATGTCAAAATGGAATGGTTTTATTTTTTTTTCAAAACAACTTTTCAAAATGAAATTCATTGGTTTGCATATTTTTTTTTGTTTGTAAGTTTAAAATAGTTGAAATTGGAATGAAATTGTATTAACTGACCAAAAGCTAATTGATTTCAGAAAAGCTTTTTGCAGGAAATTTTAATTTCCCTCCCCCCTCGTTTCAGAATGGAAATTTTTTTGAGTCACAGAATTACCTGTGAAATGAAAAATCAGGTTCCCAACCAGCTCTAGGTCACATGTTTGTAAATACTAGTGTGGACACTATCCACGTTTCCTCAAGGCTACAAATAATAATTTTTAACCCCAGGGATCAGCATAGGATAAAGAACAAAACTGGATCAAACAGGTGGGCAGTGTCCAGACTAGCCTTTACAAACTTGTTTAATAATTTGAAGCATGAAAGTCTATTGAAGACAATCCCTAACAAAACACACAAGGCTGACCTGGCATCCTAATTCACATGGTGTTATCATTTATATTGCTACGCCATCGCACCTCCATAAAATTGACAACAGATAAGTATAGCCAAAGAGGACAAAACCTTACTAAAGTCATCTACAATGCTGGAATGGAAAGAAGTGGATTACCAGGAAATAAAACACAGATCATCAGCAGCAACCAGTGCTTGTGGCACCAACACCAGCACCAGGTAGTAGAACACGGGTTCTCAGACTTTTGTACTGGTGACCCCCTTTCACACAGCAAGCTCTGAGTGCGACTCCCCCTTATCCATTAAAAAAAACACTTGTTTATATACTTAACATCATTATAAATACTGGAGGCAAAGCAGGGTTTGGAGTGGAGAGTGACAGCTCGCGACCCCCGCCCCATGTAATAACCTCGCAACCGCCTGAGGGGTCCCAACCCCCAGTTTGAAAACTCCTGGTGTAGAATTTCCAACATAAGCAACCAGAAACAAGGGGCACACAGTTCTGCTTAAGGTCCCTGTACAAAACAATATAAAATTGAATAATGCACATAGATATTCTAAACACAAAAGATAGTACTCTACAGAGTGAGAATCTAATACAGCACAGCATATATTCAGATTACCCCAACTCCAGTGCTTTCTCAGCACCCATACAACACAGCACTTGTGTCTCCCAGCCCATTAAAATTTTTCTTAGCAGCTTCGGAATTAGACTACACGCATCTCCAGCATTATTAGCAATGCAGAGCCAAATCAACAATTCAGAGAGGCTGCACACCAACACCCTCAGGACTATAAATGGATTCTTGTTAATAAGCAAGAGAAATAAATGAAAAATTAAACTGACTGCTGTTCTGAAGTCTCTCCGAGGAACCTGTGTCACTACTATGCCTAAGGCTTTTTACTATATTTTCCAAGAAGAAAAATATGGGCTTTGTTACACAGTCAACAAAACACAGGGCTGCTTGTTAAAGCTCAACCAAGCAATTATCTCTTTCTTAAAAAGTTGTCCCAGACTTTTTAAAGCATGACAATTGCCCAGTCACATTATGCTTTCACCTAGCTTTCAGAACAGCATACTGTACCTCCTGACATGTCATCATTTTCTCCAAAATACACTAATTCCATTGTATTTCCTGTTCTTCACTCTGCCAGGTTAACAACATTCACTGTGTTACTGCCCTATTCACAGAGGCAGACAGGAGAATTTACAAAATACAGCTTGGCAGATATGATGTAGTTAAACATCAAGCCTAAACTAAAGGTGTGTCAGACTAGATGATCATGATGGTCCCTCCTGACCTTAACGTCTGTGAGTCATTTACTTACATGTGGGCATGTGACTTTGGTGTCCAGGAACAAGGTAACAATAGTTAGAGCTAGTGGCAGCACAAACAGGTGTTGTGCCAGTATCCCACATACAATAGCTAGCTCTTATATGGTGCTTGTCATCAGTAGATTTTAAAGATGTTTATACAGGAGGTCAGTATCATTATCCCCATTTCACAAATGGAACAACTGAGGCACAGAGAGGTGAGGTGACTTGACCAACGTCACTCAGAAAGCCAGTGTCAGAACCAGAATAGAACTGAGGTCTCTTGAGTCTCAACCCACTAAGCCACACTGCCTAAAAATACACATACATACCGAAGATACACCCTGCACATACTAAACTCTACAAGTGACCCTTGATTCTCCCAACGCATGACACCCCTATAGTTCCAATGCAGGATTTTTTCGTGGAACACTGGCTGCCAGCAATATAGTGGTTTTATATGGACAAATGCCCCCCCAACAAAAAAACCTAAACTAAGACCATATTAGCTCATAGCTCCTTGCTATCTAAGTGTGAATTTGCATAGAAAATCCAGGATGGAAGGCTGTATTAGCACACTAGATCAAGCAGCCCCCTTCTGTCTGTGCACTGCTCAGCAGTGAAAACGAGTATTAACCCGTCTCAGCTTACCAGATTTAAAAGATGTGTCATTTCCTTTTGGCATCCTATGGGCCAAATCCTTCTCTGGTAAGTGCAATGAGGTACAGCAGGATCTCTACTAGATGTGTCCACTACTCTGGGGATCCTGAAAGACTGGGCAGAATATACCAGACGTGCAATGGGGTGCATTTCACCACTGTTATGGAAAGGAGCAGTGTGTGCCCCATTTAGCATATACTGGTGATGGCGGCACCCACACTAGCTGGCTGGGGCCCAGAAATGTCCCTCTGGAGTTGCTAGTGAATGAATCAGGAGAGTAGCAGACCTCCTCCTCATTCTTTCCACCAAGTGCACCAGCACAGCATAGGCATCCTCTAGCCACAAAGCATGTTCTGCACTAATTTAGATTTTATAAAATTCCACTCAAGTCAATAGGCCTGTATAGGGTTCTAAGCAGCACAGAATTTGGTCAAGAGCATGCACATGCAAAATACTTACAGGGTTCTTCTATTGTCCTTTTAAAAGGACATGCTAATACTACTGATGAAAACAAATCTCAATGGAATCATATTCTCTCTCTATAATAAAAGCATATCTGTAATGCAAAACTGAAAAATAAACAAGTGTGGAGTGATGAGAAGAGGGCTTCGGCTCAAGCATCTGTTTCTACACCTGAAACTGTGACTCTGAATAAGGAAATCATAATCCAGACAGTAGCCTCCAGTGACTGGATACAGAATGCTCCATACACCTTGCAGTTCAGGCTCAACAAGGCAATCATCAGTAAAGTTAGTAGACCTATATAATTGTTTATGATTTCATAGATTCATATATTTTAAGGCTATTACGATCATCTAGTCAGACCTTCTGCATAACTCAGGCCGTAGAACCTTCCAAATCCCTCACAAGAATATGCAGCAAAGGGAGATCAGTGTGCATACTAGTGATTTTCATCTTATCACTGTAAAATTTGATCTCCTTTAACTAGATAAACTATTAAAAAAACAACTCAAAACAATCAAGCTAGACCACAGTAGGGGAATACTTACGCCTAAGCATTCCCCAGCCAGTCACTAGGATGAGAGAGTTACGAAAATGTGTGTGAGAATAAGCATCTCATCATAACCTAAGCAGACAGATGAAAGGTATACCCTGTCCGCTTAGACTCTTTAGAATTTCAAATGTTCATGGGAAATGAGATCTGTTTTTGTAAAAGAGCAGAATTGGTGTGCAATTTATTCAGATGTTATAATATGACCTCTCTCTAAATTGGATGATTTCCCCTTCCATTCCTAAAGACCAGTATATGTCTTCCTCAGCTAAGAGCCCTGAGATCCAGAATAAATAATCAGCAAAGAAGGAATCCACTCTACATGCATTGTCTGTTTAATAATGTAAAGAGCTAAGTGTTTGTCTCTTTCCATGCCATAATTACTTCTTCCCCTGTCCCTTTTGTAACATTCTGTTTGCATTAGTATCTGATACTTTCCACTTATATAATTAAAGTGCTGTGCAAATATTCACTGATTAAACCTAAAGCACTCCTGTTGGCTACGAAAATTGCATGCAGTGTTCTATCCATGCCGGCCCTGGGATATAAAAGAGACAAGGTGAGTGACATAATATCTTTTATTGGACCACCTGGAGGGCCAGATTCAGATATCTTAAGGGCCAGATTCTGATATTCTTACTCATACTGAATAGTATATTACTTCTCAGTTGACTGCACTGAAGTCCAAGATATCCCAACGTGAGTAAGGGTATCAGAATCTCATGTCCCATAGTAAATCCATTAGAGAGATGGGATTAGAACTCATGAGTTCTTCACAAATCTTCACAAGACCTAGCAAAATGGGAGCCACTTAACTTCAACATATGAGGAAGAGTAAGTCATACCACGGTGATATCAATTCCACGTCTCCCAAAGGCTGCTGTTGACTACTCCCAAGAAAGGAAGCTGAATCCACTTGACTCAATAAAAGTAGACAGTGGGCAAGACAGATAACAGCATATTACCAATGCCAAAAAAATTGCCTCTAAAATAGCATAAGATACAAGAATATACCATTTGCTATATAGTCTGGTATCCTATCTCTGGCCGGGGCCAGTCCTGAGGCTTCAAAGAAATTTAAAGAAACCCACAATGCATCCAACAAGTTGTGCGATGCTGTACACAGAATGGAAAATTTTCTTCCTGACTGCATGACAATCATTTTACACTTTGAAATAATACACTCCAATTACCCCTAGCTTGTTATCTTGCATGCACAGCTATACACAACATTAGTGGCCATAAAATTACCCTGGAGCAGAATCAACAAATCCCACAGTAAGACATGCAAAAAAGAGATACAGCAAAATCTAATATAAAACAAAGTCAAATACAAACAAACACTTAAGAGCATGTCTACCCAGGGTAATTATTTGATAATAATAAAAAGGACAAGTTGTGCAGTGGAAAACTGACTCAGAGTGGGATTATATAAATTAGAGAATTTATTTCAGAAGCATAATGTAAAGCCAATTTTGATCCATATAGACAAAGCTCAAAAAGACTAGATCCAACCTTTGGATTCTTAACTAACATTTTGAAACATCTGGTTCTGTAAAACTGGAGAGGAGTTAAAATAGTCTATCTATACGGGGAACAAATACTTAATAATGGCCTCTTTGATCTAACATAGAAAGTATAACACGATCCAATGGCTGGAGGTTGAAATTCAGATGGGAAATACAGTGTACATTTTTAACGGTGAAAGTAATGAACCACTGGAACAATTGCAAAGCTCATGGAGGAGATGCTCTGTCACTGACAATTTTTAAATCAAGATTGGATGTTTTTCCAATATATCTGCTCCAGGAATTATTTTGGAAAAGCTCCATGGCCTGTGTTATACAGGAAATCAAACTAGATGATCATAGTGGGCCCTTCTGGCCTTGGAATGTCTGAATCTATCAGGGTTGCCTCTCAAGTTTCAGCAAGTGTACAAAGATTAATTTATAAAGGAATCAACAAGGGAAAAGGTATCACCCAACAGTATCACTCAACTCCTTTTGCCATTACTGGCTGGAACCTGAAGGAGTAAGATGGACAAGAAACAGTGACTTTCTAGATTTTCTTCAGGTGATAGAATTCTACCTGGGACAAAGGATATAACAGAATCATTATGTATCTCAATCCTGACCCGCAATAACCACTCATTATATAGCATCTTCTTTTCCCCTTTCCTCCACCCACCAATGAAAACCAAATGGAGACACATGATGAGGCAATATTTGTTATATGGCCTAATGACACCCATTTCAACTGCTAGCTATATAAGCAAACACACATTTGTTGAGACACAGGACCTTAGGAGTTAGATATTTTCTGTATCTCCTTCCTTCTGCAAGTGTTGCCCACACTGACACATCATGACACCGTGTCTCTCATTAGGCCACCTATTGATGTTTGAGTTTACCTCTCCCTCTAAGCTAGTGAATCTGGGCATTTAGCTCAAGCAGTAGAGGCTTATACTTTTAGATACAGAGACTCCAGCTTAGTCCCCAAAGATGACCTAGCCAGGAGTGTCATTAAATTGGATTCTCTTATTACCTACACTATATTTTCCAGAGTTCTATGCAGTTTACTTTTAAATATCCCAAGCAATGATGTTACCACCACTTCCCTCAGAAGACTATTCCACAGCTGAATAATTACCATGTCTGGAAGCTTTTCTGACATTCAAGTTAAATTTTCTTTTTTAGCCCATTAATCTTAATTATATCCCTTCATACAATACTAAAAATAGAGAGAAATTATTTAGCATCTATATCCAAAACTGTAAAGTCCCTCCCTCCGCTCAATCACCTTAGTCAATCTATACAGACTCATTTTTTAATCTTTCCTCATAAATCTGTCCCTTCAGTCCCCTAATCAGTGTTATTGACCTTTTTTCAAATGCCTTCAATTTGCTAGTATCTTCAGGTGCTCTGAATTTAACATGGAATCACAAATGCATCCACTCAAAACCCGTAGAGCCTGTTGTCCCTCTGATTCATAATAATGATGTGATGGAAAATTGCATTGGCCTGTTTTGCCACCGTACTGTATTGCAAACTCAGGTCTAATTTGTTCTCTGTTATAACCCTCAGGATTCTTTCAGTACTATTATTTCCCAAGGTATTCCCTCACATTAAGTATGTTTGATAATTTTCCTCAAATGCTATTTTTTGCCTTTATTTCTACCCTTAAGTTCACTTCAGGTCTCTCTATGTTGTTTCTCAATGGAAATATCCGCAGACTGAAGTTCTGAGCACAAAAGAGCAAAACGGACCCTTTTCAGTATCACCATCTTGTTTTTTGCATGATGGTGGCAAGACTGCAAAGAAACATTATTCTTATCTAGGAGATGCACCATCAAGTTTCCCATAATAATTTGCTGTTTCATTTGTGCACGCATACGGAGTAAGAACTTTTATGTAGTGATGTATCTCTCACTAATCAAAATAAGCTTCAAATCATCCTTCAGTCTCTCAGGCAGATTGAGTTTCAGCCTGATTAACACAAAGGAGTGCATTGTGGCTGTCTGCACTATATGACTGGCTGATGAGCAAAGATGGGTCTTCATTTCTACAACCTGTGCGAATCTTCCAGCAATCACAAGGAAATAAATAAATCAAACAAACAAACCAGCACATATATGCTGCTTTTCATCAGTAGATTTCAAAGGGCTTTGCTACAGAGGTTAGTATCATTACCCCCATTTTTCAGACAGGAAAGGTAACAAAGGTATAAACACCTCTAAAGTGGAGAAAGATTTTAAACAGAATAAAATTCCAGCCTCATTTTTTCCACCTGCTATTGTTTTAAACTAGCTTTTAAACAGGACTATATTCATTCCAAGCAAAAATTTTCAGAAACATTATTCAAGTAAGGAAATCCCAAGATCATTATGTGGCATGCTCTGATTTAGCTGTCAGATTTCATTTAGCATTCAATACTAGTCCTACATTTTGGCTTGCCTGGAAACTCAAAATGCAAATATATTTGCACAGTGGTTTAAAGGAACAATGATAGAACCTTACCTTACACCACAATTCCCCCTTTCAACTCCATTCTACCCCCATGCCATACACACAAATTCCAAAAGCACCAAATTGTTTAGAAACAAGCTGGTCCTTATTAATGGTCTGACTCTGTGGAGGACATCAGCCAGCCATTCTGCACACACTTCAATACAAAATTTAAACATCCTTTAACAATCATCTGTAGCCTGAATGTTAAATTATGATCTTCAAACTAGTGAATACACAACCAGTTTCCCTTAATAAAAACTAATAACAATTCTGAATTATAGTTATCCTAATATTACATTTTTCATCTTCAAAGAGAATTACCTAATTAATCTTCATGCCACAAACAAGTTATAGAAAAAGCTAACACCACACAGAGGACACACTTCCAGACATGCAATAAGCAATTTTCATTTCTGTTCGTTGTGCATAGTGTCAGTGAGTTCTGATTAATTACTGGATCACAGATGTAGGCAGATAACTACCATTTCTCATCATTCAGCAAACATTAATGCAACCTTAAAAATAAAGAGAGTACAATTGATTAAGTCATTGTGACCAGAAGTTTTTAAACAATTCCTGATCTTACTTACATGGGTGTAAACCAGAAGAAACTGGCCTGAAGATAATAATGGTATTAAATCAGTTTAAAACTGGTTTCAGTGAGATCAAAATAGGACCCAGTGGCTTTACTTCTAATGTAACTATGCTAGTTCTCCATAGGAAGGGCTGGGTTCTGAACTCACTTACCTCAGTATAAATGTAGAGTAATTTCACAGTAGACCTCACTGTGATTTACAGAGGGATAAGTGAGATCAGAATCTGTTCCATAATTTCTAAAGCTTTCCCATTATGTAGTGAAAATACTCAGTTTTGTTCTTCAGAGGTGCCACACCTTTTTTTGTTTTGCTAGTTTAGAGCATCAGTTTTCCTAGTTAATAAAGCAGTGGTTTTCAACTTGGGGTCCGCAGACCCCTGGAGGTCCACAGACTATGCCCTGGTCTACAATGGGAGGTGCGAGGTGTCAATGTAAGATATGCAACTTCAGCTGGCTGAAGTCGAAGTATCTTATTCTGACTTACCTCCCATCCTCACCGTGCAGGATCGACGTCCACAGCTCCCTGTGTCGACTCCGCTACGGCCGCTCACTCCGGTGGAGTTCCAGAGTCGACGGGAGCACGTTCGTAGATCGATATATCGCGTCTAGATGAGATGCGATATATCGATCCCCGAAAAATCGACCGCTACCCGCCGATATGGTGGGTAATCTGGACATACCCTAAGTCTAAGATTTCCAAAGGGATCTGCACCTCCATTTGAAACTTTTTAGCGTCCCCAAATGAAAAAAGGTTGAAAACCACTGCTCTAAAGCGAAGAAAACTCAAAGTAGGCCAGAACCTTTGTTGGTCTAAATTGTTTCAGGATCTGGATCAATCTATTTTTTTTTCCAATTATTATCCTTTACAACATTCCCTCAAATGTATAGTTAAAGCAGGAAAAAACTATTTTTCTCATTACCTATTATTTTTGTTCAGCGATTAAGTGCTACTTACATTTTCTATTTACAATTCTAATATTTTTTCATAAGCATTTATCGTATAGCTATCGAACATTAAATCTGCTGGCTTTCCACATAAAAAATTAAAATACTTTTACTGGCTTTCTTTACAGCTGCTATATTTTACTCCTACAATTCTACCTCCTGTTAAAAAAAAAAGAGTCTCCTCCAGAATACATATTAGTAAAGGGGGGAAATTGATTATAACTGTGGGATCAGATTTTCAAAAAAGCTTAGGGGCAGTTTTTCAAGAGCAAAACACCCACAAATTGGAGCCAAATTCTGTACTACACTGAGGAGCTCGGACTGTGGCACTTACGGCCATATTTAAAAATAAAAAAGAGAGAGCTCGGAACATAACATGAGGAATTCTTTTGAAAATCTGGCCATTAATTTTGGTGCTAAAATGGGAGCAGAGCTGTTTTGAAAATCTGGCCCTGACAGTGGATAAGCAGTTATGGCCAGAATTGTTAAAATATTGTTCTACTTTAAAGTGACTTCCTCTGCAAGTCCACTGGGAACAACTTTTCATTCAATATTCTTTCCAGTCTCTTCCTATAATTAGATTATTAACGAGAGAACGGAAGACTAAGCATCAAGTTATCTATTCAGCAGGGAGGGGCACAAACATGACATCCCAATCAATCCATGTTTCATAATAAGTAAAATATTAATAGATTACTATGGGAAACTATAAAATAATGTGTATTGTTCAATTTAGTTCTGGAATTAAATTTCAGATATGCTTTTCTTTACCTAAGAGATGGAGTAATGAAAAAGGAGCACTCTCACCAGACCTTCCATGAACTCGGTGGCTATAGCACACCTTTATAATAATACATTAATCTCACTATATCCTGAAAAGCCACACTTATTGACTATGATAGCTGCTTTATATTGCACTACTCATTTAATTCCAATTTCAAGAAAAATGGCTAATCAATCAACTGACTTTCCCCCTTTTCTCCCCCAATGGATAAAAGGCTTCTTACCTTTCATCTTCTCTCTCACCATTGGTCCTAAATTAAGCATCAACACTTTACTTTTAGACTGTTACAGGTTGTATCTTTTGATTATTAAACATTGTGTCAGTAAATGCAATCACTGATTGTTTCCTGTAATTTAAAATGAAATGCTTAAAAGCATGCTGGCTGGAAATTATGAACACTATAAAGGCTAAATCATTTCCTTGATGCATTTTTTGCCCTTTCCAAGGCTATCTGCTATTGGTGATTTCACGATATTAAAACACAGACATTTACCAAATTAATGTGGTCTTGAAGAGTATTAAACAACTCAACCTTCATAAAATTATCAGATTTGTTATAACTTGTCAAAATTATCAATAACTGCACACACAAAAATGGAACTATACAACCCCATCCTGTGAATTCCTGCTCATGCATATAGATCTCACTCATGTGGATAAAGATTACAGGAGTTGACCCACTGAAGATAATTTTATAGTCAAATCCAGTTAGAAGAAGAATGTTATCGGGACAAAACTACTATGTTTTTGTGTATCAGCCTCAGTTACATTTTAGATATGTATCTCTGATGCGAAAGGTGACAGCAAATACATTAATTCTATATTCATATGATATGTTAAAACATTATGTTGGCAAGCAAATATGAGGGCTAAATATCAACCTAGCACTGATAGAAACGTATTGGGTAAGCAACAACTAAAACTACGTTTTACTGTACATAATAGAATGCACAGAAATATTAACGAGAAATCTTGCCAAATATCTCTAAGACAATGTTAGTTAATGTATAAAGGTTTTGTAAATCTCTCTAATTTAAAACTCCTTACTTGGTATACTTACTATTAAAAAGCCACCAAAATGAGAATGATAAAATAGATTAAAATGTATATTAAATGGCTAAGTTATAAGGGTTTCACAATGGTATTGCTTTATTTTCTATTGCATAGTTTATTTCAAAAACTTAAACATTGTCAATAAACACATTAGAGATACCACCACCATCATTAAATCACTAGACTATGTATTAGTTTCTAAGCATAGCTTGGAATAGACTAGGAATTCCCACTACACTTCAGCTAAAATGTAGTTTCCACTTGGGAAAAAAAAGATGTTTTGTTTTTCTGATTTTCTGGAGAAATACATGATTCAGAAAAAAAAAAAAAAAAAGATCAAAACTACTTTTTCCCAATACCCAAGTCTATCTCACTGAACAACAGACCGTTGTCTAAAGTCCTGCCAACTGTGCTACAATTAGGTGATTTCCAAGTATTTAACAAGTCATCCCTTGAGAAGGGATACATACAGGTGCAATTTATGTATTTGCCTTCAGTGGGTCTCCGGGGTTTGGAAAATCAAACATATCTCCCTAGAGACCATTGTTGACCGCACCAAAACATTTCCTTGTTCAAACCAGATCGTTTTATTTCATTTTATCAAAGTTCCCCTAGCCTAGTGCCTCGTGTCTATATCCTCATGTGAACCTGTTACCAGTCAGAAACGTACAGTAACTCAGGATAGCCCTACCGACAGAAATCACAGGACCACTATGGCTGCTGGGCTTAGGGTGGGGCTGGACACCGTTGTCACCCAAAGGTGCATGTTGTTGATGAGACCTGCATGTGCAGGGATGAAGCTACAATAAGTTATGCAGCGGCGTTTGCTTTTAATAGCCCTAAATTGGCATCACTCACCCCGCTGCGGGCCATTCAGGCAATTCCTATTTAAACTCCCTACCCTCCACTTCACCCCTCTGAATAGCTACAAGTCACATACAGGACAAAACAACAACCTACCAGCAGCGCCTATCAATGCAGAGCGATCCCCTTCCAAGCATCGCCCCCCTCTGCCTGGCTCCTGATGCCTTTGGCCGAAGCTGTGGTGGTGCGGGGGTCCCCTCTCTGTGGATCCCACTTGCCTGGACTTTCTCCGAGCAATGCCCGGGCGGAGGGGAGAGGAGCTCAGCTCAGCTCAGCTCAGCTCCCCCGCCGTTCGCGGCCACGCGGAGCCTGGCCCCCCACCCAGCCGCGCAGGGAGGCTCTGCGGGAACATGCCCGCTACAGACACGAGCAGAGGCGCCCGCCCCCTCGCTCCACTCACCGCGTGCGCTCGCAAGCCGGGGGCCGCTCTGTACGTGCAGAGAAGAGGGGCTGCGGGTGGGAGGCAGCAGGAACAGAGCGCCAGTCAGTCCGCCGAAGCCGCCCGCATGGCGGTCACACGCCGCCTGTGCTATGGCAGATATTGCATCTTGCTGCCATTTCCCCCCCCCCTTGGATTTATTTGGCGGGGGTTGCGATGACAGCACCCTCCCCTCTCCCCCTGCTGCTGCGCGCTCTGGAAGGTGCAGTCAGCAGAGGGGAGCAGTTGAGATGTACAACGCGCTGCGCCTGCACTTGGCGCTCCGCCAGGATTTGGGCTACGGGGTGGAGAGAGCAGAGTGGAAAGCAGCATCCGCTTCGCAGACAGAGAGAAAGAGAGCAATAAAAAGCAAAACACCACCCTCAAGAGTTTGGGCAAGACACCGCGAGGAGCAGAAGAGTGGTGGGAAGCACGGATCGGCTTGTCCTTTTGTTCTGCTGCTTCCCAGCCCAATTTAAAGAAACCTCAGGGTGGCTCTCCAGATTCCCCCATGCACACCCAACACGGTAACATGCAAACTGAGTCCCATGCTCTTAACCACATCCCGGGGGACACTCAGAAGTTCCCTTCCGCCGAGGAATCCTGACATTCCGAAATTTCCCTTTCATCCCGATTTGGAGCAGAAAGTCCAAATTTCAAACTTTCTAACAAAACAAAATTTCTGGGGAAAAATAGTTTGGGAAATATAGAAATGATCTTTTTGATATGTAGCCCTTCAAAAGGGTCGTTTCCATATTTATATATAAGTACTGGAACTATTGAACCAACCATATTGAAATTGAAATGAAGCGCTTCAACATTGTCAAAATGAAATTTTCAAATACTTTTTCACTAAATTGATACATTCCCATTAAATGTTTCCTGCATGAAAACTGCTCTGTTGAAAAAATTTCCACCAACTCAACCTTCACTCTCCCTTTCTCAACCACTTAAATTAGGGCCTGCTGTGTTTCATGAATTAGGTCAAAGGTGCTAATATAGACAACCGGACACAACACTGCACTAAAAACACTGGATGCTGAGTCGCCGGTGCTTTGAAACAGCTGAAACTAGCAGTGAACCCTGTGTGTGCAAAGATGCATGTTGGTAGAGGGGTGGTTATTGTTTTTTGGTTATTCATTGATGACCTCGTTTGTTCAGCCTGTAAATTAGTTTGCAGAACAATTGGAGAGATCAAACATGGTGATTAGACTGCTTTCTGCTCTGCTGAACTGTTGAATTGTTACTGCTGGGAGGAAACCAGTAATACCACAAGGACACTAAGTTCAATATTGAATTCTTAAAGGAAAGGCATGAGTTTAGCCAGAAGCTTGCTGGAGCTAGGAATGCAGGTGAACCAGTCCATCCATGTTCACCACATAGATTTACCATTTGTCTGGTAGGCTTGGTTCTTTTGCAGAGTTTTGAATGTGTTTTGCAATCAGTTGTGTTGTGGTAATTTCACACATGCAAAAACTGTAAGTAATGTACAACACATTGGAGAAACAACTGATGAATGCAAAACTTGTGTTATGAAACTCAAAGTTGTGCAAATTGGGGTTTCCCTAGAAATTTAATATCAGTCATTGAGAGAGATTTGCTAAGACTTAATAGTGAGCAATGCTAACCAGATTTATGGCTATGCATCGTGATTTCACATGATTTTAATGGGAAACCAAGGATAGTTGATGGTTTTACTTTGAGTTGTTGGATACATCAAATCCCAAATTCAAAAGCAAATCCACTGCAAGTCTTGGCCACCTCTAATTGTACCTCATTTGGGAGGTTTGGTACGTTATCCTTAGGTTTCCTATCTTTTCTAATGGTTCTGTGAAAAGGAATGCTTGTGGGGAGCAGGGGTTAACTATACAAATTAGCTTAGCTGAACACAAGTCTAAGGGGAAAATTGTGTCCTTATGAGTATGAGGTGCACTGAGGTGGGTTGGCAGGAGCAGAGCAATTATAGGCAAGCTGAGGGTGCGTATGGGGCCTAGAAGGTAGAAGGTCTGTGCTAAATAAGCTCACTCTCAATAGCAAATTTCTCCATGTTGTCTGAAATGTGCATGGTGCTAACCGTCATCATCCACCGTTTCTATTGCAACTCTGCTCTCCTGCGCCCCAGGGACAAGCTCAGGGGATCTGTTCTGGTCCTCCTGGGTGCTGCTGTCAGCAGACGGTGCAGTAAGACTGCTAACCGTCATCATCCACCGCTTCCACTGCAACTCTGCTCTCCTGCAGATGCCATACCATGGCAGGCATGGAGCCCGCTCAGCTCACTGTCACAGCTGCTGTTGTGAGCATTGTAAACACCTTGCACATTATCCTGGAGTATATGCAGAACCAGGCTGAGAGACGCCAGCACAAGGAGGATTTTGATGAGGACATGGACACAGACGTTCCTGAAAGCACGGACTATGGCAATTCGGACATCATGGCAGCAGTGGGGCTGGTTGATACAGTGGAACGCTGATTCTGGGCCAGGCAACCAAGCACAGACTAGTGGGACTGCATAGTGTTACAGGTATGGGATGATTCACAGTGGCTGCAAAACTTTCTCATGCATAAGGCCACTTTCCTGGAACTCTGTAAGTTGCTTTCCCCTACCCTGAAGCGCAGGAATACCAAGATGAGAGCTGCCCTGACAGCTGAGAAGTGAGTGGCAATAGCCTTGTAGAAGCTTGCAACTCCTGACTTCTACTGGTCAGTCAGGAATCAATTTGAAGTGGGCAAGTCTACTGTGGAGGCTGCTGTGATCCAAGTAGCCAATGCAATCATTGACATTCTGTTATCAAGGGTAGTGACTCTGGGAAATGTGCAGGTCATAGTGGATGGCTTTGCTGAATGGGGTTCCCTAACTGTAATGAGGCGATAGATGCAACGCATATCCCCGTCTTGGCACCGGACAACCTTACCAACCAGTACATAAACTGCAAAGGGGTACTTCTCAATAGTGCCGCAAGTACTGGTAGATCACAAGGGACGTTTCATTGACATCAACGTAGGATGGCCAGGAAAAGTGCATGACGCTCGCATATTTAGGAACTCCGGGGTGTTCAAGCAGCTGCAAGAAGGGACTTACTTCCCAGACCACAAAATTACTGTTGGGGATGTTGAAATGCCAATAGTTATCCTTGGGGGCTTAGCCTACTCCTTGCTCCCCATGGCTTATGAAGCCTTACACAGGCAGCCTTGACAGTAATAAGGAGCAGTTCAACTATAGGCTGAGCATATGCAGAATCGTGATAGAATGTGCCTTTGGATGTTTAAAAGCTCGCTGTTTGATGACTAGGTCAGACCTCAGCGCAATCAACATTGTTATTGCTGCTTGCTGTGTGCTCCACAATATCTGTGAGAGTAAGGTGGAGACGTTTATGGTGGGGTGGGAGGTTGAGGCAAATCGCCTGGCATCTGATTTTGAGCAGCCAGATACCAGGGCGATTAGAAGAGCACAGTTAGGCGTGCTGCGCATCAGAGAGGCTTTGAAAACCAATTTCATGACTTTCCAGGCTATGGTGTGACAATTGTGTGTGTTTCTCCTTGATGCAAACCGGCCCCCTTTCTTGATTTTAATTCCCTCTAAGACAATCACCCTCCCCCCTTTGAAATAAAGTAGCTATTGTTTTGAAACCATGCATTCTTTCTTTATTAATTTTTAAAAAATGAGATAAGGGAGAAGGTAGCCTGGGCGGGGTGGGGGAGGAGGGAAGGACAAGGCCACATTGTTTATTGTAGCCACGCTAAAAATCAAACTGTTTGAATGACAGCCTTCTGTTGCTTGGGCCATCCTCTGGAGTGGAGTGGCTGGGTGCCCGGAGCCTCCCTCCCTGCATTCTTGGGCGTCTGAGTGAGGAGGCTATGGAACATGGGGAGGAGGTTTGGTATTATACAGTGGATGCAGAGGGGGTCTGTGCTCTTGTTGGCTTTCCAGCAGCTCCAACACATGCTTCATCATGTCCATTTGCTCCCCCAACAGATGCTTCAGCAGGCCTGTTTGCTCCCCCATTAGCCTCAGCATCGTGTCCTGCCTCCGTCTTTGCGCTCACTCAATTCTTTCCTGGCCTCTGCCGCTGAATGCCTCCATGCGTTAAGCTGTGCTCTATCAGTGCGGGAGGACTGAATCAGTTCCGAAAACATGTCATCCGAGTGCATTTTTTTCACCTTCTAATTTACAATAACTGCAGAGATGGAAATGATAGGGGGAGCGTAGAAACATTTGCACCTGGGGGGAGATAAAAAGGGAGAGTAAAATTGGGTTGGCTTCTTACATCTTCATAACGCCCCCCTTTCCCAGTGCATGCAATGGGCTAGGTTTCATATTTAAAAGGAGGGGCTGCAGTATACGGGTAGATGTGCAGCACACACCTCCCCCACTCCACTGCGTGGCTCTTCTCTCAGAGGATTTCTTCTCCCCTCCCCTCACCATGTGGTTATTCTCCAGGATGATCCCTTTTAGCCAAGCCCAAACAGCCCAGCATGAACGGCGTCCTTTTACTGTTCCCTTACAATAATTCTCCTATTTCAACCAGGTGACCATGAACACTGTTGCTTTTAAACCCTGTACTGTAGTTACAAATGTGCACTTCTCCAGCTTCAGGACTGGGGATCCCGCCTTGGCAGTATTGGCTCCAGGGTGATGAAAAGTTCCTTGCTGCCGGGGAAAATGGACTCACCACTTGCCTGCTGTGCATTCTTCTCCTCCTCCTCCTCTTCCTCATCCACAAAATCGTCCTCCGTGTCCCATGAGACTCCTTCCTTGCAGGTGTCCATGGACAGTGATGGGATAGTGGTAGGGTCCTCCTCTAGAATGGCATGCAGCTGTTCACAGAAGCGGCATGTATGGGGCTCTGACCCGGAGCGACTGTTTGCCTCCTTTGTCTTCTGGTAGGCTTTCCTGAGCTCCTTAACTGTCACATGGCACTGCTGTGTGTCTCTGGTGTAGCCTCTGTCCAACATGCCCTTTGAGATTTTGGCAAATATTTTTGCATTTATTCTTTTGGATAGGAGTTCTGCCTGCATAGATTCTTCTCCCCATACAGCAATCAGATTCAGTGTTTCCCTTTCAGTCCAGGCTGGAGCTTGTTTGTGATTCTGGGGGTACTGCATGGTCACCTGTGCTGCTGAGCTCACCATGCTGACCAAACAGGAAATGAAATTCAAAAGTTCCCAGGGCTTTTCCTGTTTACCTGGCTAGTGTATCGGAGTTCAAAGTGCTGTCCAGAGCAGTCACAATGGGGCACTCTGGGTTAGCTCCCGGAGGCCAATATCTTTGATTTGCATCTGCACTACCCCAAATTCAACCCACTAAGGTCGATTTTAGTGCTACTTCTCTCACCGGGGAGGGGTACAGAAGTCAATTTTAAGAGCCCTTTAGGTCGACGGAACGGGGTTGGTTGTGTGGATACGGTCATTTATAAATCGACCTAACCCGTAGTGTAGACCAGGCCAAAGGTGGCTTAATTTTGTCTGATGTTCTCTGTCCCTTTTTTCTTTTTGCTATCTCAGAGGAAGAACACAGCCAAGAGAGAGAAAACCATCTTAAATAAGAAAAAATTAGAAATTACCATATGCCTGTGATAGCGACAATATGGCCTCCCAAGGATAAAATATGTGCAGGGAAACAACAAAGCTAAAACACTAGGCAAACAGGCACTGTACTCTAAGGTTATGTCTGCCCAGCAAAAGCTGTGCATGGCTAGCCTTCCGAAACTAGCAGAGGTAATAAGCAGTAAAGGCAGCACACCAGGCAATACAAGCCCAGCAAAGAACCTACGTATGTTTTTGGATCACTAGCCTGCTCTGAAGCCTGCATTGTGCTGTCTTCACCTCTGGCATTACTTGCAGTATCTGGATTCAAGTTATCCTTGATAGGTTTGCCCATGCATAGCTTTTGCTCTGTAGACATGCCCTTTGTTCCCTCCCTCCTGCCCCCTAAGAGCTAGGTTTAAACTCTACTCTTATCTATGAAGATATGTCAGTGAGAGGGAAAGAAGACTAGAATCAGAAAGACAAAGTTGAGAATCATGTAGTGGGAGTCATTCAATTTTATGTACCTTCTTTCCTTCCACAGCAATGACTTCGCTGGGTGACCATTCTGAAGAGCTAATAATCAAGGTGAGCAGAAGTGTCAATGGCTTTCCTTCCCTTCCCCCACCCCCCTCGAGCTGTGTGAAAGAGGGGAGTTAGCATGAATACCAGAAGCTGAAGCAAGAGTGCCACCCAGTCCAGCCCTCTGCAGATGATGTAATTGAGGGGGCTGGACTGGATGGCAGAAATCAAAAGTAACAGTAATAACAGCAGGTTATCACTGTCATTAACAGTAGTTGATGTGGCCTAAGCTGGATGGTGACAGCAGCAGCAGCTCCTCCAATGGTTGATGACATCACACTACACCATATAATCACAGTCTATGCCAAGATCGATCTATCTTACACCCTGGAAGCCTGTGATAATTGTGACTGTCCATGAATTTTGGATGGGTGGTAACTGTAGTACTAACGTTCTCTGGCTGCCAGAGAACTGTGAGACAGGTATTGGTCATTTAAGCCTATATTTTCAAAGGTGTCTGCTAACCTGGGTTGGGGGCATAATTTTTGGGTATCTAACTTGAGACAGAAAAAATAGTTGACGCTTTCGAAAATAGAGGGCTTAATATTTTTTCCACCCCAGCAGTTCACAGCTACCAAAAAGTGGGCAAACTGCGGCCACCTGAATTAAACATGGGTGGATCTACCTCTAAATAATAATGATAAACAAGCAGGGACTGGACTCGATGACCTCTCGAGGTCTCGACTGGACCCCATGAGGGCAGGGGACTGGACTTGATGACCTCTCGAGGTCCCTTCCAGTCCTAGAGTCTATAAGCCATTAGATGGAGGGAAATTCACAACAGTACAAGCACAGGAAATCACAGAGCAGCTGAAAGGATGAGTTAATGTCTGGAAAAAGAGCATTGTATCCTGATACCAGTCAGAGCTGTGCAGAACTACTGGCTCACACCTTCACAGTGTATCAGTGCCAGGTTCTGTCCTTATCTCAGCCTACGTCAGTGGATACTCACTAAAACCAACCTCATCCCACAGATGTTACTGAGGGCAGAATTCATCCTTCTACGTGCAAGAATGACACTTTTCCAATCTGTAGAAACTATCTGTCATTTTCCTAATTATATTACGGTGGGGGGAAAAATTGTATGGTTTGTTTTTGTTTTTTGCTATCTATTTCACTTTGGTTTTTTTACACTTTCCTAATGTTAAGTAAACCCTGGCCAGAATAATGATGATCAGAAAAGCTGAGAAAGAAAAGAGGGAAGCGAGAATTAAGTGTATCAACACAGCACTTTTAAGTGTTGTTTCTATTTCAAAAGGTTATAAGGCACAGAGACAGACACAGGGTGATGGGAAAGTTGGATGGAGTCATAAAAAATTCAATACCTTAAAGAAGAAAAAAAGACAAGTGTCTAAAGGTCAGATTTTTAAAGGCATCTAGGAGCCTAACTTCCATTGAAATCAATTGGAATTAGGTGCCTATGTGCCTTTAAAAATCTGGCCCTAAGAAATAAAAGGCCAGAATTTATCTTGATTTCAGTGGTGTCAGTCAAGAACTACACTATCTATTAAAGTACATACCTGGTTCCCATCATTGTAGCCTCTGAGCATCTCATAAGCATTAATGAATTTATTCTTGTGTAACATTTCTGCCAGGCAGAGTTAAGAGCAACACTTCTGTTTTAAGAAAAATAGATGGAAGACTGAGGCTCAATACTCTCCTAAGGCCACAGGACATGTATGACACAGCTAGGATTTGAACTCATAAACTGGTGTCCCAACAATCAAGCCATGATTCCTTCTTAGTGTAAGATGAATTACAATCAGACCCAAAATTCTGAGGAGAATATCCATTTGGGGATCCACCCCACACCAACACTCTGGCCTTAACATATTTTTCCCCCTTCCTAGCTGATCACACCCAATCCGTTCCTCGCTAATTATTGATTAGTGATGTTATTTCCCATAGATGCATATTCATTATGTTAAAATGAAAGCTATTCCCTGGTTTTGAAAGAGTGACCTCCAATATCTCCATAATGCCTTCAGCTGACATCATTTTGTTGACTCACTGTTTTCTTCTATAAGTCTTCAGTCAAGTCAATATTTAACAGAGAAGAATTTTTTTAATACTATAATAAATAATACTTTGCTCTACTGTAGTGTCTTCCATCCAAGGATCTAAGGTGCTTGTACAAGACTTCGAGATCTGCAGAAGAAAAGTGCTAAATATAGAGTTAGATATTAATGTTATTAATATGATTTATAAAAATCAATTATTTCACCCTCAGAGCATCCATTTATGGTCGGTAACTATCATTATCATTATTACACATCTGAGGGAAACGGAGGTATGGAGTGGTTGTGACTTGCCCAGCATCACACAGAAAGTCAGTGTCAGATCTCCTGTGTCCCATCCCACAGTGTTAGCTCTAGATAACATTGGATCTCATGTAGCACCTTTCCATACTCAAGGCATCTCACAGTTTTATGGTAAGCAAAATATTTGTACTGTGGCTCTACTGAAAAAATGTCAGTGACTAAGCAATAGCGCGCACACAACCTTGAACATTGAAACCTTTTTTGTTTAGAAGATGTGTTGATCAAATATTGGGTATATATAAAATGTACCATGGAATTTTAACCTTGACAGTCCTCAAAGGCAGGCAAAGGGACCACAGTTTATCTGACTTTGCAAAAAACGGCATCTCCAACAATGCAATGTGATATGATGTCGTGTCAGGGAATTTAATAGTTATACTACTAATTATTAGTAGCAGTATTGCAGCAACATGCAGAAATATCAATCAAGATCACAGCCCTGTTGTGCTTGGTGCTGTTCAAGCATATAGGCAGACAGAGCATCTCCTTATATGAGACTTCAACCCTGAACCATCTAGCCTCTGAGACAAGATGGCTGTAAACAGAGAATATTGCCTTAAAGACGCACCACCTCAATAGCTGATCTTATCAGAGATCTTGATTCTTGATCTCATCAGAGCCCATAAATTAAGGATTGGACAGTAGACCTGGGAAATGCTGTTGGGGATTTAATATGGCACTCTTTTCCCTCCAGGTCAGTGCTGATCCAACACCTCACTTGGGCCTAAGGACTTCGTGTTGCAGGCGTTATCAGGCCAGATTTTTTTAACAGTTTAAACCAGCATGAAAAACTTGTACCAGACTTTGTATCACCACCGAATCTGATCCAAATTAAATATTCTTTATTTCTTTTCCTAACCTAAGCCATGTGTAAATATTGCAGCTGTGCTACCAAACATTCTAATTCAGAGCTGGCTGCATTCAGTTATTGCTGAAGTGATTTCTGTAGTTAATAATGCAATAAAGAGTTTATAAAATGCTTAGGATACCTGTTGACTAAAAGACAATATTTAAATATAAGATAATTATCAAATTTCCAAAATCAGTGAAACCTTAACGATCTAGTGCTAAAATGGCACAGATACATTATAAGAACCACCTTGGGATAAAAAAATTGAAATATATTATATATTATGACAATTTGGAAGTTGTATGGATGAAAAAGGTTTAAACATTAAGATATCTTACCTCCCATTTTCCTATTTGCTTTCCTAAGATTGATATGATATTTTGTATTTTTTTCTTTAAAATAGTTTTCATTTAAATGCTTTGTCATAACAACACAGAGAAAACCTGCAGTAATACCAAGCAGATCATAAATATTAATGTCTCTCTGATGCCTTAGAAATTAATCAGCATTTTAAAAATTCACACACAAAATTACTTAATAAAATCCTCTTAAGTATCTCATGCTACTCAATAAAAGTCAGGAAATTAAGACAGACGCTCACCCTTTTAGATCTACTTACTAAAAGTGTTATTTTAAAAAAAAAATTGTGTGGGACCACATCTAGATCTGAGATCCCTATAATAGAACAGTATACTTTTACAAGTGCACAGTGGCTGCTGTTTCTAAATTAAAAAAAACTGTTTGATTTTACACCTTCTCTCCAGATGAATTGTTTGAATTATCAACTATTCGCTTGGAAATGCTGGGCCAACTCCTTTCCATTTTACTGGTTAACTCCATTGACCTCAACTGGGTTGCACCAGCTAAGAGCACAAAGCCAAATAAACTCAACTGTTGATAGTCCTGGGTCAGGAAAGATTAGGAATATCATTGAGGGGACACCCATGGCCTCTACTGACTATTTAGGAAAATGAGATATAGTTCCACAGACACCTTTATCCTTCCAACTGTGGAAGATGGGGACAGATTAAGGATCTTCAGGATGTGGAGCTAGCATCTGAACTGGCTTGATAGAACAGTGAGTCAGTGAACAAACAAGAGTGTATGAGGGTGGAGAGAGAGAGGAAAGCGGGGGAATCTATCAAGAAATATGCAAGAAATGTTGTTTATGGGAATGGAGTCTGTTGGGGCGATAAGGAAAAAGGGAAAAAAGCAAGGAGTCAGGTGAGGGAACAGATGTTGAACATAACTTTTTCAATTAATGGTTTCAACACACCTGTGGTGGGAGGGCATAATAATACAATGGGCGGAATATTTAAGGGTGGAGGGAAAGGAGAAAATAGGGAAAATTTGGCACCATTTTCTAATGTTTTAGGGCTATTCATTATCTTAAACCCACAAGAATGGAAATCCCATTTATGTTAGTGGGAGATGCATGCTGGAATTGAGGGCAGTGGTTAGCCCTGTGGTTAAATTTTTGAGGACAAATTTATCCCTTTTGAAAATCCTTTGATTTCAGTAGAGTTACACCAATGATAGACTTGGCTGATTGTATTTTGGTTCTTTGTGCTGTACTCTTTGGGATGCGATTTGGCATATCCCATTTAGGGTCCAATCTTTCAATGAGCTGTGTGGGTGGTCCCCCAGGGCAGTATGGACCCATGTTGATTTTTAATTGACTCCCCACGGCCACGGGTACAGTGTTCCACCCATGTAGAGCCAATTGCAGGTTCATGTATGTCTCCACTGCAATCACAGGGAAATCTAGCGAGCTCAAGTACCAGAGCTGTGAAGCCATGCTGGCACACTCTTAAGAGAAGTTCTTTGGAGGAGGTACTGATATGATGGAGATGCTGATTTCTTTTTAAGGGACCACTAATAGGAAGACACTCCAAGAAAATCATTGCTTGTGGTGGGATGGACAGTCACTGATAAGTTATTCATGGAGATACCCTCAAAATACGGTAATTCTTCAAGGAAACCCAAAAGAGAAAAACGTTTGTTAATGGGGAGAGAGAAGCTGTCTAAGCAGTTAAACTCATTTGGAGAACTAAGTGTGCCATTAGCAGGTTATATAGGGTATACAAGGATTAAATAATACTATTTTCCACTTGGATCCAACTTCCAAGGAAGTGGCAGGAGGCCAGTGGCTTGGAATATTTAAAATCTGTCTGAGAAAAGCAATGGAAGAGTTGCTTGAGGAATAATCCTGAATTAGAAGGATGAAGGTAGTTTTAAGATATTTTGGCAGGTCTGGGTCCTAAATGAATAGTTGGAAACCCTCCTTCTAGCACTGAAGCAAAAAAGTTTAAATTGACACATCCGTTCAGAAACTGATGGTAAAAGTATAATGATTTCAGGAAGAATGTTAGCTGCCCTGCAAACAAAAGCAAGATGTGTTGCAAAAGAACATTGTTTTGCTACAGATATTATCTGTGCGTCAAGTGTTGCAGTTTCTGCTCTAATAAATAACTTTGTGTAATGAATAATGGAGAGTAAGTTTCCATGATGTGAAAAGCTGGTTAGATCTGCCACAAAGCCACTCAAAAACTCCAGAGTGACATTTTATAACATTTTTCAGTCATGACTGCATACAGTATGCTGTTTTTAATGATGAATACCAGGTACTTCTTTTCCTCTTGGCTGGAAAATACATTTAGGAATGCACAGCAGGACATTGTGTAGGAGACTAATATGTTTGTGAATACAGAGCAGAGGAGCATCTTATTTCTTCTCTCCCTTCTAAGGGCTAAAATGGTGGCTAGAAACCTAAGCCCACACTGGTAGTGCAGAGTCACATTTCTTCAATAGGCAACCCTAAAGGCATTGGGTCAGATTCTCAGCTGGTGTGAATCTGTTTAGCTTACATGACTTCCATGGAACTACACCGATTTATACCAGCTGAGGATCTGACCCGTGGTATTTCAGGCAGGTATAGTTTCTTCGATACCACAGGGGACTGCAGCCACAGAAACAGCCCTTGAAACTGTTCAGTCTGTGCTCCTCTTGCACAATGATAGCTCAGCTGGGCACCATATGTGGGAGAGAGCACACACTGACCTCCCCTGCCCATGCTGGAGTGTCTAGAACTACTGGTGATGTTAGACTTCCATTCTGAGTTTAGGCGAGCACAATGACTGTCACTGTGCCCAGTCATTGCTGAGGTTTCCAGATTTTGGGATCTGCTTTCAGTCACTCTGCTGTCAGATGTCCACTGTATGTCACCTCACACTGTCTGAGTCACATTTTTTCTGGGTTCAGTTTTATTATTATAGTTACAATGTTATCTAGAGGTCTCAGCTAAGTAAGATCAGGGCCCCATAGCGCTATGTGCTGTACAAACATAATGAAAGACATACCCTGCCCCTAAAAGCGTTCCAGCTAACTAGACACGATGGTCAGAGTGGGAAGGGACACGGGGCCAGTGATGTGCCGGAAGTTACACAGAAAGTCATTGACAGAACTAGGGATAGAACCTAGCAGTCCACTAGACTACACTGCCTCCCAAAGCCCTATCCCCCACTTTTATAGTTAGTAACAGGCTGGAAACTAACGTATCCACCATTTATGCAACGATCAGGTACAGAATAAGCAGTGGCAATGTAAGCTTCCCCTTCCACTGTACAGTGTGTCTCCAACTGTAGAACTGATAAATGAAATTGTTTTTAATTGTTCACTTTATTAATGTAACTTCTGTTCACCATTCACTACACTTGCCTGCATTGTAACTTCTGTTCACTGTTTAATTTTGTATTTCATATGACTTGGCATTGTGCCTCTCTCATACAACTTTGTATTAGAAAATTGGTAGAAAACTTTGTATCAAATGTTATAGCCCCTAAGGATAGTATAGTTAAAGTGAAAGAAACATGTGCCTTTTTGCTAGAAGTAGAATAAGATCTCCCCCCCCACACTCTGTAATCAATTGCCCCATTGACTGAATGAGGTGTGAATGAGTGAGGCTTGGAAGACACCCACCTCCAGACAGCTACAACAGTTAAAGAGGGAATGGAAGCCAGAGCAAAGGACAATACAACTTGTCAAGTGGGCCCAATAAAGAAAAGCAGACATATTGACGACCTCAGGGATTAGAAGCAAGCACCTTCTTTAGAAAACGCCCTCTTTGAGCAGCATTGGGACAACACCCAGAAAAAAAGCAGCACAAAGACCAACGGACACAGACCCAGATTTTGAATCTGGTCTGGATTTGCATAAGAGGGAAGCTGCTATAAATACAAGGTGTCTTGCAGAAGGACCCTGGGTCTCGTCTTGTCACCATCGGAGCATCGATCCGGATCGGCAGAAGCCCGGCTCCACCCCTCCCCCATCTAACTCACCTGGTCAGTGCAGTTAAGGGGAGCAACTAGTTGGTAACAACAGCAAGACGGAGTGTGTTTGTGTCTGTGTGTGTGTGTGTGAATGCATGACTGTAATATATCATATGCATATGATAGAGTATTAATTAATACCTGTATTACTAATAAATGTGGCTTTTTGCCTTAATCCCCCTGAAAAGATCCCATATAGTACTTTGAGTACAACACAATCTCATCTGAAGAAACCAATTGCAGGGGTAGAAAGGTAACTTGGGGTTTGTCTACATGGAGCAGCAATGAGCACTGTGTAGGGAGGGTGATTTCTAAAAGTGCACTAGTGTGTTATGCTCTAACTGGTCCAGGCAGACCCTGCTGATGTGCACTAAAAGTTCCCTAGTGTGTTTTAACATAGTACTGTTTCAAACAACACATGCTAAAGTGCACTAGGGAATTTTTAATGCATAGCAGCAGGCTATAATCAGGGATGGGCAACCTGCGGCCCATCCGGGTAATGAGATTGCTGGCCGTGAGACATTTTGCTGACGTTGACCATCCACAGGCACAGCCCCTCCCCGAACCCCCCAGCTCCCAGTGGCTGTGGTTCACCGTCCCCGGCCAATGGGAGCTGCGGGAAATGACGGGCCACAGGTTGGCCACCACGGCTCTACATGGACCACATTAGTGCACTTTAGTGCACCCCTCAGCTGTTCCACATAGCAAAGCCCATAACCTTTATGACAATTCAATTCTTGGCTTCTCTAATACCGTCAATAATAAAAACCAACTGGTGCCAAAGACAACAGGGATTCCATTAAAAACTGGACAGATTGCCACCAGCTCATTTTATAAAGGCCATAAGATGGTAACAGCTATTAGCCATCAGATGGCAATGTCTATTAGACACTACTGGACTGAATTTTACTACCACCAGGAGTGGCTTGAATTAGTGACATGGAAGTTCTTGTACATGTTTCAGTTCGCAGAATGAGTAATGCATTACTCGCTTCCAACTCATTAGCACCAGCAGCTCTTAAGGAAGAATATAAGAAAGAACTAATGTGATGAAGAATACTTAAAAGAGAATCAGCTGCTCCAACTGTGGGACAGAAACAGCTGATACAATAGAGAAGGAGATAAAAAGTAAAAATGATTGGCTCCTCCCTAAAGGAAGGCTTTTGGTAAGTTTAAAGAGGAACTTTTGCCCTCTGCTAAATTTGGAAGAATATTTACATGAAAAGCACTTTGCTTTGTGAGTATTTTATGGTTCTGGGTAAACCTCATAATGTTCAGACTCATGAGCTGAATTTGGAGATGCATTTATGGAGATACATCTATTTTAGCCTGGAACTCATACTGAATATCTCATGAGAACAGACTCTTTCATGAAGTTGTTAGTACATCTGGTTTTGGCCACACTGCTGTTACCAAGGGAATAATCTTTACCACTTCTGGTCCCATTGAAAATAAAGGCCAATAGAAAATAAAATAACTGAATATCATTAATAAATATGAAAACAAATAAATACTTCTTCATACGATGGACAGCCAGCCTGAGAATTCACTGATCTGGTAGGTCAGAGAGTCAAGTACAGGGTTTGCATTTTTTTAAAAGTGGAATAATTTTATGGGCAATTATAATATTTGTGTTATACGTGCTGAAATTTATGTAAACTAAGCTCATTGTCTGCCGGAATCAGGAAAGTATTATCTCTGTCATATACAGTAGGGGATAGTTCCTTCTTTGTTCGGTTGACAATGCCAGTCTTTATCACCTGTTAGTTCACTTCTCTAACAAGTATTTTCACACTTTTCCCCTTGTTTATGGGAAAAATGCTCCATCCAACTTTGTAAAGCCATCCCCTTTTCCTTCTTCAAATCTCTCCATAAGACTTGCCACTGTCACAATGTCTATAAGCACTGCCACCTCATAATTGCTAAGCAATTAGCTAGCCCAGACTACTGATTATTATACCAAAACTATGCTGATTTTACCATTACAGCATCCTCTCCCCGCCTCCTATTTCCCTGTTAATTGCACCTGTTGTGTTATGTAAGAAACCTCGATTGTGAGCTTTCTGCAAATGGGGCCCTAGTCCTTGATCAGAGCCTCTCTAATGGAGAATAAGGCATGAATATTTGTTTACCTTTCTTCTTCTCCTTTACAAGAACATGTACTGACTATTGCCAGATGCACAATAAATAGCTTTAATAGATCAATAGCCTGAACTGTTAAGGCAATTCCCATGTTTCAATATTAGGAAACAAAGAAGCATGACAAGTATTTATTTTAAAATTAAATTTCTCTGAACTTTAAAAAAATACCTTTATGTTTTTTGTTTGTTTTGTTGCATAGCCAATTTGCCCATCCAGGTAATTTGTGATACTTCCTTTGTGTAACTACAGAAGATTAATGGCAAAATACAGTAACTCCTCACTTAACGTCTTCCCGTTTAATGTTGTTTCGAAGTTACGTTGCTGCTCCATTAGGGAACATGCTCGTTTAAAGTTGTGCGATGCTCCCTTATAATGTTGTTTGACTGACTTTACAAGGGAGCATTGCACAAGTTCCTCTTCTCCGCCTCCTCCCCCTCCCTTTCTCCCTCCCTCCCAGCACTCCTCCCCCTCCCTTCCTTCCTCCCTCCCAGGCAAACAGCTGTTTGGTGGTGCTTAGGACTTTCTGGGAAGGAGGGAGGGGGCGAGTGAGTGGAGAAGCTGCCCTCAAAACGGTGCTTCTCTCCGGCCACTGTGGCTGCTTCTCTCCTGAGTCCTCTGGCTTGTGCTCACAGGGCCGTATTTCAAAAGGGGCTTTAGAGCTGCAGGCCAGGGCCACGGGGCCACCTTAGCCCAGGGCCCTGCAGCCCCTAAAGCCCCTGCATTCCGAGTGGCCCTGCCTGCTGGGGGAGGCAGCTCCCAGAATCGCAGCTCCCAGAATCACAGCTATGGGGGCGGTGCCGCACTGTGCAGAGCCACCTATACATGCCTTGCACCAAACAGGAGTTGCCCCAGGTAAGTGCTCTGCACCTCCTGCGTGCCCCAGCCCTGAGCCTCCTCCAGCCCTCCTGCACCCTAACTCCCTCCCAGACCCTGCACCCACAGCCCTGAGCCCCAAGAGGAGAATGGAGAAAAAAAGAATGAAAAATGGTGGTGGTGGGGGGGGGAGATAAGAGAGAATCCTCCCCACAGGTGGGGCCTCAAAAATGAAGCTGAGCACAGGGCCCTACTAACTCTAAATCTGCCACTGGTGGGAGGGGGAGGAGCGGGGAAGAGCCTTGTCTCCGCTCCTCCCCCTCCCTCCCAGGAAGTCCTAAGTGCTGCCAAACAGCTGTTTGCAGCAGGGAAGCACTGAGAGGAAGAGGGAGAAGCGGGGATGCAGCATGCTCCGGGCAGGAGGTGGAGTCCAGGTGGGAAGAGGTGGGCAAGGAGCGGAGCGGGGATGGGAAGAGGCGAGCCTGGAGCATCCCCCGGCAAAGTCAGCACCTGTTCTTCTGGGAGGAAGCTGCTGCTGTGCAAGGTGTTTCCTAGCGTCCTTCCCTGCCTCATTGTCTGCAGCAGGCTGTGCCTGTCTGGGGTAAGCCAGGGGCACCTCCCCACCACAGTACAGTACAGTACAGTACATAATGCCTTTTGTCTGCCCCAAAAACGTTTCCTTGGAATCTAACCGCCCATTTAACATCGTTTCACTTAAAGTTTCATTTTTCGGGACCATAACTACAACGTTAAACGAGACGTTACTGTAGGATTGTTCTACCTCATAGTCTGGATTATTTTTTCATTTGATCCCATAATGAAGACATAATCCTTTGTTTCTAACATCACAAGCTGCTATGAAAATGTTTGTTGTGTTACAAATTCAGCATTATGGGATGATCAGGCAGCTAAGATATATTGTCTTTCAACTCCAGCTCAAATCTAGCCTTGGTCGGTCCAGACTGAAGGTCATTACCACCTAATGGCTGATTAATGGCGAATGCGAAATGAAGTTAGCAGTGAAATTGTTGGTTTTAGTCCAGTTCCGAGTAGTAAAGAGTACACAGCAAAAAACCACTTCCACATGGAACTATTGTTATTAGTGTTGATACTATGCTATCACATTTTCCAAAAAAAGAGTACACCCTGTGGATTTTATTTCAACAAATATCATTGATCCTCAGCAAAATGGTGAGAAAAACTAACTAAACAATGAAAAAGGTGACTATTCTGAAGTATAATGTATTTGAAAGTTTTCTCAATATGCAAGTTCCTTTAAAAGAGTGAACTAATCCCTTCAGAATATTCTATTTCAGAGTAAACTCATAGCACCTATTCATTTTCACAATATAGAAATATAATCACTGTCATAAAGGACAATTACGTATCTTGCAGAAAATAACATCAAGTCTAAGCCAATTAGTTGCACATTCTGTTTACAAAAATACTGGCCTCAGTTCTTGTAACACTGAAATTCTATTCTACATATCAAACGAGTATTTGACATAGGACTGCAGGGTGTGAAGATCACGCTTTAGCAATCTCTGCAATGTGCAGTAGATCTCAGACACACCCAGTGTCATTAGAAAATCTGGCAGGATAAGGTCATGTGTTTGGAAGCGCATTATTTTTATCTTATCATTTTTGTAATATAATTTGGGAATTCTGGATGCATGTGTGTCCAGACAAATGAATGCACAAATTGTTGGACCCTTGTTCAAAGTAAGGCCATGTAAAAGAGCCTTAAAGCAGAAATAAATTATATTTACACACACTGTAAGGCCCTTTTGCTATGCTAAAGTGCTATAAAGCAGCCTTAAACGAGAATCAGGCCCTTACGTCTGCTAGACAACTAGGAGAGTAGGTCATACCACATATTATTTCAAAGACAATTGAAAGATAATTCCCCTTACATACACAGTAAGGTTTTGTCATGGTAATTTGATATGCTTAAAATGCCCTTTCCTCTAATGAGCATTACCACTAGTGAAGTATATATATTATATATATATATATTCTCATTTGAGTGAAAGAACTGATCTGAATCTTTTAATCTTTGCTTAAGTCTTAATTGATGTTTTGCTTAATTGGAGTATACTTTCATTTTAGATGCTCCTTTTTCAAATGTCAAAGCTAATGGCTTTAAAGGATCACTTCTATCATCCCTGCAGAAAGACAGAAAATTGCTCACAAAAAGATTAGATGGGTTGGAGGAGGAGAAGTCACAGACAGATAGACTGAGAACTCAGTACAAAATATCTACCACAGGCCTGTATACAGAGGCAGTGAGGTCAGTCATGGCTAGTGTGCATATGAACCATATAGCAGTTCACAGATTTTGCAGTTTTACAGTACTAATGGACAGGGCTGGTGCAACCATTTAGGTGACCTTGGCGGTCGCCTAGGGCACTGGCATTTGGGGGGCACCATTTTCTTTGGCAGCGACCATGGCGGCTGGATCGTCGGCCGCCCTGGTCGCCTCCAGCATTTAGGTGGAGGGAGCTGGGGCGGGGGCGGGGGAGAGGGCCACCTGCAGCAAATAAGTGGGGGGCGGCACACAGGGAAACTCCCCGCTCCAGCTCACCCCTGCCCTGGCTCCTCCCCGAGCACGCCGTGGCCGCTTCACTTCTCTCGCCTCCCAGGCTTGCGGTGACTAAGCTGATTGGCGCCGCAAGCCTGGGAGGTGGGAGAAGTGAAGTGGCCACGGTGTGCTTGGAGTGGAGGCAGGGCAGGGGTGAGCTGCTTCCTTTCTCCCACCTCCCAGGCTTGCGGTGCCAATCAGCTTAGGTGTCGCAAGCCTGGGAGGCATGAGAAGTGAAGCAGCCACCGTGTGCTCGGGGTGCTCGTGCACAGAGCAGGGGGAGGGGATGGGGAGCTGCTGCAAGGTGGGCACCTCAGGGTGGAGGGGGAGAGCTGCCGTGGGGGGGCAAGGTGCGCCTCAGGGCGGGGGCGTGAGGAGGGCACAAGGTGAAAGTTTCGCCTAGGGCACAAAACATCCTTGCACCACCGTGCACCGGCCCTGTAAGGGACAGATATTGAGTGTAGCAGAGTGGGGGAGGGTGGGCACTATTTGTGTGAAGGAGGTTTTCCCTTTTTTCCCTTGGTCAAATAAGAGGGCATGAAAATACAGCACCTCTGTGCTTTGGCTCTATCTGGCTGCTAGAATGGCCTTAAAAACATTGTCACTAATTGTACTGGGATGGGGACCTCCCAAAAGGGAAAGTGCAAAGGTGATTAAAATCCACGTTTGCACTCCAAGCCCTTTCTGTTCTTGCATCCAGCAGAGCTTGCCTGGAATGTAGCATTAGGCCCAGGGTTTAAATCATGGCACAGACTTGCTTAAAAAAAAAAAAAGCATGGAGCACACAAATCTTAAAATTTAATGATAAAACTTTATTTCTTTTTATTACTTTCTGTAATCCTTTCAAAGTATTTTGGGTTGCAGGTCTCTGAATAAGAGAATCATATGAATGAATGTCATATCAGCTGTCAAGAGCATCTTACAGCTCTGTGCAGGTAAGAACAAAATCCATCTACAGATTTATATGCACATTTATACATAATTATACAGTGAAATCATATTTTGGCATATGTACTTCAACAATTCTAGCCTGAGCCCTGAACCTTTAAAAGGATCCACAAGACTTCACCATTGATTTCAATAGGACTCTGCCTGAGAGTAAACGTCTTCACTTGCTAGATCAGGCCATCTGTAATTAATACAAAGAAACAATGCACAGATGTCAGTATTGTTTTCCACTACTCTACATTGTGGCATTACACCCCATGTTCTTCGTAGTACTATTATGATGATATGATTATGGCATAACTATGATGTATTTTCTGTAAAAAAGTCATGTAAGATATCATTGAAAAGGTTATGATTCACTGAATATGATTATCCTATTTGTATGCATGTATCATTTTGGTATCTGAAGTTAGGAACATTGTCTATGCATCTATTACAAATGTGTTTACACCAGGGAAACTCCCACTAGGTAGAATGCAATCAGTCTAGATAGCTGGTTGGAAGGGCCATTAGGGAGGACAATAGATCTTAGAAGAAGCTAATTTCCCACCGGGGAGCTTTCCTGAGGATGCTACAAACAGCCTCCAAGTCATGGCTGCTGTCACCCTACAGGGGCATGTGACCAAGTGACCTGGTACTGGACTACATCTTGGAATACCAGTGTTTTTCCACTGACCGGCTCTGGGAACCAAGGGGGATACAAAGTGTTCTTGCCACATGCAAAAGCTGTTTAAGGCAGGGGAGTGGCATCATCGTGGTTCTTCACTGACTCCCCGCCCAAAGACGCCTGGAAACACCTGTGGAACGAGGACTGAACTGGGAGGAAGGGCTGAATCCAGGCTAGAAGAATTTCTAGCTTGTGAAAGGAATACCTGGGGTTTTAAGCTGCAAGCAAGTGCAACTTGTCCTTTAAGAATCTCTGCAACCAGCTGAAATAATCATTTAGGATGAGAATTTGCTTCTCATACCCAATCTCTTTAGTATAATAAGCTTAGATTACCTCACAAATAAACAAATGCAATCTGCTTTGATCTGTTTGCTATCCCTTGTAATCACTTAAAATCTATCTTTTGTAGCTAATAAACTTGTTTTTGTTTTGTCTAAAACCAGTGTGTGGAAATCATAACTTGGGGAAGAAAGATGTTGCATCTCTCTCTCCACATTGAGGGAGAGGGTGAATTTTATGGGCTTATGCTGTACAGTTCTCTGTGCAGCACAAGATGGTATAATTTTGAGAGGGTGTGTGCCTCAGGAGCTGGTAAGTTCCCTAGCTGTATAGCCTTCCCATGCAGGGGCTGGTCAGAAAGCCTGTCTGCATGTTACTACAGCTGGGTATGTCCCTACCTGTGTGCTGGGGAAAGTGTGAGACCGGGAGCTTGTCTGCCACTTGTCACAACATTACAAGGTGAGTGGGAGCCCAGGCTGGTGGGTTGAGGGGCTCAATGGTACCCCAGTTTCAGGTGGCACCTTGGAGGGAACCAGTCACAATAATCATCTCCCAATCTTTAGAAAAATGATATTCACAGTTGTTACAATCATCACCTAATATTACAGAGTCTCAAAGCCTGTATCTACATGATGTCAAATACAGAGAAGAGCAAAACTAAGAACCAGGGATAGTGCAGGAGAAAGTTTGACTTTATCCAAACTCTCAGAGTCTGGTGCTTTACTCAGAACTCATCCTCTCTTCTAAGTCAGCAAGGCATGTGCTAGTATCCATGCTTAACCAAGAATGACTTGAGGTCTGGAAAACGTGCCTTATTGTGAGAGACTTAAGAAACTCCATCAATTTAGTTTGTCTAAGAGAAGGTTAATAGGTGACATAATCACAATCTGTAAGAACCTATATGGGGAGAAGATTTCTGATAGTGGAAGGCTCTTTAATCTAACAGCAAAAGGCACAACAAGATCTAATGGTTGGAAGCTGTTGCTAGACAAATTCAGACTAGAAATAAGGCCCAGATTTTTAACAATGAGGGTAATTCATAAATTAATCTTACTTATGTGGTGGATTTGCTATCACCTGCAGTCTTTACATCAAGATCGGATATCTTTCTAAAAGATATTCTCTAGCTTGATGCAGGAATTACTAGGTGAAATTCTGTGGCCAGTGTAATGCAAGAGGTCTGTCTAGATTGACATAATGGTTCCTTCTGGCCCTAAAAATCTATGAATGACTTCCAGCTACTTGGAATATGCATTCATGACACCATTATACATGCCTTTGCATCTTAGTAATGTTGTTTTCTCCCAGTTAAGTCAACTAATCCTTCCCTCCTTAGCAGGGTTCCTCAATTTTTGATGCCATGGCTGCTCTCCAATGTGTGCAGGAGGCCTTCATCCTCCCGCCTTCTTCTTTCTGACTGGGTTCTTTGCTTTAAATGACAGCAATGTCTGGTCAGCTATTTTTTTTTTTACTCACTCCATCACATTAAGGGAACAGCAGCAATGGGGCTCTGCTTCTTTTCTGCTTGGGCTTGGGGATAGGGTGTTGTTGTTGAGTATCTTTACCTACTCCTGACCACCACGCACTTCTCTCACTGGGGCTAGATCAGTGGCTCTCAAACTTTTGTACTGGTGATCCCTTTCACATAGCAAGCCTCTGAGTGCTGGAGGCAAAGCGGGGTTTGGGGTGGAGGCTGACAGCTTGCAACCTCCCATGAAATAACCTCACAGCCTCCTGAGGGCTCCCGACCCTCAGTTTGAGAACCCCTGAGCTAGAGGTTGACCATTTCCTCCATCTCTACACCATTTCTGACTTATCACTGAGGTCAGGAAAATTTCCTCAGTAGATCCCCCATTCCCGGGGCCTACATGTGCCATTCCTTCAGGACTCTCTTTGCCTGAGCGACTTCCCCATTAGTGAAGTCCCTTTCTTTACTCCTTTGAACATTAACAGAGCAACCAAAGACTGAGAGGCTTACTGGGATGAGAAGCAGACTTGGGAAGGGAGGTATCTCATGCTCCCTAGCACTATGAAAGAGTAGATTAATAGATTCCAAGGCCATAAAGGACACCAAGATTCTAGTTTGACCTCTTGTATAACATAGGCCATAGATGGGGGAGGGAGCCTCATTGCACAGAGAAAGGGAGAAAAGGACAGGGGACTGCAACCAAAACTGACCATCATTGTTCAGAATAAGAGATGGTGTGGGCTCCAAGTAAGCACAAGCCCTGTGTGTTCAGGTCTCTGATTTACATGCCAGTGAGTTCTATTACAATTTCAGAAGTGGATAAATGAGTTCCTGGTTAGGCCCACTGCTAGCTGAATGCTTATCAGCAACCTCCTCATAGGTATAGGAATGTACAGACATTACCAGAGTACATTCTTGGCCATATTTTATGCATGTTGAGAAAATAACAAAGAAAGGTCTATCATACTCTTAACATGCAGGGATGCCAAACTCAGGAAAAGCACTCCAAAATGCTATTGAACTGATACAAAGGAAAACAGCATGATTGCTCAATCTTTGCTTGTATCTACAATTCAAAACAAAGCTAAATGTAATAAAAATAGTTATGGTTTTCCATTTTGCTTCTCATCATTCAGACTTGGGCTGAATACTGGGTTGACCAGCATGTTGAAATTGTGCTTGCTTTAACTTGCCTAGGTTCTGTCTCATCAGAAATGCTTTCAAGTGCCACTTGCATATTTCCCTGAGTTAAGCCAAAAGGGATGCTGCAGACAAGTGTGCTTTGCACTAGGCTGTCCAGGCAAAGCTGTTAGATTTAATTAGGCTTGCAGCAGAAGAAAGTGCCCACCCACCAAATAGAACAAAGAAAACATGGAAATCATATCAGAATAATTAGGGGAGGGAAATTCAATAGCTTTAGAATGCCTTTACCAATGGGACAGTACACTAAAGACCAGCCTCAGTCAGAGATATTCGTAGGGTGAATTGTTGCTGGATATGACCCAAAAGCCACATCTTCAGCTCTTCTGTAAATTATAAACAGAGATTGAAGAAGATGCCTGGCTGAGATTCAGTCTGCATATCTAATCTCTAAATCTTTTCCTCTTGGCTCTAAGAAAGTATTGCATTGAATGTACAAGGACAGTTCTGCCAGATTTCAGTTTATTTCCTTGCTTTGTGCACGCTGTGCCTCGCAGAGGCCTGCAAAACGTGACCAAGATGAAGTTTTGTATCTCAGTAGTAGTACTGGAGTAAATACTCAAAGCCTTTTTGATCTCTCTCAATGACTGCACGACTTGGAATGCCACTCTTCTTTGGCTGTGTGTGAGTCTTGAAACCAGCTGCAACCCCAGTGGAAACTCTAATATGTCCAAATCAGTGTATCATTATTTCCTCTACAGTTGCTTGCATTCATTTCTGTTAAGAATGGAGACAAGTAATCAATGAGGCAATGGAATTCATAAATTATTTTCTGAAAGAAATTCTGCACAATTGAAAGCATAAATGAACCAAAAAAGACCTGAAAAGAATGTATTCCTCCTTGAGAAAAATACACTGTTCACCAAAGAAGAACTTTTTTTATGCAGAATTTTTTCACTAAACTCATCTGTATGTTCAACCAGTCCATGGAAATTGCCTGTCTTTTTCTTTCCAATTCTTTTCTTCCACTATTTTCTCCTTGTTCCTGTGTATCAAATGACCATTCTCCCTTCACACAAATCCCTCCTTAAAACACACTTCTTCCCAAAGGTTTTGATATTGCATGTAATGAACGTAACATATAGTAGGGTATCTGGATCACTTTTAAGTTTGGCCCCTAGAAGCCTCTGTCATTCGGTGCATTATCTGGCTGAGCTATATGTCATTAAAGCTGGTCGAATAAAACAAAAAATGATTTGGAAATATGTTCATCAATAGAAAAAGTGAGCTTGGTTCCGGGTCATTTGCAAGGTCATATTATTGATTGGTAATGAATATTTAGCTGACTTCTAGGTATTCATAAAAATACTCAGGAATACTAAAATTTTAAAGAATTTTAGCAGAAGTGATTGTTTGAAAATTTGTATCTGAAGTGTTTTACTCTATATATTTTATCCTCCACATCTTTACAAAAAGGAGGTGTTGTACACCTTTTCCTACCCTGTTTAGCTTTCCATTTGACTTTTAGTCTGGGACAGAAAACAATGCATCAGGGCCACTGTCTGGGCAACGGTGGCCTCCCCATACTTCTAGGGAGCTTTCCTTCCAGCTCTCCAAAGGCAGCAGGTTGGCACACTTCCAAAAGGAGGTGACCCATGCCACAGCCACACCATTTGCTCATCTGCATGACCAGTCTTTTTACTCACCCCTATGCCTTCTGACCTGATTCTTGGACTTTGATCTCCTGGTATCTGACTCAGCCCGACTCCTGACTTCTGTGCCGACCACTAGGTCTGGCCACCCTTGTCCAAGTTGTACCACTCACATTGAAAGGAATTGAGATCCCGATTCAGCATGAGACTTAAGCATGTGCCTAAGTGCTTTACTGAATAGGGAAGGACTGTTGCACTGCACATGCTTAAATTTAAGCATTTGCTTAAGTGATCTGTTAAATTGAGGCCTGAGAGTGCTCAACACCTCACAGGAGAGCTCAGCACCTTTGCAAGACTGAATCCTAAGCATCTGATTATACTAGCAAAGACCATGACTTTTTATGAAAACTTCCTAGTTATCCAGGGGCGGCGAGTTATATGGGCCTGTGGTGCCTGGGCTCCAGCAATATTCAAGGCCCAGGGGCCCAGCTCCACCAATTTTTGGGGCTGGGTCTCTCCCCCGTCCCTGCCTGCTGCCCCCTTGCCTCCCCCAGCCCCCACTTGCTGCACCCGCACACCTTCCCCGGGTCCCTGAGCATCCCTGCCTCTCCCCTGCAGCTCCACGCTGACTCAGCTCTTCTGGCTCCCAGCATCAACTGCTGCTGCAAGGTCCTAGTGCCCTCCATCTACTAATGCAATGGCAGGCTGTCCTGCCCCTGCCCTTCTGCCTCGGACCCTTCCTTTTTCCAGTGGGACCTTCCACCAGCACAGGGAGCCCCCCCCCCACCTGCAGTCACTGCTCCTGCCCACTCTGGGCAAGGGGCAGCCCCATCCCTCACCCCCAGTGAGACTACAGTGAGGGGCAGCAGCAGCGGAAGAGGCGCACATGTGATGGCAGCCCCCCCTGGCACCCACTAGAGGGGAGGCAAGGGGGCTTTCTGGACCTGAGGGGCCCTAGGAGCACGTGCAGTGACAGCGGTGAGGGGGGCCCCTCCCCCAGAGCTCACTGCTGCCAGCAGGGAGAGGGCTGGGGGAAGCCCTCCTCTCTGGCCCCAGACCCAGGGCAGCCTGCCTGCACCCCAAACTCATCTCCAACCCTGCCCCATCCCAGAGACTGCACCCCCAGCCAGATCCATCACTTCCCCACCTCAACCCTCTGCTCTAGCCCTGAGCCACTCATAAACCCCTCAACCCCAGCCCCAGACAGAGCCCTCGCCCCCCTCTGCCCTAGCCCTGAGCCCCTCCCACACCCCACCACCTCATCCCCAGCCCCAGCCAGAGCCCTAATCCTCCCACATCCTAACCTTCTGCCCCAGCCCTGAGCCCCCTCTGCATCATGAACCCCTCATCCCCAGCCACACCCCAAACCCTTCATCCTCAGCCCCACCCCACAGCCCTCACCACTGCTCCCTCCCTCTGCACGCTCTCCCATCCCCAAACTCCCTCCCAGAGTCTAGCCCCCTTCCCTCCACATTCCACTATCCCCAAACTCCATCCCAGAGCCTGCACCCCTCACCTCGTCCTGCACACACACACACACACACACACACCTGCCCCAGCCCAGAGCCTGCACCCCAGACCGCCTCCTCCACCCAAACTTCCTCTCAGAGCCCAATCTCTCACCCCTTCTGCACCCAAACTCTCTCCCAGAGCCTGCACCCTGCACCCCAATCTCCTGCCCCAGCTCAGGGTCTGCACCCCAGACCCCCTCCCTCCACCCAAACTCCCTACCAGAGTCTTAGGCATGTGGTGGGGTGGAGTTTGGGGGGAGTGTTCTGGACACCACCAAAATTTCTACAAACCAGCCACCCATGTAGATATCCTGATTTTTTTCACAGAAGTCATGGTTGTGATAAACACCCAGCATTAATAATTATACCCTCTCATCATTCACAGATCAATTGTAAGAAAGATTTTGTGATTAATACCAAGCAAAATAAATCTTTGCTGAGTTGATCAGGAAGCAAGGATTCTTGAACACCCAAAATGAAAGTGATCAGATAGCAAAGAAAGCTTATCTGTCTTCCAAAGTGAGCTGAATGCATAACCAAGTCAGGGTTTGGAGCCATCCAGAGTAATTCATGTCTAGGACCTCAGGCTAGAATTTAAAAGGTGTTCTATATGGGTGGTTCCCTGCACCTATGTGGAATTCCCCTGGAGTCAATGGGGTTCTGCCCACGAGAAGCAGCTTGCAGAATTAGAGCTTTAGACCTTGTCCACACAGGGAATTTTCTGATATATGCTAAACAGATATGATACAAAAATAACACTCTCCAGCCCAACTCTCCCCACACTCTTATTCTGCTTTGAGTACCTTTATAAAATTTAATTTATATCACCTGGGAAGGGGCTTAAGAAAATCCAGAAGAGAGCCACTTTTTGGCCTGGTGTACACTACAAAATTTTGCTGGCATTACTATGTCCGCTAGGAGTGTGAAAAAATTAAAGCCCCTAGTGACATAGCAATACCTGCAAATTCCCTGGTGTAGATTAATCTATTTTGATAGAAGAGTGATTCTGTCAGCTTAGCTAACATCATTCAGGAGGTGGTGTAGCTAAGTCACAGAAGAACACCTTTTGTCAGCTGATGTTGTATCTCCACTATTCTGGCTAAGGCCCTGTAGTGTAGACATGGCCTTATACAGGAATAACAGTGTTCATACAGGGGATTAGATCAGTGTAACTATGCCTGTATGACTATATTGGTACAACTGGTAAAAACAACTTTCCCATGTGGACAACCCTTTGGTCTCTCTCATATGCTAAGGTGGCTTCACACCACTATGGCAGTGTAAAGGGGCCTTAAAGGGGATATAAATTACATTTACATCCCCTTTAAGGCCCCTTTACACCGCCAAAATAGTGTAAAGTGGGCTTAATGTAAATGAGAATCAGGCCATACAGTGTCTTTCTATCACTAGAAGTTGCACAAATGACCATAGACAGTAATTTTTATGTCAATGATTTTCCATGGCTTCTAAATAGAAGGGGGCTGGATAGTGGTGTGAACTGAGAGAAAAGGCCAGATCTTAGATATGTTATATAGGAAGGGTGGCAAGATTTGGACACAGACTCGATGTGCACATTTAAAGAGAGGCAGAGTCAAATGTGATACCTAAATTATGAACATGAGTGAGGGGTAGGATGGTGGTGGTAGCAATAACTAAGAAAGTGAGCAGTGGGAGAGTTTGGGAAGGAAGGAAGACAAGGAGTTGAATTTTGGCCATGTTAAGTTTAAGCTGACAGACATCCAAGAGTAGATGTCTGAGATCTGAACCATTCTGGTCTCAAATTTAGATTTCCCTGTGGTAGCACAACGCAGTGTCATTAGAGCACTGGGCTAACCCATACACTTGTTTTAAGTGTACTTGTCTGTGCTTGTACCTTATAGTTTCCTTTCTTTGTGTATGTTTACCCCGATAATCAAAGCCCTCCCATTTCATGGTGGAATGTTCTGTTTTACTGAGGACACCACTGATCATCATTGTCATTTCCTCCCAAAAGCCATGGATCCTAGAACAAACATTTTGCTAAATGTCAAATTTGATGCTTGTCATCATTAAAATAGTGCAGGAGTGGTTGTTTAACTACTTTTCTTGTGTTTTTTTTCTAAAATATACTTTCCCTTGATGTCCTGGCTGACCTTCACCAGACATATGATACTGCGGCTTACAAAAACACAGTGGATTTACTTCATGCTTCAGAACACACAGTTATTTGGAATGTCAAAATAAAAGACAATGGTGAGAGAAAACATCTGCATTTGTAAGGCAACATCATTAGCACTAATAACACATGCATTGACAGAACATATGGAGATAAATATATTTGCATTGTATCAACATTAATAACAATTTTAGTACCTCATAATTACTGTGAAATATTTAACCAGGATGAGTGTCTGTGAATTATGCCACTTAGAGTTAGACAGCGATGCACAGCATTGAATTGTCTGTAGCGCCTACATGCATGGGGGAGGGAAGCCGGATGAAGCCATAGCAGTGAAAACATCCTGACAAATGCATGAATCAGTGGTTTCACATTTTTCACTTTAATGATTTCACATGCAACACGCCAGCAAATAACAAAACAAGCCTACAGAAGTCTCAATTGATCCAGAGTTAGCTTTCATAGAACCATTAACACTCTATGTGCTATAAATGGAAAAGCTTCAGCAGGAAATTTGAAGTTGCCACATGTCTTATAGGACACTGTGCAACGCCACACTTCATGCTGACTCTCCAGGACACACACACACAGACAGACAGGAACCAGTTGCAGTATACAGCCAGGCTAGACTATAGCAGCATCAGTACTGAGTTAACTTTACAGATTATTTCTTCTTGTTAGTGATGCGGGAGACTTTCAAAGACATCAATGGGAGTCAGGTGCCCAATTTCCATTGGAAAGCAATGAGAGTTGGGCACCTAATTGTCCCTAGTGCCTTCGAAAATCCTCCAGACAATCAAGTGATTCTAAAACCCACCTCAGTCATCACTGAAATACTTCCTGAGGGGAAAACACACACTCTCTCCACACATACACAGTGTACGTATGTTTTGTATCCAATATTCTGTTCATAAAGCCGTGTAAGCTCTCAAATTTTAGCAAGGTGATGAAGTAGTGATTACTACAGAGGAAAAATAGCTATTAAAATAAACTATTATATGTTATGAGCTACCTAGCATCTTCCTCTGAGGTATTTAGTATTGGCCACTACTGGACACAGGATATGGGAGCAGATGGACCACTGCAGTCCGGCATAGCATGGCAATTCCTATGTCCCTGTAATCCATCCTTATGTGACACCACCAGGCCCCACGCTTCTCCTTTCAGGGCAGATTATGAGCCCCTGACTCCAGTGGATTAGTATTTTATTTCAGAAATAACAAAATAATTGACTTACTGCTAGCTCTTAAAATATTTTGTATCTTTAGATCTCAAAGCACTTTACAAAAGGGGGTCAGTATCATTAATCTCCTTTTACAGATGGGGAAACTGAGGCACAGAGAGGTAAATTATTTACCAAGGTCAGCCAGCAAGCCAGTGGCAGAGCCTCACTGATTTCACAAGGGCTGCTCATGGGATAAGATACTATTCAATGTGAGCAAATCGTTCAATAATCTGACACTTAAATGAGAGCATCGTGCACCTTCCTCTTCCACCTGCTGCTAGTATGGCAGCACAGGGAGCAGCATGGGAAGGGAAGAAGGCTCTGCACAGTTGCTATGTCTCACTTCTGAGTAGTTGAGTCAGAAAGGGTGGATAGCGGGCAGTGCCAAGGCAGTTGTATGCAGGTGCATTGGGAAGAGTGCAGTCCCAGATGTAGACTGGCACACTTTACTTCCTTCTAGAGCTGTGGGGAAGGCAGGAATGACATTCTCCTTCCCTTCAGCAGTACAACAGTGTGCTACCCTTTACTCCAGATGGGTCACTAAATCTTGATTTAGTTCAGAGCCATTAGAGAAGGAGACCAGGAGCTTAACTTTGCTCCCCTAAGGCTGCAATTCATCAGCTGACTCATTACCCACTCATCAAAAGGTCCACTAGTTACTCCCACAGCCTAGCACTCAGAGAACTAGCCTGGAATCCTGTGTACCTGCTATAGGGGCGAGATGTGACAGAATGGACTCCTTTCATCCATTCACCTGCACAACAAATGGCAGGATTATGCCCTTAATCTGGTGTTTGGGAATTTGCAGAGTTCTAGGTTAATTTAACTCAATTTGTTGACTACAGCTGGTTAAAACTATATGTTCCAGTTTCACTGAAAAAAAAATGGTTACTCACCTTCTCGTAACTGTTGTTCTTTGAGATGTGCTGTTCATGTCCATTCCAATCAGGTGTGTGCATGTGCACGTTGGCTGGAAGATTTTTCTCTTAGCAGCATCTGTCGGGTCAGCCTGGGCACCCCCTGGAGTCATGTCCTCATGGCGCCTAATATATAGCCCTGCTGACTCACCACCCCTTCAGTTCCTTCTTGCCGGCTACTCCAACAGAGGGGTAGGAGGGTGAGTATTGGAATGGACATGAACAACACATCTCGAAGAATAACAGTTACGAGAAGGTGAGTAACTGTTTTTTCTTCTTTGAGTGCTTGTTCATATCGATTCCAGTTGGGTGACTCCCAAGCAAAATTAGGAGGTGGGGTTGGAGCTGTCCACTGACTGGAGTACTGCTCTACCAAAGTCCACATCATCTCTGGCCTGCCTAGTAATTGCATAGCGTGCAGTGGAAGTGCGTATCGATGACCACGTTGCTGCCCTGCAGATTTCCTGGGTGGGCACTTGAGCCAGGAAAGCTGTCGATGAAGCTTGTAGAGTGTGCTGTTATCAGGGGCGCTGGGATCTCTGCTAGACTGTAGCACTTGGTAATACAGGCCATAATCCATAATGAAACGTGCTGTGTCGAAACAGGCTGGCCCTTCATCCTGTCTGCTACTGCGACAAAGAGCTGTACGACTTCCTGAATGGTTTTGTCCTCTCGATGTAAAAGTCTAGTGCTCTGTGGACGTTGAGAGTGTGGAGCCTCTACTCCCTGCTACTCGCATGAGGCTTGGGGTAGAAAACCAGGAGGAAAATGTCTTGATTGATGTGGAACTGCCATACAACCTTCAGGAGGCAGGCCGGATGGGGCCTGAGCTGAAACTTGTCCTTAAAAAATACGGTGTAGGGCAGCTCGGACGTTAGAGCCCTGAGCTCAGACACCCTCCGGGCTGAAGTTATCTCCACCAGGAAGGCGACCTTGTAGGAAAGGTAGAGCAGGTATCATGTTTCTAGAGGCTCAAAGGGATGCCCCATGAGCTTAGAGAGGACCAAGCTAAGGTCCCAAGCTAAAACTGGTTGGCAGACATGTGGGTACAACCTGTCGAGGCCTTCAGAAAGTGACTGACCAGGGGGTTAGAGAAAACCGAGCGGACCGGTACCCCCGGATGGAAAGCTGAGATGGCAGCCAAGTGTACTCTTATAGAAGACAAGGAAAGACCTTCCTGCTTTAGGTGGAAAAGATAATCCAAAGTCTGGGTCACTGAGGCTAGTGCCGGGGGAAAGTCATGCTGAGCTGACCAGATTGAAAATCTCTTCCACTTGGCCAGGTACGTGGCCCTAGTGGAGGGTTTCCTACTGCCCAGGAGAACCTGTCTGACTTGTTCTGAACAGGAGAGCTCAAACGGATTCAACCATGGAGCCTCCACGCTGTGAGATATAGCGACTGCAGGTTCAGGTGCTAGAGCTGCTTGTGATCCTGCATGAGAAGTTCTGGGAAGAGCGGCAGGGTAATTGGGACTCCCAGTGACATGTCTAGGAGACACGTGTATCAATGCTGGCGGAGCCAGGCTGGTGCTATGAGAATGACCCAAGCCCGGTCTCTGCGGATCTTGAGCAGGACCTTGTGGATGAGTGGTATGGGTGGGAAGGCATACAGAAGCAGTTCCCCCCAGTGAAAGAGGAACACGTCTACTGTGGAGCCCGGACTGTGATTCTGGAAGGAGCAGAACTACTGACCCTTCCTGTTGCATGGCGTGGTGAAGAGGTTGATCGGGGACAGGCCAACCTCTGGAAGAGTGAAGATGCAACATCTGGGCAAAGGGACCACTTGTGGCTGTGAAAAGACCAGCTTAGGTGGTCTGCCAGCTCATTCTGGACCCCTGGACAACGCCTGTAGATCGACTGAGTGTTCTGTACAAAAGTCCCATAACCCTGAGGGCTTCCTGGCATGGGGGGAGGAGCGTGCACCCCCGTTTGTTGATATAGAACATCGTGGTCATATTGTCCGACATGACGGATACACATTGATCTGCTAAATATGGGCAGAATGACTGACATGCTAGGCATACAGCACTGAGCTCCCTGACACTGATGTGAAGATGGAGCTCTGTCTGTGACCAGAGGCCCTGAGTCCTGTGTTCCCCCAGATGAGCTCCCCATCTCAAATCTGATGTGTCCATCACTAGTGCTAGGGATGGCTGTGGGGCAGTGAAGGGAACTCCTGAGCACACCTGCTGAGCGTCCGTCTACCACAGGAGTGAGTCGAGGATAAGGCAAGGCAGGGTCACGATCCTGTCCAAGCTGTCCCTGGCAGGTCTGTATACTGACGCAAGCCATGACTGAAGCTGCTGAAGCCTGAGTCTGGCGTGCTGAACCACATATGTACAGGCTGCCATGTGGCTGAGAAGTTTGAGACAATTTCTTGCGGTGGTGGTGGGGAACTGACTGAGTCCCTGGATCATGGCGTCAAGGGCCTGGAATCTCACCTGTGGGAAGAATGCTCTGGCTTGGGTTGAGTCCAGAGCTGCCCCTATGAACTCTATCCTCTGGACTGGGGACAGAGTTGATTTTGTCTCGTTTAGTAGCAGGCCCAGATTCTTAAAGGTGGCTCTGATAAATGCCACCTGAGCTTCCACCTGAGCCCTAGATCGACCTTTGATCAGCCAGTCGTTGAGGTATGGGAACATCTGTACCTGATGTCTCCGCAGAAAGGCGGCAATGACTGGTGAAGACTTGACGTGCTGCTGACAGACCAAAAGTGAGGACAGTAAATTGGTAATGGGAACCACTGATCACAAACCTGAGGAACTTTCTGTGGTTGTGCGTGATTGCTATGTGAAAATATGCATCCTTCAAATTGAGGGTGGCATACTAGTCTGCTGGATCCAGTGAAGGGATAATGGATATCAGGGAGACCATGCGGAACCTGAGTTTCCTCATGAACTTGTTGAGGTCGCGCAGGTTCAGGATAGGCCCGAGGCTGCTTTTGGCCTTCGGAATTAGGAAATAGCAGGAATAGAAACTCTCGCCCCGTGCTCTAGTGGAACCTCCTTCCCCGCTCCCAGTGCTAGGAGTGATTGCACCTCCTGAATGAGAAGTTGCTTGTGAGAAGGGTCCCTGAACAGGGACAGGGAAGGAGGATGGAAGGGCAGGAGGGCACAGAATTGGATGGAGTATCCCTTCTCTACCATGCAAAGCACCAAGCGGTCCAAAGTTATATGGGACCGTGCATGGTAGAAAGGGGATAGTTGAGAGGAAAAGGTAAGGCGGGGTAGCTCCAGTCTCTGGTCTGGTGTGCTGTCCTCGACTGCACCTTCAAAAGGCCGGTTTAGGACCAGAGGGTGGTTTGGGTTGGCCTTGATTAGTGGAGAGATATTGCCTTCTCTTACCACTTCGGTTCCTCCTCCAAGAATTGTCCTGGCAGTTCTGCTGCTGGAACCTTTGAGGAACGGGCAGTGAACTCTGACCGAGAGTCCGAAGGGACAAGCTCCGTGAACTTCGCCATTGCAGCACAGGTCTTATAAGAGTACCTGCTTACAATGGCCTGCTGGTTAGCAATATGGAGTTGCAAACCACCAGTGGAGTAGACTTTTCTACCCATGAGGTCCAGGTGTTTAGCGTCCCTATCCTTAGAGGAAGGACCTTGGAAACTCTGTCTCTTCTGCTGGTTATCCACATTGACCACTAGCGAGTGTGGAGGCAGATGGGAGTACAGATGCTCAAAGCCTCTGGAGGGGATGAAATACCACCGCTCATTATGTTTGGCAGTGGGTGGCAGGGTTGCCGGCATCTGCCACAGGGTCTTAGTGGTGTCCACCACCGTCTTTATGAGGGGTAATGCTCAGTGGCGTAGCCAGGTGAAGGGAAGTGGGGAGCGAAAAAAAAAAAGGCGCCAGCCACTGCAGTGCTTTTCCTGACAGGGCAGCGCTCTGGTTCTCTGGAGGCACCTCAGTGGCGGGAACTTCACTCACTCCACAGGTCTTTGGCGGCATTTCGATGATGAAGCTTCAGTGCCACCGAAGACACCCAAAGTGAGTGAAGATCCCGCCACTGAAGTGCTGCTGAAGACCCGGAGCGCCGCCCTGTCAGCAAAAGCACTGCAGCGGGTGGCGCCTTTTTTTTTCCTGCTCCCAGGTGAGTAAAATTAAAAAGGCACCACTTGTGCTCAGTGGGGGAGCGGCTGCTCTCCCACTCCCCCCCAGCTACACTACTGGTAACGCTACCCGTGAAGGTCCTGAGGGTGCTAGGATGTCCACCATGGGATCCATGTCCTCTACCACCTCCTCGGCCTTGATGCCCAGACCTTGGGCAGACCTGTGGAACAAGTCCTGTAGGACTCTGTTATCCTCTAACGCAGGAGCTATGGCTGTCCCTGCCAACACTTTGTCTGGCGACGAGGAGGAGGAACCATATGCTGGTAGTGGAAGCGTCTTACTGACTGTCCTGGAGGGGTCACGTGACTCCTGGGGCAGCGCTGAAGGAGGTGCTGCCAATGATGGTTCCAGGGCCATATGCGTTGCAGCAGACATCAGCATCAGTCTCACCGGAGGGAGCTGTGTCGGGACGCCCACAGGAGCTGCAGGGATTGGGGGTCCCAGTGTTGACATCGGTACCGGGGCCATAGGTGCCTGCATTGAGGTCAACAATGGTGCAGATGTGGGAGATGGGTGCATTGACGTCATGAAGGTTGGTGCCAAAGTCGGAGCCAAGCACGGTGCTGGAGTTGGGCCTCAGACACTGAAGACCATGGAGAAGCCGATCCTTGGTGCCTCGAGCGTCAAGAGTTCAGGGAGCAGGAAGGCTCTCTGTTGGAGTGTGTAGGTGCCGATGGACAAGGCAAAGGGGAGCACCTCGACATCATAGCTGGCTTTCCCTTACAGTGCACTGGAGGACAGTGCTTTGTTGGCGCTGAGGGTTCCTCCCTATCAGGCGAGAATGGTGCTGTCAGGTGGAGGAAGTCTCGAGCAGCCTGGTACGTTTCCAGTGTGGATGGGAGCTGCAGCTGCTGTGTAGGCACCAGTGACTGAGGTGGGGTCAGAGTCAACTGTCTTACCTGGACAGGAGTCGACACGGCCCCAGAAGGAGATGCCGAGGAATGGCCTGCCTAGGGTCGCATGTCTCGAGGCTTAGCCAGAGTAGAACAGTCATCCGGCTTTTTCTTCTTTTGAGGCCACCGGTGAATGGGAGCGGTGTCTACTATCAGATGGGCCCCATGAGAAGTCGTGGTGGTGCCTAGCGTCCCTGGAAGAGTCCTTCCTTGGTGCTGAAGTTGCCAACGGCACTGGGGCGCTCCACGTCAAGGATGCTGCCATACGGTCGAGTCTCTCGAGCCTGGGTTGGAGTGGGGGCTTAGGGCTGCCTCTATGAGGATAACCTTCAGCTGCTGTTCCCTTTCTTTAAGTGTTCTCGGGCAGAACTTGCGGCAGATCTTACAACGATCTTTCTGATGGGTCTCCCCCAGGCATCGAAGACATGATGAGTGTGGGTCACTCTTCAGCATGTGCTTGGCACAAGCCATGCAGTTCTTGAAGCCCAGGGACTGTGGCATGCCATGGCACCGGGGCCAGAGTTGAGGGGAAACACCCCCCCCTCCAACTACTATACTATACTAAACTATTAACTGGAATACTACTAATAACTAACTAACTAGATACATGGAATAGAGAAGAAAATTTGCTCAGCAAGAGCCAAGGGAAGTTCCAGCCACCGTCACTGACAGTAAGAAGGAACTGAAGGGGTGGCGGGTCGGCAGGGCTGTATATTAGGTGCCATGAGGGCGTGACTCCAGAGAACGCCAAGGCTGACCTGATGGATGCTGCTAAGGGAAAAATCTTCCCGTCAATGTGCATGTCCGCGCACACATACCTGATTGTAATCGACATGAACAAGCACTCGAAGAATTGTAAGTTTTCAAAGAGAATTTTGACAAAAATCTGTCATTTAGAAAAATATAGCTTTTGTGGTTCTTTAAAAATGTTTTTAGTTGATCAATTTTACTTTTTATTCTGCTGTTCATGTTTTTCCTTTCTCTTCTGCGTTGCCCCCTGCCCTGGTTTTAGTGGCAAACCGAAATGGAGAAAAGTGAGAAAGGAAGGGAGAAAAAGGAAAAGAGGAAAACCAAAAAAAAGTAAAAATTGAATAAAAAGTCAAAATCAATTTTTTTAAACACAAATTTGGCAAGGAATATCGAATACATGAAAAACCATTCCTTTTCAAAACCCGTGGAATGGCAATGACAAAGTTTTCTCCATTTTCCCCCACTAGCTCTGATATTGATGTTTCCTGTGAGATATTATTAAGATTTCAGGATTGGCACTCTGAAGCCAATTAAGTCTATATAGTCAGCATGAAGCGACAGAGGCTGCTACAAGCACAGCTGAGAGCTCTTTTTGTTTAGAATATCACGAGGCGCAATCATCAGTGGGTTTTGCCACCTGTTACCATCCAACTTTTAAGTTTTCAGCCATTGTGAGCTTGTAAATCACACCAGTGCAGTGAAGGGAGTGTATCTATGTCATGCCAAGAGTCTTAGACTATTGAGATATCAGAATTAGGTCAGCCAGTCACCACTCTTGCTTTATAGCTAATTTGCATACAATGATTTAATTGGTTTTATGAGTGAGACTACACAGATGACTGATTTCTTGCCCCAACTGCCTCCTGCACAAATATCACAAAGCTCCGGGTACAACCCCTGCAACCACAAATCAACAAAATCACACACCCAAACACAACTGACATACACAATAACTTCAAATATCACTTTGAAGCCTAAAATGTCTGTTGAGTCAGTGAAGCGATGGACACTGCTACAAGCATGGTTGAGAATTTTTGGTTTTTAAAGAATATTAATCAGGTTCAATCACTAGGCCCTTTGAGAACCAGAGGGAACATTAGAGTCCAAAGGTTCTGTGGCAGTTGGAATGTGACAGTTGATCAGAGGAAGTGGGAGTAAGAGCTACATGGGGTAACAAAGGCAATTGTGGCTCCAGCCCTGAGGAAGTTCTATGCACCAATTCTGAGGAACATGTACAGACAGCAACATTGCTCACTATAGCACAGCGCGTGGAAACAGGAGCCTCCCATTTTCAACTTTAAAAAAAATACATTTGACTTTATGAATTACACCTATGCAATAGCACGGGCTTTCAGCTACTAGTCATAATATAAACTGGATGTCACTTTTCCTGTGACAAAAATCATTATGCGAGCAGTTTCATGCAAGCAAGCAACAGACTGAAAGGGTGAAGATAACATCTTAATTACACTCAGCTTTAAAAACCCAGTAGTCACTTCTAATAAACCTTTTTCAGATCAGCTATTACAGTGTGATATACAGTAATGATAAAAGAGGAGTGTCATGGGGCACTCTCTGCTTACTGCTGGAGCACCTCCTTTTGGCCGCATCTGGGGAGTAGCTCTGCCAGGCTGATGCCCCTTGCTGCAATTGCACTCCATCACACTCTCTTTGAACTCTACTGCTCCCACTTCGTGGCTTGGCCCTCTGGCCAGGTTACTGTAGTTTCCCCTTCTCAGGGGAATGCGGGTGCACTATTAAAATCTCTTAGGACCCACTTTCCCAGGCAATCTTCTCTTTCACTGCCCCCTTATCAGTGCCCCTTGTCCAGTAGCTGGTAGGGGAATTGAGGGCCTCTACACTGGGTTCCAGGCCAGGGACCCTACAACAAAACAAAATCTTCACAGCCCTAAACCTTACTGCTGTGTCCCTGGGCTACTTCCTTCCTTACCTTCTTTCATCCTGAGATTGACTGCAGCCCCCTTCAACTCTCAGCTACTGGGCTTTATACAGGCCCCTCCTGTTCCTGTCCAGCTGAGCTTTATCTTTAATTAAACACTCATTCCAGTGCCATTGTCTGGAGGAGGAGCCAGGAAGTAGTCAGGGGTCATGGCTCCCCACTTTTAAAAGTGGGAGGGCCATATCCCCCACTTCATGGGCATAGTTTGGGAGGGCAGGGGGCAGTGTTGCCCCCCCAAATTGCAAGCGTTGGGCAGGCACGGAGTGGTGCCGGCAGGGGCTGCACTTTGCGGCAGGAGAGCCTGAGGCTTGTAGTTTGGGATGGGGAAGGGGTCAACACTGTCCCCCATGCCCAAATTACTCCATGTTAAAAGGCAGGGGTCATGACTGGTGGTCCTCCCACTCTTTCAAAGGTTCTGGCACCCACAGCACAAGGTACAGCATAGCCACCTTCTGGCCTTGTGTAGGCTGGACACCCCATCACAGGAAAAAACTGTAATTTGTGCATGTTAAAGTATAATGAATAAACATAAAAAAATTGCAATGTGACAAGCAGAAACATAATAAAATACAGCAAGCTAAAATAAATTGTGACGTGGCACCAGGATACTTTAAAGCAATATAAATATAGTATAAATATAGTATCATAAATGCAAAGTTGAAACATGAATCTCAAATGTATATTTCTTCCTGTTTAAAATTATGCTCAAATTGCCTGTGATTTCTTAAACTTGATTTAAAGGGCCAGATTCTCAGCTGGTGTACATTAGCATAGCTCCACTGAAGTCAATGGAGATATATTAGTTTTCATCAGCTGAGGGTCTGGCCTGGATTCTTTATAAGCTGGCGAAATGTGACATCACATTTTAAAAGTGAAACAACTGTAAAAACAAAACGTTTTTGCCCTTCATTGCTTCTTTGTGATATACTGAGATGCCCTCATAAGGTAGGCTTGCTTTTTAAACTATCATGAGAGTTTTCCCCTGTTTTTTACACTGGAAATGTCAGGATTTCAAGGCCTGAATTTCCTCTCTCGCTGGAGGATTTTGGCAATGTTTGGAGGCCTTGGAATGTGACATAACAGGAATTGAAGACTGAGCTACAGTTTTCCCAACCACCACCAGAGATAAAGAGGAATATGAAGCCTTAGGAATACTGAGACTCATTATTCCTCCCCTTCCCCCCGCCAATGCTACTGGGAATAGGAGTTTGCTGTTAATATTTCAGTTTCCTTTTTGATGTCATGTTACAGGTCCCCCAATATTGCCACAGTCCTCTGATAAAAGAGGGAATTTAGGATCTGGTCTTTCTTATATAAAATAAACAGAAAAAAGTGTATGGGGGAGGGGAAGGAAGGGAGGATTTGAGGCTGCTATACGCCATAGAGGCAACACACACACATGTGTGTATATGTACTTAACCTGTAGTATGTATGAATATGCAGCTGCAGCAGGAAAGTGCTTATGGTTAAGCAAGCTGAAATTGTGCATCTTCAGCAGTCACCACAATCCAGCTTGGGGTGATTGGGTGCACGGTGCTGCAAGAGATCCTGACTTTCAGGTGAGACATAAATTGGATGTCTTGATGATTTGTGGTCAGCAAAGATTTCAAGGCACTTTTCGTAAGAGTATAAGCATGAACTATACCACTTTGGCCATATGCCACTTTGGATAATTATATTCTTGTTTTCTAAATTCCTTCAGTTTCAACTGGAAAATATATTTGTCTTCACTCTCTAAATTTTTAGAGTGTTGCTCTGCACTGCTAAGCATCTGTCATGTTCCCCCTAAGAAGTGGCTGCCTTTCAGCAGAGAGTAATGAGATTTCAGTATCTAGGTCCCAATCCTGCAACTGACTGTACCCAGACACACCCATGCATCCACATGGAGCCTCACTGATTTCTGCGGGTTCCCAGTATGTGCAGGGAGGCACCTGCAGGCAATTCAGGGTCATAGCTTTTAACATATTTCAGGACAAGGCCGTCCTTAGGATTTATGGGGCCCTATGCAGTATTATTAAACTGGTGCCCCTATGCCGGATGGCAGCCCAAGCTCACAACCTGGTGGGGGAGGGGGAGGAGGGACGAGACAGCAAAGAATAATGAGATGCCCGGCCTGCCTCATGGTGGCGGAGAGTCACAGTTCCCCGCAGACACTCCCATACCCTCTCCCTCATGCAGAATGGACATGAAGAAAGTACCTAATTAAAAGCACTAAAATTTGGGAATAAAAAATGTCAGTCACAGGTTTTTTGATAAGCCCTGAAGTTTGTCAGAGATTTATTTGCAAAAACTTCGTAGTAAGGGTGAGTCAGCTGTCCTGCTGAATACAACATTACATATAATGGAATACATGATGCAGCTCTTCTCTGTTTTACATTTTCTTAATCAGTATTTCTAAGCTGAATTTATATTTTAAATGTACTCAAACCTTAAGCCAGCATTCCAGATTACTACATATTTAACTCACTGAAACAAAGACATTATTTTAAATTAATCAGAGAGGTTTAGTGTGTTCATAACAATGTTCATTGCTTTTAGAAAAAGGGAACAGTAATTTACTTTGTGTGATCTCCATAACAAGAGACATGGTTATGAAATTTCACCAACTTTAAAAAAATATGTTTCCAAAGATTTTAGGTATAACAAGGATTTTATGTCTTACTAAGGTACTGATTTTGCTGGAGGGTTCTTTTAAAACTAGTTCATCGGATAGTCAGAAGTAAAGAAAGGGAAACTCTTTGTCCAGCTATCTGGAAGGGAAGGACTGTTGTCCCTTTAAGGGCTCTCTTCAGTGGGGAGTGGGGGGAGAGGTGGTGAAGGGATGGACAGAAAGGACAGGAAGACTTGGAAGCACTTTTTTTTTTTAATTATAGTAATTAAAATGTGTATTTTAGATAAGGGACGTCTTTTGAAGGATTTATTTAAAAAACTGTATGTCTGAAGATCCACGCATTTAAGGCTAAAGATGATTGTGCATCTAAAACTCTATGCAAGCATTTTTTAGAAATGTGATTTTATAATCTTCACCAGCTCACTAATGAAATATTTTTAAAGCAAATTTTAAACTAAGGTCCTGTAGACTGACATGTTCTGTGTAAATATTACATTAATGCACAACTGTTTTTGTCAGTAAAGTCAGAAACTGACAGTATAAAAATTTATTTGGGCATAAGCTTTCGTGGACATCTGATGAAATGGGTTCTAGCCCACAAAAGCTTATGCCCAAATAATTTGTTAGTCTCTGAGGTGCCACTAGGACTTTTCCTTGTGTTTGCTGATACAGACTAACAGGACTACCACTCTGAAACCTGTCAGTATATACCTTGGGGTTGGAAAATGCCTGTTAAATGGCTTTATTACCCCTTGAATGTCTCTTTAACAGTTTCAATGTTGTGCTAATAGGTCTGGCAGGCTGGAGGTTTTTTCACTTTTAACTACTAGATTCCTTCCCAAGGAAGACTCACCAGGCTAGAGCAGCCATCTGTGGGAGCTTGCAGGAAGGATCAGAACAGGAATAGGAAAAGAAGAGGGTGGACACTAAGACCCAGTGGTGCCCCAAATTGTCAGGTGCCCTACGCAGCTGCCTGTGTTGCCTATGCCTAAGGACGGCCCTGCTTCAGGATTCATTGGAAGGAAAGGCAGAAGATCTGATATATCATTAATGTTATCCTCAAGAATAGGTTACTAAATAAATTGTGTTCCAAGGAAAAATGGAAACGTCAAGGACAAAGCAACAAGGAATTATATTTGGCTCTATTGAACTATGAGAGCTTTTCCCTACTTACATCGAGACTGTCAAAATGTCTTATCAGACAGATCTGGGCTATGAGCAAGTTTGAGACAATGTGCTGTGGAGCTCCAGAATGGACTCACCTAATGCCTACATTACTTAATTGGAAGGGCAACTACTTGAAGGTCTGATGTGTTATGATTAGGCTTGGAAGGATTAGATTTTAACTGGTAAATGTAGGTAAACGACAATTTCAGTGTACAAACAGAAATTGATGAAAAATATTTCCATCAGTAATAACAGAAATGTACAGATAGGCACAGTAAGAAAAGTACTGCTTGGGAACTTATTAGAGTTTATTTTGTATATTTTGACGTGTTGTTGATTATCTGTGTTTTAACAGTTATAAATTTTTACCTTTTTGAATCTCAACATCTACTGTCATTAAATAATTGCCTGATCCCCCATAAGTTCCCATAGCTGTGAAAATTTAAATAGATAAAACTAGAAAACTGCTTAAAAAGAAACAAATTGATATTATCTGTCGGTATTATAAAAAATCATTCTGCCAAGCCTAGCTATGATGTGGATGTGCAAGAGGAAGGAGAGATATAAAACATAACAATGCATTTTCGTGCATTCATGAAAACTGACACAAAGTATTCTGAAGCGAGAGCTAAAGTGAACAACAGAGCTAGTAACAAAGTTCACATTTCTCCAGTTGTCCCATATTTTCCATCAGTTTTGAATTTCAAAATGTTTGTGAACACTTTAAATTCTGACTCCTTTTTTATAAACCAAAATTTCAACAAAAACTTTCATCAGCATTTCAATCTTTGACATTTTTCAATAAGCTGTTGTCAGCAGGAAGGTTGTAAGCAGTAATGGATTTTACATCTGACTTCATTTAGTTCAGGTAAAACAAAAACCTGATATACAGCTTATTCAAGTGCATGTGAATCTTTTGAAGTCTTCATTCTCTGAAGCTGATCTTTCTTACCTCCTCATTCCCAATTGTTTGTATTTGACCTTCACTAGAGACTCTGACATCCCATAATTGCCTTTTCTCAGTGCTGACCCAGCCTCCTACTTGTGGTGATATCTCACTGGGAAGGGTTCCACGCAACAGGCATTGTGGGGGGAATTCTGATCTCAATTATACTAGTGTAAATATGATCATAATCTGGCCATAATTCTCTTGGGTTCTGGCTAGCTTCATCTTTCTTATGACTGGCACATCCCTGTATTAGAAACTCCACATAAAACATAGTGTTTTGTTTTCTAGCCCTATGAAATCCCTAAGCCTTGTGAGACTTGAAAACAGCTGCTGGACTAGCAGATTTCCAAATCTCTTGAGACTCCAAGATGGAGCTCAGCAAAACCAAAAGATTTGCCTGCAATGGGAAGTTGGAGGGAAGATACTTAACTGATAATTTTCTAAAGGGACTGCTGTGAGGAAGCTAAAGATCTAGGTTCAGATTTTGTACAGTTTTTGATTTGGCCAAATTGGTTCAGCCCTCCTTCGTTTTAAAGATGAGGTTTTAAAGTGAGGAGGAGACTCAGTGGATCAGACTGAGCAAGGAAGAATGTTCCAGATAGTTGGGGGGAAAACACATGAAAGAAAAAACCCAGACTGTGAGGAGTCTTGAGGCGAGTACAATGAGGAGGCCAGGATGGAAGCAATAGAGCAAGTATTTAGGCAGATATGAGGTCAGTGAGGTAGAAAGTTTCACTCTCTGGGGATAGTGAAAACCAGGAGCTAGTAGGTTCAGGACTGATTTCCGTCTTCCTAGGATCTGAAAAGTAGATGTGGAGGGGGCCCAATATTAATTAGGACAGCTAAAGTGACATGCTTCCGCTGTTGGAAGGTATCTGACAAATTATGATGAGCAGTGGTGGAAAAAGTTAGCTGTGAGTCCAGTGGAGAGGAAGCAGCCTTCTTACACATACATAAAAGAGGGTTTTGAGGCAGATAAGATCCCAGAGCTCAATTCATTCATTAAAAAAACTTGACAAAATAATCACTATGAATCTACCATTCCACTGAAATGCTTAATAGGGTTTTAGGGGAATCAGCATGGTATGGGAATGGTAGAACAATCCATTAATGGGCATAGAAATGACTTCAGTCCCGATGGAGAAATATAAACATAGAGATGAAGGAAACAGAAAGAATACAAAAAACAAAAAAACCACCACCAACAACCTGGGAGTCTTAAATCTTTTTAGTACTTTCCTTAGTATTAAATAATTAGAAGGAAAGTCTCTAGATGTGAATGTATAATTTTAAGTTTGTATAGCTTGGTAAATCTCATTTACACTGGTACCAATCTGAAAGGAAGAGAAGTGGAATATGGAAAATTGGGAACAATTTGGCTCCTACCATGATATTTTTCCATTTTGTATGATAAGTTGGGGGCCCTGGGAATAATTAAGTGCCAATTGGCATCGGACTGGGAGCCAAGAGGCTAAGGGCACATCTACACTGGAAAAAAAAACAACCCAAAAGCCACAGCAGTGAGTCTCAGAACCTGTTCAGCTGACTTTGGCTCACACTATGGAGCTAAAAATAGCAGTGGAGATGTTCCTGCTCAGGTTCTGAAATGCGGTGAGAGGAGTGGGTCTCACAGCCCAAGCTCCAGCCCAAAAGGGAACTTCTATTCTGCTATTTTTAGCCCCATAGCGCAAGTCTGAGTCAGTTGACCCAGACTCTGAGACTTGCTGATGTGATGTGTGGCTTGTTGCTTCTGTAGATATACTCTTAGGTTTATTTCCAGCTCAGCTAAGGACCTGCTGTGTGAACTTGGGCAAGTTACTTCACCTTTCTGTGCCTGTTTTCCCTCCCATCTTTGGCTAAGCTTTTTAATTTAGAGGTCCCTCACTGTGTTTGTACAGTGTACAGAACAATAAGGGGCTTATTTCTGTTACACCCTGTAGATGTTACTGTAATACAAATAAAGATTTTCATTCACTTACACCAATCTGACACTGATGAAACTATGGATTTCAGTGGAATCTCTCTTTTTACACTACCGTGCAATAGTATAAAACCAACCCCTTCCCCCTTTAGTTCTTTGGATTACTTTTTCTGGTGCATACTAATTTGCATAAGAAGATACAGCATGATAAATCATTAATACTGCTCCAGATATTAACATCTTTGATCCCCTGCTTGGTTGCCACCCCTAGTGATAAAATGTGGGTAGAAACAGATAAATACAGAAGACAGATTTGAAGTAGTACTCTATATGCTGTCTTGATGCAGCTTGCAGTGCAATCTCCTGGTGTACACAGGGCTTGCAAGTCATTATATCATGGCACCCCACAGAAGATAGCCTTTGGAGTTAGTGCCCACTGTATAAATGATAGGTGTTAGCAAGGTTGGCCTTTGAATACATTTGCTGTATGATTTCTGTCCTGGCACATTGCCAATAAGGAAGGGAGCAACAGGAAGAAAGAATATTCCTGGGTGCAGGATTGGTAAGAAGACTAGGTGACAGGTGGGAGAGGAAGAAAAAGAAGGGTGAACGTATGGAGGATTTTTATTTTGGAGGATCCCTGGGGGTTTTGCAGATCCAGATTCCATTCAGTCTGACTCTCCTGCTATGATAGTGCTTTGAACTTCTGTAGAATCTTTTACCCAAGAATACCAAAGGACTTTATAAACAACAGTGAATTCAGTCTGGATATTATCTTGAGTTTAACTAACTGTTAAATATTATTACTGTTTTACAGAGAAGCTCACTGAGGTATAGAGGGGTAAGTGACACTTACTCTAACTACTAGTCAAACTATTTCCCACAGTGATTCATATTCACAGCGTGCAAGTTGTGTCAATCTACCAGATTGTGAAAATACCCAGTCTACTCCATGTATGTATGATAGTTTCTAGGATGTATCACTGACACCATAGAGCAGCGGTGGGCAACCTGTGGCCCACAGGCCGCATGTGGCCCATCAGAGTAATCTGCTGGCGGGCTGCCGGACAGTTTATTACACTTGCACAGCCGCCTGCAGCTCCCACTGGCTATGGTTCGCTGTTCCCAGCCAATGGGAGCTGTGGGAAGCGGCAGTCAGCATGTCCCTGCAGCCCGTGCCGCTTCCCACCACTCCCATTGGCCGGGAACAGCGAACTGCAGCCCTGGGAGCTGCAGGCAGCTGTGCAAATGTAAACAAACTATCTGGCGGCCTGCCAGCAGATTACCCTGACAGGCGGCAGGTTGCCCACCATTGCTATAGAGCCAGTGGGGAAAGGATCTAGGTGTCTGGCACTGCCCTTTAACATCACTGGAGGGGCAAAGGCAGCTGCTGGACCAGATAACTGATGCTGTTGAATAGAAAGCCATAGAATGGCAACACACAGCAATCACACTCAAAGAAGAAGAAAACAGGCATGACAGCCATCGAACAACTGTCATATTTGAACAAATTGAAGCTTATCTGAGGGTTAAAGACAAGAAGTGTTCATTATCAGTCATTAACAAAGAAAAATAAAACAATCCAGCCAGTCTTCTCTACAGAAAGGAAGAGGAGTCTGACCTGTTCCAATCTCCAGGCAGCAAGCCAACTCCTAAATCTCAATTCAAAGTGACCTGCTTCTGAAGCCTTTTTACCAAGGCAAGTTTGCCAATATTTGCTAAATTTCCCTCCCTCACACCTGCACCAAGACTGACTTCCTCTGTGCTCTCTTAGTCATGTGATACAGATCTTAACATGGATCTGTGCCGATTGGTCCCTTGAATACAGCTTGCCCATCTGCTGTTCCACAAAAATCTTTTCGAAGCACTGGGGGCACAATCCAGCAAAGTTATATCTCTTTCCTGAGCACTCTTAATTCCCATTGTTTTCAGCTTTCCACAGCAGGTTTTTAGCATCTTTTAGTATTGAGCCCTTGGCAATATGACTAGATAGAGAATTACACTGCCAACTAACATCTAAACAACCAGGCAGCTAATGCTTAGGAGAATTTTCTTCCTATGTCCCTTAATTCCAGTGTTAACTGTCATATAATTACTGCTGTCGTATGTAACTGTGGTCCTTGCTTTGGTATCCCCCACCTCAGGCTTTATTTTTAAAGGTGCATGAGTGTTGAAAACAGGCTGTCATCCAGTCCTTTGGCTAGGCTGCCTTTTGAGTTTCAGACAAATAATATAAAGCTCCACTGATGCCAGGGCTAGAAAGACACAGATGCTTTCTTAATTGGCAGGAGACAGCTACACCGAGAAAGTGTGCCCAGATCAGATTTAGGCCATAAAGGCCTGGTGTCAAGGCACATTGCCTAGTGAAGTGGAATTTATGCACTGGAGCAGTTTAACTTTGGAAGACTGCAGGTTCTGTAGTGATGTCTAAGTGCATCGTTACAAAACATGTGGTTGGTCTTTCACATTAAAGATAAAAGAAATTCATTTGAGTCCCCTTTGCCAGATTTCTCTTATTCTGAGTTGGTGTTCAGCTCAACAGCCTTTCCAATGAGAAAGCAGCTCTAATTATGCAGTCCTGTTTGTGAATTATTTTTTTCTGTGTTAATCTGGGCAGGTTACACATTACGAGCAAAATCAGGCATAGTGTATACTGGCACAACTCATTTTATTTCAGGGGAGTCACACCTGATTATACTGAGGCTAAACTTGATATGACTTATTCATGTGTTATTCAGAGGCAACATACATGTGATCTTAGCTCTGAAATTAAACTAACTAAACAAATCTTAGCTCACAAATTAAACAAAATTTACCTAGCTTTGATGGGAAAAGTTTGAGCTTCCCTCTTAGACTTGTAGACACATAAAATATTCTTTTAGATGGTAAAAAGAGTCACTCTTAGTAACCAACAATAACTCTTAATAAACTATTTCTTTGTGTCAGTGAACAGCTGATGCACTCTTTTAAAAAGGAAAAAGTATTTACAGTTATGTGCAATGTGTGCATTTATGAACCTACCTTGTGATATGGACAACTTATTTTACATCTGCAAAGATGGAGTATATCCGTGTATGGTTGAGTCACTGAATTTCAGGCTGATTTTTGCAGTTTTATTTATTTAGTATATACTTTTGAGTCCATTGTTGTTTAATCATTTGGGGCATGATCCTGAAAACCCTTTGTGATGTTATACTCCATATTCTTTATGAAAATATGCTTATGATATGAATATGGCATAACCGAGATGTACTTTATGCAAGATGGCTCATGTCAGATATCATTAGAATGGTTATGAGTTATTGAATGTGATTATCCAGTTTGTATACATGTATCATTCCTGTATCTAAAGTTAGGAATATGGATTTGTCACTATTACAACTAGGTGTGTATTTGGAAGATACCCACCAGACAACAGGCAATCATCAGATTTGATGGGCCATTAGGAAGAAACAACAAGACTGTGAAGATATTAATACGAGGGTAGGCAACTGGCGGCACGTGAGCTGATTTTCAGTGGCACTCACACTGCCTGGCTCCTGGCCACTGGTCCGGGAGGCTCTGCATTTTAATTTAATTTTAAATGAAGCTTCTTAAACATTTAAAAAACTTTATTTACTTTACATACAACAATAGTTTAGTTATATATTATAGACTTATAGAAAGAGACCTTCTAAAAACGTTCAAATGTATTATTGGCACGCGAAACCTTAACTTAGAGTGAATAAATGAAGACTCGGCACGCCACTTCTGAAAGGTTGCCGACCCCTGTACTAATCTCTCTCTTTCCTGGGAGGCATCTGGGAACATAGCTAAACATTATCTTGGACTTCTTGTAACTTTCCACTAAAAGGAGAGGGTATGTGTGTCAAGATGGGAAACAAAAGATTCCTGCCTATGTAAGGCTGGGGAGGAAGGCAAAGGAGACTGTAGCAGGGTGGCTACCCCCAGGGTTGGTGCAAGGATATTTTGCGCCCTAGGCAAAACTTCCACCGTGTAACCCACCCCGCCCGCCCCACCCTAGCGGCCCCTGCCCCGAGTCCACTCACTGCTTTGCCGGGTTTGGGCTGTTGCAGGAGCTCAGCAGGGAGGAGATGTCTTCTGGAGGCACCGGAGAGCCAAAGTGTCCCACTTGTGATGGCGGTGAGCCCCAGCCATGGAGGAGCCAGCGCGGTGCAGGGGGACAGCAGCCTTGCAAAGGCAGCAGTGCTGCTAGCAACGAGCAACGCCCCACCCTAGCGCCCCCTGCCCCTCCTATGCAGGCTGCGGCCTGGCACCGCCCCCCTGGGGGCTCCTGCAGGCTGCAGCAGATGCATGTGAGCGCCAGCCCCCATACGCCTCCCAGCTCCCCCCTCGCCTAGGGTTACCATATTTCAGCAATCAAAAAAGAGGATGGGGGGGAGATCTCTGACCTAGCCCCGCCCGAGACCCCTCCACCCTAACTGCTCCTCTAGGAACCTACTTCCTACCTGTCCCCTGACTGTCCCAACCCTTATCCACACCCTCGCCCCCAGACAGACCCCTGGGACTCCCACGCCCCATCCAACCACTCCCTGCCCCCTGGCAGGACCCCAGAACTTCCGATCCATCCAATCCCCCCTGCTCCCTGTCCCCTGACTGCTCCAATCCCTCTTCACACCCCTACCCCCTGACAGCCCCCCACCCTGAACTCCCGACTCATCCAACCCACCACCTGCTCCCTGACTGCCCCTTACTGCCATGTTGGTCAGACGCTGGCTCCATGTTGAGACAAAACATGCTGCCAGGTGCACAGCCCTCCCCTGTAGAGTGCTGAGGCAGCGGGAGGGGCAGCGGTGGCTCACATGCCTGAGAGCCACAGAACCCGAGCGTGGTGGGTGAGCCTGCCTGGGCTGCGGGCGGTGGCCCCCGTGTGCCCCCTGCTCCCCCCTCGCTGCGCTCGGGTTCTGCGGCTCCCAGGAATGTGAGCTGCCGCTGCCCCTCCTGGAGCAGGCTCAGGGCCCGCACCCCGGCAGCAGCTCACATGCCTGGGAGCTGTAGAGCCCAAGCGTGGCAAGGGGGGAATGAAGGGGCACATGGGGGCTGGCACCTGCATGCATCCTCTGCAGCCTGCAGGAGCCTGGGGGGGTAGGGAGCAGGCCGCAGCCTGGGAAAGAGGGGCCGGGGGCAAGGATGTTCCCCACTAGCAGTGCTGTTGCCTTTGCAGGGCTGCTGCTGCCCCCCTGCACTGCGCCTTCTCGTCCATGGCTGTGGCACGCCGCCCCCACAAGCTGATGCTCTGGCTCTCCAGTGCCTCCGGAAGGCAGCTCCTCCCTGCTGAGCCAGGGCACTGCTTTTTGGCACTCCCAACCACTTGGCACCCTAGGCGAGAACCTAGTTCACCTAGTGGTTGCACCAACCCTAGCTACCCCGCTCCTGCCCTGAGGGGTTAAAACAGCCCTGGAAAGGGCTACAGCTGGGAAAAGAGAGGCTGATTGGGGAAGCAGCCATAGGTGAGGCCACACCTAATCAGGCCACAGCTGGCCCTATAAGAGGGCTAAGGGCCAGAGGCTGAGAGAGACATTTTCTCTAGCTTCCTAGAGAGAGAAGGACCTGGCTGCCTGGGAAAAGTACCTGAGGTGGAGCAGTGCTAGGGAACGACAGAGGGAGCTGGAGAGCTCCAGCCTAGTAAACCCCGGGCTACAGGCCTAGTTACAGGCCTACAAAACGTACTAGGGCTGCAGAGAGGCAGCCCAGATAGAGGCAGAAGCAGCTGATCCAACCCCCCTTGCTGATGATAAGTGGTTTACAGACTGCGGTCTGCCCCAGGGAGTGGGGGCTAGATGGTGACTGCAAATAGCCACTGAGGCAAGGTGGGTTTAGAGGGTTGGGGGTTCCCCAGGAGGGGAGACCCAGATTGGGGGATACTGCTGGGTCAGAACCCTGACATAAAAGGGCACTGGGGTCTTTGAGGGACACAGGGGCCAACGGCAGGTGAGAAATCAGCTGGTGATAGGGGACTGTGCTCTGGAGCTGGAAAAGAGCTAATTCCCTGGACAACCAGCAGGAGGTGCTGTGCCAGTGAGTAAACTCCCAGCCACAGAGATTTTCATTCATTGCCTACCCAAGAAGAAGGACTGCTGAAAGAACCTGAAGGGACAAAGGAACTAACTTGAAGGGAAAGATAGGGGTGAGTCCAGACTGAGACGGCGGTCCAGTCTATAAGAAGAAATAATTGGAATTCTGAGCTATAGAAACTTTGCATCCTGCCTAATTCAACATTTTAGGGTGAGAAATTCCATTTTGTAACCTGTTTCTGTAGTGAATCAAACTTAGTTTGCGTGTTTTATTGGTATAGCAATCTGCTTTGTTCTGTTTGCTATCCCTTTAACCACATAAAATTCACCTTTTGTACTTAATAAACTTATTGTTTATAATATAACCCAGCTTGTGCAATTCATAACACTGGTCTACAATTTTTGAGAAGTTGTCTGCTTCAGAGATAAAATGTGGTATTTATTATGTATTTTGATGTGCTGAATTCAAATATGACAATTAAAACAACTGATTGGCTACTGTTTCTAAGATATTTAAGTTTTTACATTTTATGTCTATGTATATTGTGTAGATAGTAGAGTTTTAATCATAAATTGTAAACCTAGGTCTTTTCATGTGTTTATGGTTGCTTTACATGATAATATTTCACCTGTCCTGTTTATGTAACACTTTAAAAATCAGCAAAAGGGTTATATAAATAAAATTTATTATGAAACAAAAGGCAAAAAACTATTACGTACATAGTTTAGTCCTATTCAGTGTCTACTCGGCGCTTCTTGGCTTGTCTCTTGTATTCATTAAATGGAGCATCTCTTGTCACTGTCCAGCAATAGTCTGCAAGCATTGATGGGCTCCATTTGCCCTGATAGCGTTTCTCCATTGTTGCAATGTCCTGGTGAAATCGCTCGCCGTGCTCGTCGCTCACTGCTCCGCAGTTTGGTGGAAAAAAATCTAGATGAGAGTGCAAAAAATGTATCTTTAGTGACATGTTGCAACCAAGGCTTTTGTATGCCTTGAGGAGGTTTTCCACCAACAACCTGTAGTTGTCTGCCTTGTTGTTTCCGAGAAAATTTATTGCCACTAACTGGAAGGCTTTCCATGCCGTCTTTTCCTTGCCACGCAGTGCATGGTCAAATGCATCATCTCGAAGAAGTTCATGAATCTGAGGACCAAAAAAGACACCTTCCTTTATCTTAGCTTCACTTAACCTTGGAAATTTTCCACGGAGGTACTTGAAAGCTGCTTGTGTTTTGTCAATGGCCTTGACAAAGTTCTTCATCAGACCCAGCTTGATGTGTAAGGGTGGTAACAAAATCTTCCTTGATTCAACAAGTGGTGGATGCTGAACACTTTTCCTCCCAGGCTCCAATGACTGTCGGAGTGGCCAATCTTTCTTGATGTAGTGGGAATCTCTTGCACGACTATCCCATTCGCAGAGAAAACAGCAGTACTTTGTGTATCCAGTCTGCAGACCAAGCAAGAGAGCAACAACCTTCAAATCGCCACAAAGCTGCCACTGATGTTGGTCATAGTTTATGCACCTCAAAAGTTGTTTCATGTTGTCATAGGTTTCCTTCCTATGGACTGCATGACCAACTGGAATTAATGGCAAAACACTGCCATTATGCGGCAAAACAGCTTTAAGACTCGTCTTCAATGAATCAATGAACAGTCTCCACTCATCTGGATCGTGAACGATGTTGAGGGCTGCCATCACACCACTGATGTTGTTGCAGGCTACAAGATCACCTTCCATGAAGAAGAATGGGACAAGATCCTTTTGACGATCATGGAACATGGAAACCCTAACATCACCTGCCAGGAGATTCCACTGCTGTAGTCTGGAGCCCAACAGCTAGACTAGAGCCAATCAACAATTTTCAGCATCATTTTCGTTCTCAGTGACCCAGAATTAGTAAAGTTTGACTACATTTATTTGAGAAGCATTTTGGCTGTAGAGCAGTGATTGGGGGCGTGAGTAAGAGGCTGTGCATACCTTCCTCCACATTGAGAGAGAGTGTGGATTTCATAATATACCTTTGGGCCTGCCCTCCAAGGGAGATGGGCCAGGGGGAGCTGCTGCAGGGGGTCCTCAGGGTGGGAAGGGGCGGAGAGCTGACACAGGGCTTGGGGAGGGGGCACAAGGTGGAAGTTTTGCCTAGGGCGTGAAACATCCTTGCACCCGCCCTATGCACACACAGTCCCACTGAAGTCAAGGGGACTATTCATCTGAAGCTTTATGGGATCAGATCCCTATATTTTAGGGAACTATAGGAATATGTCAAGTGTTTAGACACTAGTGAAGAAAGTAGTATAAATAATTAGATACTTGTGAAGTTATAAGGGATACCATCCTTCTAGGATCAGAGGCCTGCAACTGGTTGGATGATTAGCTCTGCCAGCTGCACCTGAGAAGTGCTGGAAATTAATTAGCTGAGCCTTATAAAAAAAGGGCAGTAGGAAGTAGAGAGGGGAGATTGCAATACCCTCCCAAAGGACTGCTACTGGAACTACTATAGAGAGGAATTGCTCCTGAGAATAAATGGACAGAAGGGAGACCATGTGAAGTCCTTTATTACTGAGGCAAGAGCCAGAAATTTTAGGTTACTGGTGTGAAGAACAGACTTGGGGAAGGGACACTTGGGCTGCACAGATTTTTTGAAGGAAGAGTGTGAGGTTTTGATTGTTTAAGAAGGCTTCAAATAAAACATCTAGCCAACCGGGCTGGAAACTGCTTTCCTGGATTCCAGGAGAGAGCTCAGACAGAATTACTGCAGGGAAAGAAAGACCAATTTGGTCAAAGTACTCCCCTCCCCATCAAAACCGTTTCTTGGTTGGAAAAAGGTTTTCAATTAAAAGTTTTTCATGAAGGGTCTGCTTTCCATAGAAAATGTAGCTATGTCATTGAAAAAAGTAACATTCCCCAATAATCTCTTAAGATGCAGCATGACTAGGTGCCCCTTCTTCTTTTATCAAGATAGGAGAAAAGTGGCTCATCAGGGGAGATGTAGTCTGGCCAGAGAACTTGACCCATAGAGGAGAATGGGAGCATAAGGCACCTAAACTACAACTCCCATAAGGCACAGTGAAGTTGTTTTGAATTGAAATACTTCGGGTTTGAACCAGAACATTTTGGGTTTGATATTTTGCCAGAGAGTGAGCACTTTTCATTGAAAATCGCCTTATTTTCTGACCAGCTCTATAAAACACTATGCAAGCTATAAAATAGTGCAAAGCTGGGAGAAAAAGATGTGGTGCCTCAAGGATCTGCAGACTCTAGTGTCCAATGAATGCAGATTCACGTTTCTTACTGACATGTTCATCTAGCCCTATATTTACTAGTCCAAAGCACATTGCACATCAGATGGATTGAGTACAACACAGATCCAATTCAGCTCCACCTCTGCTTCTATGAAAGATTTATGAAGGTGTCAGCACTACTTTCAAAACACCATCACTTTAACAGATTAGGCTGTTTTCCTTGCGCCAAGAAAAAAACCTCCAGCTGTTAATGCTTACAAAATAGTATTTCAGTCTTTGCTAAAGTCTGGGCCAACTGAGTCTCTTTGCGTGAAATAGTCCAAATGTAAATTTGAGCACTACGTGTATTCAGAGTTTGAACTCATAGTTAATATAGTGTAAACAAGACATGGGACACTATCTCCTGGTGCAATCTCCAAAAAGATGCAACTAGCACCCGTGTCTTATTTAGACACTGCAATTTATTTTAAAAAATAGTGCCATTTTCAGGTGAGCTCCAACTATCAAGGAAGACTAAAACTAAAATAATTAGGGCCTGATTCTCATTTACTCTGCCAGCGTTACGTAAAGAGGCCTTAGTGTAAATGAGAACTGGGAGCTTATTACACAGCCTCTTTCTCTGGCTCTCTTGCCTAGTGAAAAGGCATTTCTTCTAGGTCAGTGTGGGGAGATCCATAGAACCACAGGAATTGATAAGTAGTAGTAAATTACATTTTATCTAGCATTTTTCATGCCAACATACATAGGGTGACCAGATGTCCCATTTTTAAGGGGACAGTCCTATTTTTTGGGACTTTTTCTTATAAAGGCACTTATTACCGCCCACCTCCTGTTCTGTTTTTTCACAGTTGCTATTTGGTAACCCTAAACACACACAAATCTTTCCTCAATATTAGAGAGAATTTCTATCCATTTTATAAGGGGATTACCTCAAATACCATTGTAGTATTACTTATTTGCAAGAGGTCATTTTAATCTTAACCTTATGCAGCGGTATAAAATGTTTTACAGGTTTAATAAAAGAGCTACAGAATTGAATGCTGTAAATGTTATTTTAAGATAATGCATACAGTCCCTTGGCATTTCCTGTGCAAAGCTGAGAAGAGGCATGGGAGATGGAATCATATAGTACAAATCCAGGCTGATGAATATTTGGATTCTATCCCACAGAACTGTGTGGTGTAGTGCCATCTTATGAACTCTGTACAGGAAGCTCAGAGGGAAGGACAAGTAGGCTAGGTAGAGACATATAGACATAGCCCCAAAGAGTAATCTATAGGGAAATAACTAGACTCTGGAATATGCTATAATTCTGGCAATATTTGGGAACTGCCATCAATACACTACTTGGTCTATGTTATAAAAAGTAATTCCCACTCCCAGGAAATTATCCTTCTCTTTCATGTTCAAGGGATATCACAAATCAACACCAACATCTATGTTCCTGAATTGTTAATAAACTTTGAAGTCTCTAATCTTAGCTGGCCTCCATTATTTTTATTTAATTGATTTATGGTAACATTCTAAGGCTCTAATTGGGATTGGGCCCCACGGTGTTATCTGTCATTCAAAAAGACCAATTCCATGCCCATAACACTCTACAACCTAATTTATGACTAGACACTTGGCAGTGAGGGTAGCAGGGATGCTAAGGCGTTTGTATTTCTTAATAAATTATAGGACACAAGCAAGCAGATAAAAAAAAAAACTAGTAGGACTGAGAGTGCTCCTGTCAACATAATTAAATCATCCTCAAGTAGCTCCATTTTCTCCTTTGAACCCTTTTTCAGGCTGTAGCATCTTGTCACATCAGCGCGGGACCTAAGGATGCAGGGGGTGCTGCAGCACCCCTGGGCTCCCAATATGCCCAGGGCTCCATCTGCCACCCTGTGTGTCTGGGGCTCTAGCTGCTGCCCCGTGTGCCAGGGGCTTTGCTCCCAGCCTCAGCTCGGGGGCAGGGTGGGGTGGGGTGTTGGTGGACAGGGGTAAGAGGGCTGGCTTTCAGCACTACCACTATTAATGTTCCAGCACCATTGTGCCTAGACCTCTGCCTACCATACTGACCCAAATGTTTCATTGTTTCCTTGGGCTCCCCTCACATCTACTGTAACCACCTGTCATCTCTCATCTTACATTTAAAATGGTTAGCAATTTGGGGCAGGGATTGTCTTTTTCCTTTGTGTTTGTACCGTGCTTAGCACATTGGGATCCTGATCCAGGACTAGGGCTCTGCAATACAAACAGTAGTAATAGGTCCTGGATGTTGCTTTGCGCTTTATTTCCTTTTCCTGGCTGGTGGAACAGCTCACCAGCTTACAGTGCTTGTGCAGTATGATTTTATTCAGCATGGCTAAGATTGGCAGAATCAGCCCATAAATTTGTTGTGCTTCAAGGAGCTATGTAGCTTTATGCCAGCTGAGGAGCTGGCAAGGTGTATTACCTATAATAACCACCATTAGTATCTGTGGTCTTAAATAGCTCTAGGAAATTTTAGGAAATGTAAAAACCTTTATCATCTTGGGAGAAGAGTTTTTCAGGTGGAAAAACCAATATCTTCTCCTCAAGAAAGATAATGAAACAAAGAATAAGGTTCCATCTCTACGGTCACAGCCAGATGCTGTTATTCACAGTAATGTTGCATTGCACAGACGGGTAGACAATTGGGAAAACAGTTTAAAATATTTCAGATCTGACTGACTTCAAATCTCAATATAGTATTTCTTTTCTGAGCATTGAATTATAAAGCTTGCCTTAAAATATTCAATACATAGTCTCAAACGTTTTTCTGCCCCAGTCTTTTTATACATCACACAAAAAGCGATGTATGTAATATCAGAGGGAAATAGCTACCCAGAAGGCTGATTCCCAGCTAGAATCTGTAACATATTCCTAGAGGAAAAAATGAGACAAGTCCCAAACTGCTAAGAAATTACTTTAAATCCGTACATGTGAGGAGTTATTTTTATATTCTATGTTAAGAAGTTAGGACAGGATCATGCTGTTTGCAGGCTTCCTCCTAACATAAGGGGCATTCCTTTGGCAATGTGCCTATGGAGGCTGCAGGGGAGGCAACTGTGTCAGGGAGGTACAATACCTCCCAGTCTTCCCAGTTATTCAGATCAGAAGAGAAAGGGGGCAATTTGCAACGTCTCATTCTGGGAGTTTGTTGTTAATAATGGTGATGCATACTTAGCTCTGCTGGCACATGGATAGGTGGAGCTACAGGTTCATCTATTCCTCACCCAGTTGCTCCCAAATGGAAGCATCTGAGGCACAAGCACTGTGTTTCCTTAATCATTTTAGCTGTGAAGAGGAAAACCCTTTTGCAGATCTTATTGGTATGGTCCTTATTCCTGGCCCAGGCCTCTGCAAAACTGTACTGAGCCTTGGCACAATCTAGCCTGAAATGAGTTCAGGAGCAATACAACCGTCAAATGCTAAGAAACAAAAAATCATTCTTAATAGATAGAAGCAAAATATGACTCTGACACATTAATTATGCTGACTGTGTACTGTATCCATTAGTGTTGTTCAGTGAACAGTGAAAGACACTTGAGGAAGAAATAGAGAGAGGTTGGAATTTTAAGTAAAAACAGTTTTCTGTCAGGGTAATGCTTTCTAGGGAAACCTGCTTTCCTGTCAGCTCAGCTGCTCACTTCTTCAGTAGCCCAGCACCAGATGAATTGCCTGCAAGCCATGTCTCTCAAGGCTTCCAGGCTCACAGCTCCTTGGCACTTCATCTGGTGCTCTGCTGCAGAGCCAGGGCTCCCAGGTTCAGTGTTGCCAGGCAACCTGCCCATCTGCCAGGTGAGCAGCTGGCAAGCCATACATTCCATTTTGGTTTCCTCAATATGGAATTTTCCTGGAAATTCTTTACTAAATAAATAAATAATCTTGCAATTTACATTTTTTTTTCCCCTTCAGTTCAAGGTGACTTTTTTTTTGTTCCCAAATTGTGAACTTTTTTGCAGGAAATAACTTCCATTTTCTGACCACTTCTTGGGATAAGTAAGAGGATATTTCCACCTATAACAACATTTTTATCTCAATTCATAATTATTTTGTCTTTTGTTGTTTGTATTGCACCAGTGCCTTCAGGCCAAGGCCTCATTGTCATATGGATTGTATAAACATAAGAAAGAAACAAGAATATGCTTCTCTTTCTAAGCTAAAACAGATATGTTACCCACACAATTTGGGACACCCTGCCAAAACCCTACTGAGGGGGTCAAGGCGTGATCCAGTCAATTTAGGCACCCTTTCGAGGGTTTGGGGCATACAGTACCTATGTGTCCTCCTTTCTGCGCAATTTTGTACGCTTAAATTGTAATGTATTTGTGACCATTTTTGTTTGTGCAGATGGTCAGCATAAATTCTTTGGTCAAAATTTATTATTTATTTACCATTTATTAAGTCTTTCTGTATCCTCCCTAAAACTGCCCAGCACTTTGGTGTCTTTACTTTACAACCATTGATGGTAATAACTCTCATTAGAAACATTCCTAAGGTGGGGGTGCTTTATCAGCAGCAAAACATTCTATTTTCAGTTTTAATGGTGAACTCCCTGAGTTTCATCCAATGCTAGTTTAATAGAGAGGCGAGGAGTGTGTGTGTGTGTGGGGGGGGTTTGATAAAGTCCCAGGCCTACAGATACTCCTCTTTGGAAACTGTAGTTAAACTTTTTTTATTTTTGTTGTAGACCATTGGCCAGATCCTCAGTTGGTGTAAATTGACACAGCTCCATTGACTTCATGGCCCCCATTACCATAGTATATGAATGCTTCACAATTTTTAATGTATTTAGCCTCACAACACCCCTGTGCAGCAGGAAAAATACTATTATCCTCATTTTACAGGTAGGACACTGAGCTATAAAGTTGTCCAAGGTCACACAAGAACTCCATGGCAGAGAAGGGAATTGAATGCCGGCCTCTCAAGTCCTAGGCTAGTGCCCTAACCACGGACTGATCCTTCCACTACCTGTGATAAAACATAACTTTATGTAATAATGAGTCATCACTTATTACTTTAATGAAGATTAAACAGGACAAAAACAATAACATTAGTTGTGTCATTTTGAATGAGTTGGAAACAGATTTGATCAAAGAATAAATGTGAAAGAAAATGATGAGAGAGATGTAATTTATTATTTTTGCTATATAATAAGAGTGATAAGACTGATTTATTACTGGCTGTTTCAATTATAGGGCCATATACTGTATTTTTCTTTAGTCCTCTCTCTGACGGGTTGGATCATAGAAACTCTCTTGGAACTGCCACCTGCTGTGCCGAGACTACCTCTGAGCCCATTTTCCCTGGCAGCTGGGGACATTAGAACCTTGCCCTGTTTGAGCCAGACACACTAGCCTGCTACAAACGCAGACCCAGGTCTGAACTATGTCCCACAAAAGCTGTAGGCTTAACTGAAAACAGCTTAAGAAGTGCTCCTGTCTCCAGCACTCAGATACCCAGCTCCCAATGGGGTCCAAACCCCAAATAAATCCATTTTACCCTGTATAAAGTTTATACAGGGTAAACTCAAAAACAGTTCACCCTCTATAACACTGATAGAGATGCACAGCTGTTCCCCCCCCTCCCCCCAGGTATTAATACATACTCTGGGTTAATTAATAAGTAAAAAGTGATTTTATTAAATGCAAAAAGTAGGAGTTAAGTGGTTCCAAGTAATGACAGACAGAAAAAAGAAAATTACCAAACAAAATAAAATAAAACATTCAAGTCTAAACCTAACACAGTCAGAGATTACAGATGAAATCTCACCCTCAGAGATGTTCCAATAAGTTTCTTTTACAGACTAGTCTCCTTCTAGTCTGGATCAGATATCACTCACACCCCTCTGGTTACTGTCCTTTGTTCCAGTTTCTTTTAGCCTCTCCACTCCCAAAGGATACCTATCTCTTGAGCTAGCTGAAGACAAAATGGAGAGGCCTCTCAGGGGCTTAAACAGACTCTCTTGTGGGTGGAGACCCCCTTCCTCTCTCCTATGCAGAATCCAGCAGCAAGCTGGAGTTTTGGAGTTACATGGGCAAGTCACATGTCCATGGATGAGTCAGAACTTTACATGTGGCAGCCATTGCTCACATGCTACATTCAAAGTCCCCAGGAAGACTTCTTATGTGGACTGGAGTCTTCCAAGGTTCCATTGTCTGTTAAGTGTTTCTTGACTGGACACTTAACTTGCAAATTCCTTTCTTAAGAAGCTGACCAAATGCCTTACTAAGGCTACTTAAAATCAAACAAGTACATAGCTAATATTCATAACTTTGAATACAAAAATGATACGTGCATACAAATAGGATGAATATATTCAGTAGATCATAACCTTTACAAAGATATGTTACTTGGCATATGTAGCATAAAACATATTCCAGTTATGCCATATATACATTCATAAGCATATTTCCATAAAGTATTATGAGATGCAACGTTACACTCTCGTTTTGTAAATTTTGAAGGACTTTATCTTGGCGTATGCATGTCTACTACGAGAGAGTAATATCCTCAAATGAATCCTATGTATTCAATTTGTTTAATTTTTTTTTTTTTGGAAAATCTATTGAAAGAAATTGAGTTCCAAATAATGCTCCTTATAGTATAATTGCTTTTGGTAATTGCAGGGTCAGGATATTCACAAGATTTTGTTCATTCATTTACTTTGTTTTTAATGGCCTAATATGTAGTTAGAAAACATCACAGGAACACAGTAAATCAGTGGTTGTTACATGAAAAAACTTTCACTTCAATGTCATGGAGAACATGGAAAATAGGATGTTTAGTGGGTAGAGCATTCAGTGGATGAGCATTATAAGTTCATTGGCCATAATTTCAAACATAGACTCCTAAACATCTATTTCATGGAGCTGGTTGGGAACCAGAATATCCGTTCCACAGGAGACTGACCTTTTGAAAAGAAATTCATTCCAAATCAGAAAGAAAAGCTAAAATGACTAAATTATCAAAATGAAACATTTTGCAGGAAGTGTCCAAACATTTAATTTCAATTTTATCATTTTGATAAATTTCATATAGACTTTTAGATTTTACAAAAATATTAAGTTTAAATACAAGTTAAATATAATGTAATACAGTATTAAATATTTTAGTACCATATAAAGTTCAAAGCAAACAAAATGAAACAAAACATTGCCTTTTTGAAACAAAACACTTTAACGGTTTCATGTCAAAAATTTGGTCAAAAAAGATGTTTCTGCAAAATGTTTTGACTCTGACAAAACTATATTTTCAACCAGCCCTGATGTTCAGGCAGCAAATAAGTGGCTTGATTTTCAAAAGTGCAGAACAGCCAATAGCTCACATTTATTTCATGGGGAGAAGCTGCTGGCTCAGCACTTTTAAAAATTAACTCATTATTTAAGTGCCTAAATAAGGACATGGGAGACTAATTTGCATCATTGATTTTTTTAAATGTTTATTTTTAGTAACTACATACTCTGCTTATGTGCACATTTAGTGGCTCTGTAGCTAGTAGGCTTCAGAACAAAGATTTTCTTTTCTCTGTCATTTGAAATAGTGACAACTGTAGCTTTAATAGTGGTAACAAAAGGCTTGTTGAGACATGCCAGCTTTTTTTCTTTCTTTCCCCATTTATGCCTCTCTTTTTTAGGATTTTCTTTATTTCATCTCCATCCTTCCTCCCATCCCATTGCCTTCCAATCCGTGGATTTAAATACCGTTGCAACAGTATGATTTCATTTTGATCCAGGATATACTGTACATATCTTTATAAACACAATCTCTATTTGTTTACATGAAAAGGTTTATTAGCACTACCAAAACTATGTTTTAGCTAACCAGACCCAAACACATCCACCCACCAGATGAATAAGTACAAAACGATAAATGAATTTGACTGCAGCTAAGGCAGATCCTGGCACCAAGATCTTTTTGCACTAATCCTGCTGAAAGCAGTCTAAGGAATAGATGAAGAATATGGGTGAAAAGAAAGTTGAGTAAGCAGCTATGTCTTACATTGAAGCAGAAGGAAAAGCAGCTTGGATAACAGATCCTGAGAAGGAAAATGAGCTTGGAACATAACGTGAATGTCTAAAATAACAACCAGAGGAGGGAGGAGGTTTGACTAGAGAGAAAGATGTGAGGTAGAAGGCAAAAGCCACAGCCACAAGAGAAAACCTAGTCAGTCCAAAAGCAGTCTAGCAGAGGAAAAAGTCAGTTTGTAAAAGCTGAGGAATAGAAGGGGTGGAGGGAGGCAGAGCACATTTTAGAAGCAGAGATAAAAACAAAAACAAATTTAGGCTAAATCTTACCATCAGTGATTCATGTTCACCTCCTATTGAAAACAATGGGAAATGTGGGAGAAACCATGATCCTGTCTAGACTAGAAAAATAGGTCATATTTGAAAACATGTCTGTTTATATTTTTTTTAAACACAACTTTACACCTAGCAGTTGAATGGTTTCAGTACAGCTAAAATTGTAATTCTTAATGTCTTAAAAATGATACAGTTGAGATACCGAGAAAACTGTGGCAACATCTTTAACCTCTGTAGTTTGTGAAGTTAGACATTAGTTGTGTTGTATCTTTATTTCTCTCGTAACCATTTCTGATTTTTATGCCTCATTACCTGCATTCACTTAAAATCTCTCTCTTTGAAGGTGATAAGCTCATTTTATTGTCTTCTCTAAATCAGTGTGTTTGAAATGAAGTGTTTGGGAAACTTCATTTGGAGTAACAAGATTTGTGTGCATAATTTCTAGTTATAAAACGAAGGACTTTATATGATATGGGCTTGTATTGTCCAGGAGAGGGCTGGGCATCACAAGTTGTATATCTCTGTGGAAAAGTCTGGGACTGGGAATGTGCTGGGGTCACCCTGCAGTGTAATTTGGGCTAGTAAAAGCCTGAGAATGACTGGCAGGTTGCAAATATAGACATACATAACTGGGATCTACTTACATGCTAGAGTCTGTTTGTGAGCAGCCCAGGAGTGGAGGCAAAAAACAGCAAAGCAGTGCAAAGGACACATCAGGTTAGAGGGCAGGGGTAACACAGCTATTCACTAGTCTAGATTGTACCCTAGGTATGTCACACATTAGTACCAGAGAGAAGTTTGTCTACTTAAGATAACAGTAAAGATAATTAAAACTCTAGATAGATTATTTTATAAGAAAGGCTTAAGAAAGCAATATGTATGGCATGGCTAAGACTGTGATGGAGGTGCACTGGAGGATGATGATGATCATCTATGAATATTTGAAGGATGTAAACACTAAGGGTGAAATCCTAGCCCCACTGACGTCAATGGGAGTTTTGCCATTGACTTCAATAAAGCCAGGATTTCAATCCAAGGATGGAGCATAATGTAGCTTTGTACAAAGGGGAATAACATGGTAGGGATAATGGGATGAACTGGGAAATGCTACATCTGTATCAGGCAAAACTTCCTGCCAGTAACATCTAAGGCCTGGTCTACACTACGCGTTTAAATAGATTTAAAGAGCGTTAAATCGATTTAACGCTGTACCCGTCCACACTACAACGCCCTTTATATCGATATAAAGGGCTCTTTAAATCTCTGGACAGCAATCCTGAACTCGGATGCAGCGGCAGGTAAACAGGAAAAGCCCCGCGAACTTTTGAATTACATTTCCTGTTTGCCCAGCGTGGAGCTCTGATCAGCACGGGTTGGCGATGCAGTCTCAAATCCAAAAAAGAGCTCCAGCATGGACCGTACGGGAGATACTAGAATCTGATCGCTGTATGGGGAGACAAATCTGTTGTATCAGAGCTCCGTTACAGAACACGAAATGCCAAAGCGTTTGAAAAAAATCTCCAGGATACACAGCGCTGCGTGACAAGCGTAACGGAAGCCAGAGACTCAAATGGACGCTCATGGATGGCGCAGGGGTACTGAGGACTCCAGCTATCCCACAGTCCACAGCAGTCTCTGAAAAGTATTTGCATTCTTGGCTGAGCTCCCAATGTCTGTAGGTTCAAACACAGTGTCTGGCGTGGTTCAGGAATAGCTCCTCAGTTCCCCCCCCACCCCCCACCCACGTGAAAGAAAAGGGAAAGAAATCATTTCTTGACTTCTTTCAATGTCACCCTATGTGTACTGAATGCTGCTGGTAGACGCGATGCTGCAGCAGTGAAGAGCAGTATCGCTCCTCTGCTCCTCTCCCCCTCCCCGGTGGTAGACGGTACAATATGACTGATATCCGTCGTCGCCATCAGCCCGTGAGTGCTCCTGCTGGCCTGCAGGTGAGGCTGGCCGGGGCGCCTGGGTAAAATGGGAATGACTCCCAGTACTCCCAGTAGAATGGTACAGAACGGCTGGTAACTGTTCTTCATCATAGCAACTGGGGCTGAGCTTCAATCAGCCCCCTCCCTTTCCTGTGAAAGAAAAGATTCCGTACTGCCTGGACTGTCCATAGGCAGCATGTCATAGTCCTGCCTGGACTATCATCTCGGGCTGCCTCCCCCTCATTTTATCTCACTAACAAGTCTCTGTTTCTTATTCCTGCATTCTTTATAACTTCATGACACAAATGGGGGGGACACTGCCACGGTAGCCCAGGAAGGTTGGGGGAGGAGGGAAGCAACGGGTGGGGTTGTTGCAGGGGCACCCCCTGTGAATACTGACACGGAGCAGCTGTGCTCTGATACACTGGTCCTCTAATACACTTGCCCCTTATTCTAGGCAGGACTGACTCTTATTTTAGAAACCATAAGGGAGGGATTGACTCAGTCCCAAGTGAGTCAATCCCAATTTTGCTTTTGCGTTGCGCCCCCGCCGATTTTCAGCCAGGGGCACTCATGATAGCAGCGGACAGTACAGAGGGGGAGAGATAACCGTCATCCTCATTGCCAGTTTTCTCGGCAGTAGACGGTACAGAACGACTGGTAACCATCTCTGCTATCATTGCAAAAGCAAGTGAGAATGCTGCTGTGTAGCGCTGGAGTATCGCCTCTCTGTCCGCGGCATCCAGTACACATACGGTGCCGAAAAAAAAAAGCTGAACGGGCTCCATGGTTGCCGTGCTATGGCGTCTGCCAGGGCAATCCAGGGAAAAATGGCGCGAAAGATTGTCAGCTGATGTTTTCCCGGAGGAAGGAATGACTGACGACATTTACCCAGAACCACCCGCGACAATAATGATTCAACCCAGAATTCCAAGGCGGGGTTGAGACTGCGGAAGACTATGGAGGATAGGGGGGAGACTGCGGGAACTATGGGATAGCTACGGAAGAGCTACCCACAATGCAACGCTTCAGAAATCGACGTTAGCCTCAGACCATGGACGCACAACGCCGAATTACTGTGCCTAGTGTGGCCGCATGAAATCGAATTTATATCAGTTTTATAAAACCGATTTTGGCTAATTCGATATTATCCCGCAGTGTAGACGTGGCCTTTGAGACAGTAGAGTAGTATGTCAAAGGAAATGTTGAAGACAAATAAAGCTAGAGTAGACAAAGCACTAGAAAATATATATTATTGATTACTCCTCCTAGGGCAGGATAATAGGCTTGATCTAACAGCTCCTTTTCTTTTCTAATATCTTTAGCCAAGATTTTAAAAAATAGTTTTCTAATATTGGACACCAAAGTCTGTATTTAAGCACCAAAAGAAGTAGTCGTGTTCAAAAGTTATTTCAATTGCAGCTGTTTGGTGCTCAGCACTCTTGAAAATCAGGCCATTTATTTAGGTACCTAAATAGTGATCTTAGGCCCCTAATACTAGACATCATTTTTAAAACTCTTGGCCTTTGATTTTAAGACTCTGCCTTTCTGTAAAATCTTCAGCAAGTTGTAATGGCAAGGAAAAGTAAAATGTGGTGCCCTAGCTCTAACCTCTTGAACTCTCCACTGGTTTGTATATGAAGATGTTATGCACTGCACATTTAAAAGTTGGGCATTGAAGTTTTGGGACAGTTGAGGAACATGAATCCATGGCCAGAAAATTAGTGTTGGAATAAAATAATTTCATAATACACTTCCTTCTAAACCTGGTGAAATATGTTTTTTTTTTCTTTTTGTTTTGTGGATGGAGAGAGGGGATAGAGAAAACAATTACTAAGAAAAAAAATCTGAACTTTCCACCAAGACTTAAATTATGGACTGGACAAAATCCTCTCTCATTTATGTAAGACTTGGAGAAGAGTACTTCCCAAATGAGTTACACAGAATTACAACACCTTTAAAGCAACAGCAAGAATCAGGAAACAAAGATCCTAAAACATTTAACTATTTTAAGTTGAGATGTGTGTGTTTGGCTGTCGGATTTATTACCGGAGTGAGGAGGACTCCAATCGCGATTTTAGTCAATGGCAGTTTTAACTGAACAGAATTAAGTAAAACTCTGGAACTGGACCTCTATTAGTTAGACATGACCATAATTCATCTAGTTTTAAGAAATTACATAATTCATACATCACACTGCATAAAAACAGTTTAAACCAACTTCAACTATAACTCCACTCAATAATACTTCATTGATATCAGAAACTAAGTAAGTATTGCCAAAATGTATAAACAGACAGAAATTTGGGCCCCTGTCAGAAGAAGATCCAGTACATCTGGCATTTGCCCAGCCTAGGACTTCAAAATGTGCCTGGTGTTTAACTCCATGACCGTTTGTCATTTTTTTTTGTTCCTAATCTGGTGGCAGGTCCCTACATAGAGTGTTGCTATTATTCTTCCTACTGAACTAATGAAGCTAGTGATGGTAAAAACAATCTAAGGTAAAGAAATGATGATAAACTGTTATTTAAAAGAACCTGGTAGACAGGAGAATCTGATATATGGTATATGTAATAACAATGCCTGATCTCAGGAACAAATATGGTAATTGGCACTAGCCTTGTTAAATTCCAAATGGAAAACAATATGAACTGAGAGCTTCATAGAACCATATGATTAGAAGGGATTGCAAGGGTCATCTAGTCTAACCCCTGTGTTCACACTGAATGATTTTAGAAAGGTCATCCCTCCACTTTTGTTTCCCCTCATATGCACAATTGAGGGAAAGACACCACTTTCTTTTCCTCCCTATGATTAGATCAAACATAAAAAATATATATATTGTGTGAATGAAACCCAGTTACATAAAAAACTCAAGCAAACAATATATTTGAGCGCCAGTCTGTTTTCTCAGGCAAGACAGATGTGTCTCATTACACACAGCTTCTTTCATCCCAAATATTTGTGTCCAAATGCTCCATTAGTCAAATTAGAAAAACAAAGACTGCAGTCCTGAAAGCATTCATTATAGTCTCTTGCCTTCTCCATTCTGCAAAATCTTTCTGTTTCTATGGTCTGTTTTCTGGGACAGACAGAAATAGTGTTTTAGTATGCTTGCTGCTATCTGCTTGCTACCAAAAAGTACGATACATCTAGTATGTATATTTAGTGAAAACTTCATGGTCAGTTAATTAGCAGCTAATGATGGAAGGACTTTTCATTTTAAGGCAGTGCATATATTGGTAAACAGAGCTGGTATGTATTGAGGTGTGATGTTCACTAATCAGTTCTGAAAATCATTTAATACAGAATTGAACTGAAGAATGAACCCAGATCCAGAACCCATTAAAATCAATGAGTGCCTTTCCATTGACTACAGTGGGTATCTGAGCAGCTCCCTGATTCTCTGATGACATTGATTCAGAAAGAAACCCAAGAAAACAGGAACTGAATCTCTATGAGGACCTACTGCTGAGCGATTAACTTTTGCTGGTAGGATTCCACATCAGAAAATTAACAGAAGACTCGGAATAACCTGAAGCCATCTCACTAGCAAGCCTCTAGAACCTGAAATCTATAAGATTATAGATTTCAGGGGAAACATTTTCTTCTTATACAGTTGTAGATCTGTAATTAAGGGCCAGAACCTGTTTCCTTTTAAATCAATGGCAAAACTCTCATCTTAGTGGTTCAGGATCAGTACATATGAGCAGAACTTGGCCTTAAAGGCATATGATTCTATCGACACTACTGAGAGAGGAAAAAAGGAGGGATGTTTTCAAGATCTCACAACCCTCTTGCTTTCAATCTTCCTCTGCAATATTCTTTGTCTTTACTTTTGGTCTTCTTCAAAAATTAAGCAAGTTTGGAGGTGAGAAAAAAAAAGTATGTAAACTTTTTCAAACTTTAAAGAAGGGTTCAGTTAGTTTGGTTCAAGTTTCAAATTAAGACTTGGATAAAATTAATCTTCTCTGAACTAGTTTCCTCATCCCTAGATTTATATTAGCCTGAATTTACGTAAAGTGGGATTTTCAAAAGTGCTCCATATGCTTGGCCTAACTGCTGACTGACTGACTTCAGTGGGAGCAGAGTTAGATCAACATCAAAACCCTTCAAAAATCTCACTTGCACAGTATATGTTAGAGGAACTGATGATTCAGCATTAACCTTTCACCTCTGAGGATAAGTGAGTTTGAATGTGACTCATGCTGCCACGGCTACATGTCTATCTTTAGCATGGCAACTCAATCAGAGCTGTCATGGGTATGTCTATCCGAGCTGGAAATCCTGCTTTCCAGCTCTGATGCAGACAACCTTAGTTGTCACACAGACTAAATTGGCTGTGTATTTAGTCATATGCATGGAGTTGAGGAACACAAAATTAGCCTCAGCTTGAATGTACAACTGCTGTTACAATAGGTAGCATCTCATCAGGAGCATTATAGTATGACAATATGATTATGCATAGGGGAATTTTTAGGAACTTACAGAACTCTGCTTTCAGGAAGTGTGTGATGAGAGACGACAGCATATGTGGAGGAAGGAATAAAGTATGAATATTGCACTATCTTGGCTCTCTCTTTTTGTGAGTATTGAATGTTAGACGTGTAAGCCTTACAATTACAGGTAGTCAGAACTTAAGAATATTGAAAGTTGAACATCAAGCCCCCTCCAAAAAAATGCAAACAAAACAAATACTCATGGCATCATACCTAATTCCTGTCCCCAAGTAGGTGGGCATGAAAGGGGATGTGCTCAGAAATCTGATATTCTTTAGATCACAATGGGAAAACTATGAAATACAATGGGACTAGATAAAAACAAAATAAGTACAACAACCCTATTAGCTGCAAAGGCTGCCACATGTTTGAACAGCATCTAGTTATGTCAGCAGCAGACTGGGAAGACCCATATAAAAATTCTAGAATCATTCTAAAAGCATTTTCAAGCCACAAAAAATATGCAAAAGTGTAATGAAGAATCTGAAGAAACAATGTATTGCCATACTCCACAAAATGGCTGACTTGTGATTTGACCTTAAATGATGAATTTATTTGAAATAGATCAGTAATAGGATTGAAAGATGAAGGAGCTCAAATCAGAATGCACACCAAGAGCTATAGACATGTGCAAAACCAGTGAACAATCCAAACACAGAGCATAAGTGGAGAAGACTCAGAGATAATTCACTAAATAACACAGGGAAAACATGAAACTATATAGGGAAATACACAAAATTTGTGCAAAAGCAAATGAATAAACACAAAGCAGAGGAGCTAAACAAAATGCAAAGAAGATACGTTGGTACTGTTGAGAAAAACATAATGGAAAAGGCCCTGCAATACAGATCATATGTAACAACTCTACCCCGATATAATGTGACTCGATATAACACGAATTTGGATATAACATGGTAAAGCAGAGCTCTGGGGGCGCGGGGCTTCACGCTCCGCTGGATCAAAGCAAGTTCAATATAACACAGTTTCACCTATAACGCAGTAAGATGTTTTGGCTCCCGAGGACAGCATTATAGCAGGGTGGAGGTGTAATTGTGGCAAGAGAAATCCTTATGTTAAAGTTCACAAATAAGAAAAACTAAAGAAAAAAAAGGAACTATGGTGAGGAAGCGAACAGTGACTGAGGGGATGAGATTTTGCACTTATATAACATTAATGAAGTGAAAATAGCAAAAAAAATCATTTGTAAATCTCAGACTAGCACTAGCTGCAAAGACAAGGCAGCAGCATATAAACAAACATGAAAGTGATTGTCAAATGGATAGTGGGGCTTCATTGAATGTGCTAGGCTACAAAGAATTCCTTGGCATTATTCAAGAGAAGAAAATGAAATTGCAAACAAGCAAAGCCAAATTAAAATGATATAACAGCATGATCAGAATACCACTAGAACAATGTAAATTACAGCCATCACACACAGCAAGGAGCTGGTGACCAACTAACCCATCCTGAAATGCAGTATGTGGTGATGTTGGATTTTTGAAAGGAGAGCCTGTACAAATAACCTTAAAAGACAATGCTACATCAGAGAGGAATCCTGTGAGGTATAGTTATGCTAACCCCTTACTTTATAAAGTGGACACTGAGTCAAAGAAAATGGATTGACATACTCAAGAAAATCTCTGAGCCAACAGCAGGGTGTGTCCCAATGGTATCTGCTGAGACGTTGCACTCTATATGATTTTATGAAAGTATGCTGATGAGTATGAATATAATGTAACTGGAATATGCTTCATGCAAAAGGTCTCTTGTAAGGTATCATTACAAAGTTTATAATCTACTGAGTGTGTTCATCCTATTTGTATAAATGTATCACTCTTCTATCTGAAACTAGAAATATAAAATATAACTCTGAGGGCCTATTGTTATTATGCAAAGTGTGGGTCATAAATGGTGGTGTGGAATCTTGATGGCTCCCATTAACCAGGACAATTACCTGTAGATGGATCTGTTTTACTTGTGAGTCTTCCTGTATATGTGTGTGCTGGCAAGTGGGTAATGAAGTCTTACAGTGACGTGATCATGTCACCTGAACTGGAATCCATCTTTAACCTGGTGCTTTTCCATTGAGAAGGGGAGTGTGGGAACCCAGAGAGACAAAGTATTCTCACCTTATACAAGAGCTATATAAGTGGGTGAAAGAGAGAAAAGGGAAGAACCATCATGAGAAATCCCCTACTTATCACCTAAGCTGGAACAAGGGCTGTACCAGGGGAAAGGATTGTGCCCGGACTAGGAAGGCATCCAGTCTGTGAAAGAAACTTATTGAAACCTCTCTGAGGGTGAGATTTTATCTGTATTCGGTTTTATTACTCTATTAGGCTTAGACTGGCATATTTTAATTTCTTTTACTTGATAATTCACTTTGTTCTGTCTGTTACTACTCGGAACGACTTAAATCCCACTGTCTGTATTTAATAAAATCACTTTTTACTCATTAATTAACACAGAGTATGTATTAATACTGGGGGGGAGGGGCGAACAGCTGTGCATATCTCTCTATCAGTGTTATAGAGGGTGAACAATTTATGTTTACCCTGTATAAGCTTTACACAGGGTAAAACAGATTTATTTGGGATTTAGACCCCATTGGGAGTTGGGCATCTGACTGTTAAAGACAGGAAGACTTCTGTAAATTGCATCCAGCTAAGTCTGCAGCTTTGAGGCATGTGGTTCAGAACCTTGGTCTGTGTTGCAACAGACTGGTGTGTCTGGCTCAGCAAGACAGGGTGCTGGTGTGCCAAGCTGGCAGAGAAGGCAGAGGCAGAAGTAGTCTTGGCACATCAGTTGGCAGTTCCCAAGGGGGTTTCTGTGATCCAATCCGTAACATCTGCTATAAAGAAAAATGGTGAAATATGAATCTGTGTGGATCTTAAAAGACTTAGTGAAGTAGTTGTGAGAGAAAAATCTATCATCTCAACGCTGAATGTCAGCCTCCTCAAAATGAATGGAGATACATTATTTTCCATGCTGGAAGCCTCAAGCAGATTCTGGCAAATTCCTTTAGCCAAAGAAAGTGCTAAACTGACTACATTTATCACATCCTTTGGAAGATTTTACTTTCAAAGATTACCTTTGCGATTACCAGCGACTTTGAAGTTTTCCAAGGAAATATTGAAGAACTGTTAATGAAAACAAATGATGTTATAATGTTCATGGACGATATTATGATATATGGATCTTCAACAGAAGAACATAAAACCTCAGTGAAGCCCTTAGCCTAATCAGTCAATCTGGACTGACTGAACAAGGAAAAATGCATTTTTCTGTCTACTCCAAACTAAATTTTTGGAACAGACAATAGATGAAGATGGAATCAGTCATAACCTGGAGAAAACTAAAATCACTTAGAGGATTGAATGCATAAGCTTATGTACCAGAACTGAGACACAAACTGGGGAAGGTAAATTAACTTGGTCAATACCTACAAGACTTTTCTACAGTGGCAAAACTACTGAATGCATTGTTAAGGTCCAATACATCTTGGCTATAAGGGTCAAATCAAGAAATTGCCTTCAAAATAAATTATCTCAACAGCTCCAGTTCTCAGGTACTGTGATCTGGGCAAACCCACAAGGGTTAGTGCAGATGCAAGCAGCTATTGCCTAGGTGGTGTATTGTTCCATCATCATGGATCTGAGCAGAAACCAGTTGCATTTTGCTCTTGCACACTCACAGGCCTGGTGTACACTACGCATTTATACTGATTTTAGCAGCGTTAAACCGATTTAACGCTGCACCCGTCCACACAACGAGGCCCTTTATATCGATATAAAGGGCTCTTTAAACCGGTTTCTGTACTCCTCCCCGATGAGAGGAGTTGCTCTGAAATCGGTATTATCATATCGGATTCGGTTTAGTGTGGCCGCAAATCGACGGTATTGGCCTCCAGGCGGTATCCCACAGTGCACCACTGTGATAGCTCTGGAAAGCAATCTGAACTCTGATGCACTGGCCAGGTAGACAGGAAAAGCCCTGCAAACTTTTGAATTGCATTTCCTGTTTGCCCAGCGTGGAGCTCTGATCAGCATGGGTGGCGATGCAGTCCCAAATCCAAAAAGAGCTCCAGCATGGATCGTACGGGAGATGCTGGATCTGATCACTGTATGAGAAGACAAATCTGTTCTATCAGAGCTCCGTTACAGAAGA